>NW_015622509.1:668025-915308 GCF_000836275.1 Exophiala mesophila
GTTGTGCCATGGATAGGTTGGGAAGCTGGGTGCTTCAACTAGAAGAGTCGAGGGATAACTCACCAACAGAAGAACCAGCAACAGAACACGTCGAGATGAACGCAGACTGTGCTATAGAGACATTGTCACCAGTGCACAGACTGGCAATAGCTTCTTGGATCTCAAGTGCATCGTCACCACAGACAGCATCCAAATCTCCAGGTAAATCTTGTGTGTTGACGGCATTAAGTAAACAGGCGGGAGGAACAGCGGCAAAAACTCGCACAGCGAGGGCCAAGGTGGAGAAAAGAAGTGTCGTCTTCATGGTGAAGGCGACAAGGAAAGTAAGGTAGTGGTGTCAGAGGTAGGACAATGTGTGTTGTTTTGGTAGGTTCGGTTGTTCGTTCGTTCGTTTCGACTTTCGACGCGTGACAGGAACTGGGTGGAAGGTTTTAACTTGCTGGGCAACGAGTGGTAGAAAAGTGAAACTTGCTGAAAGTGAACAACGATGGTCAAAGGAACGACTGAGAATGAGGGACGCTGGTATGGTTAGTAAAAAGAAAAGCTCGACAATACACGCCGGTCGAGAAATGAGGTTGTTGAAGGAGTGAAGTTCGAAAATTGCAAACCAAATGCCATCAAGAAGTTCGCATATGAGATGAGGTCCACTGCTAGTAGAGATGGAATTAGGTGGACGGGGCCTCGCAAAAACGAGCCCCTGGAATTGTTGAAAAATTGGGGTTGACAGGGGTCTTGGGGGTGGTTGATCGCTATTAGTTTGCTTGGAACTTTGTTATGAACCAGTAAGAAGACGCCTAATCCAGCCCCTGGACAAATTGAGGTGGTCTGATCACGTGACTGGTCCACTGCCAAGTCCTGGGCGGCCCCGGGGAATCTTTATCGCGCGTCTGCACTTGGAGGCAGTTGGGGGAGAGTTGGAGGAGGCAGGAACAACCCAGGAACTCACAAGTCACGAGTGACAAGTGACGTTGGTTGTCCTCCAATTCTGCATATCATATCAACTCCCCTTCAACTGATAACAGGTCGTAATCCAGAGGTTATTGGCATACTCTTACATGGTCATCTTGGCCTCTGGGTGGTGCACTGTATCATTAGACCAACTATCCTCATCCATTTGCATCGACACACTCACTGGCTGTATATAACACGCATCATTCCCCTCAAATCCCCCCCCGCTACCTATCTCAAATCGGGACAACTCGGACTACGGAGTACATTAGTTCTCGAGCACCAAACAGCTCTTGAGAGGACAGTTTCTTATGATACCTACCTCCAAGCGAATGCCAACGGGCTTAATGAGCTAAGACTCGGACTAAAAAGATCGAGCTTCTAATTAGATGCTTCTCTAGCATCAACGATTCCTCGGCCTACCTACAAACTGGGTCTACTCTTCATGTTCCAGAACTCGAGGTAGGGAAATCTCATTGTGGCCGTCCCTTGATCTTCACCACACCATCAGTTTCTAGCCAGGCCTACACAACTGAATCCGAGGCCATGGATAAGCATGTCGATCGATTGGCCGACAAGACTTGGGGTAGGTGTATTGCTTTTGCTCGCCCCAACATACCTTCGCCTTTGACCTATCTCATGACTGACAAACCATCACAGAACTCTTCCAAAAATGTGACCTGTCTCAACGGCTCTTGATAGCCATCTCTGGCATCCCCGGCAGCGGCAAGACGACTCTGGCGGCCAGTGTGGCATCGGGCGTCAACAAACGGTACCACCATGACCAACATAGCAAATTCCCAAATTCTCCCACCTCGGCCGACTCGTCACACCCAGACATTGCATTTGTGATTCCGCTGGACGGGTACCACCTGACGCGCAAGCAGTTGTCAGAGATGCCCAACGCAGAGGAGGCCATTTTCCGGCGCGGGGCGGCCTTTACATTTGATGCACAGAGCTACCTGGGGCTAGTGGCCAAAGTGCGACGGCCGATCTCGCCGGAGACGCGGACGATCTACGCGCCGAGTTTTGACCACAAGGTCAAAGACCCCGTGGCGAACGATATAGCGATCCCGCCGACGGCGAGGATCGTCATCTTCGAGGGCCTGTACACGGCGCTAGACGCCGAAGGATGGCGCGATGCCTACGCCCTCATGGACGAAGTCTGGTTCGTCGAAACCGATATCGACACCGCCACTGAGCGAGTCGCAAAGCGTAACTTTGCCGCCGGCATCTCCTCTTCCTTCGAAGAAAGCCTCAAGCGCACCCAGGAAAGTGACATGCGCAACGCGATGGAAGTCATGGCCAATCGCCTCCCCGTCCAGGAAATCATCGTCAGCCAGCACGACGACTCCTGGCTTAGCGAGGACGTCATCAAGGTCGAGGGTCAGATCGAGGAGGAATTTGCTCGTGGCGACTACGAAGCTGACGACGACGATATACGGAAAAAGAGGATGCTGAGAATGGATAGCATTGCTGCGCTCGCCGCCGACGGTGTGGGTATGTGAATGTGAATGGGTACGAGTATTTTGGTGATCTAGTACGGTATCCCACAGAGTGTTGGTGGTTCAGGAGATTGAAGCATTTAGACGAGATCAACACTGCGTGCCTATCATGGCCAGGAACCGTCATACCCGTTATTTAAGGAGAACTCCCACAACGGCTCACACACACGTCGACACAGCAAGACAAGATGTAAAGAATGAATGACACAAGTCCCACTTCGGGGCAACCAATTGACGGATCGATTGTCACGGCCGTGGACCTGGCATAACTACAGTATAACAGAGTGTGACATGGCCGGAAAATGGTCATTTTGCCCTCCCTCTACTCCTCCCATCGTGACGTTTTCCTTGCGCTGTACAAAAATTGCGCCGCATGTCGCCGGTACGAAAATGGAAGCATGGCAAAGAAGGGCCCAGCCGTTTCTTTGTCGGTGATGATTAGAAAGCCAGGTATGGCTGTTGAGAAAAGTGGCTTTTGGGTGTGACGTTGGAGGGTGGTAGCGATGGCGATGGCGAGGGTGAGAGTGAGAGCGACAGGCTTCGTTGGATATCTTGACAATTGTTTGCTGTCCACGATCCAACATGTGTTGCGTGTGCGGCTCGAGCGAGCCTGCGTAGAAAAACAAAGTCTCTTGGTAGACGTGTAACCGGATTTATATGGCGTGGGAACGAACCACATCAGGCGAGAGGCCCACGGCGGCCCACATTCCATCTGGAACCTCCTCCCTCCTCTGCATTCGCTGCAAGATATCCGAAAAGACGCGTAGCTCGTCAGTGCCAGGAGACAAGCTCTCCCTTGACTGGCTAGCGGGGCGAGGCTGATCCCGGGGCCGATTTAATTGCCGGCGAAAGGCGTCCAAGGACCTCGAGTCAGTCAGTCGTGACGGAGCTGGTCTTGGTCCTCGTCCATGGCTTGCGCGTATCTCCCGAACTTGATCGTAGGTAATGCCGAAAGGGAGGTCCAAGTCACAGGATTCGTCGGCTCCGATTTCTCCAAAACTAGTTGCCGATGTGGCAGCTTGGGATGAGCGCTGAGACTCGGTTCGTGAGTCGGATCGGGACGACATGAAAGACGTAGCATTACTTGCTCTTCCTGGTGGGATACTAGTCAAGAGAGCGTTCCAATTCTCCTCTTCGTGCGAATCGGAACTTGGACTTGGGCTCATCATCCGATCTCCTAGTCCATCCACTCTTGGCCCCGAATTGATGGGACGTGGTGAAAGGTGATTGACACGGCGAAGGGCTGGGTAGGAAGAAGAATCTCGATCTAGAGGTGGGGTGTCTGGGGAAAATCGAGCGGCCCAGACGGGCGTTACGTCGACGTCTTGGAAGGGCTGATCGTCGGCGGCTCGAGAAAGTGGACGCAAGGGACCGTGAGCGGGGGCAAAGCCAGGAGTCAAGGCTGCACTGTTTGGCGCGCTGGCCTGAACGTCGTCATCACCGGATGACCCCTGAACGGCAAGAGAATATGGCGACCTGCTTCGATGGGGGGATCTTAGGCCTCTCTCTCGTTGGCTGGTAGTACGGTGTGGGCGAAGACGACGGCGACGGGTGGTATCGCTGTCTGGGTGGGGAGAGGCGATAACCTCAAATCGAAGTCCAGATTCTCTGGATGGTCGCGGGAGGTTTTGTGAGACGGTTTCCTGCATGTTGGATGTGGGCTCCCCAAAAGCATAATCGGTATCAATTAGAGGAATGGGGGTGTCAGCATGGCTCCTGAAGTGGTCCATGACCTCGATGAAATCGGGATCGAGACGTTCGATGGTGACGCGATCGCGAGCATTGTCGATTGGCTGCAGGAGACGGTCGCGCAGACGATCCAATGGCCGTTCGAGTTGATCTCGGCGCAAATCCTGGATCTGAGCTTCAATACTCGACATAGAGTCGTCGAGGTGGCGTAGAGGGGGGAGGGAGTGCAGGTCAGGATCTTCTCCAACCATCATGCGTATCATTCTTCTAACTCTGTGGTCATTTGCAGACCGAGGGCTGAGGCGAGCGCCATCGCCTGATGATTGGCGATGGGGCCGAATTGAGGATTCGCGACGGATTGTGGAACGGCGGGTGGCGGCAACATGGTCGAGCTTTGCGGCGGCTTGTTCGGCGATGGCCTCATCGGGCTCTCGGAACATACTAGATGGAACCCAATGTTAGCCTCTGATGATTCAAGAATGGTTGCGATAGACTCGAGTTGGATGGCGATTGCCATTGGCGCAAGGCAGGCACGCGTAGCTGCGGAAGCGGAAAAACTGTTCAAAGCGAGCGGGGAGGGCGTTTGCTGGAGGGCAACTTACGGCAAACCCATGGTTGCTGCGCGCAAGGCGACCGATCAATGAGGAGGGGATGGAGGAGAGGAGATTCGATACTAGAAACACATGAAGCGGAAAATGTACGACAAACAGAAAAAAAACGAGTTGGAGTGGAGAGATTGAAGATGGAGTTTGTCAAGGAGTTGTTGATGGATGGTGGAAAGACGGAAGACGAGGGTAAGTAGAGAAGGTAAAAAAAGAAATGGGTCGGTGGCGGGTAAATGGAGGGAGGGAAGTAGTAGTGGGAGCCGGAGTAGGCACTAAGCACTGGGATGCAGCTGGGGATCTCGTGTTAGGGGATGGCGGCATTGGGGAGCGTCTAGGCGGCGGACCAAAGTCTCCAGATACAGCAGTAAACTTTTATAGTCGGACAGTGCGGCCTATAGACTAACGTCTACTCTAGGCAAGGCGCAGGACAAGGTTAGGCATGCGTGCGTCAAGAGGCAAGCCAAAACATAAGTGCAGTTGAGCCCCAGTGGTGCCCCCTTTCCCAGAGCCTAAGGGCCAGAAGTAGGGGGCGCGAGGGGGTGCCTCAGGCTCTCTCATCCCCTGTGGCTTCAACATCGAGACTGTCGTGCGAGTCGCCTAGGGGGCGCGTTCGAGCCCTCAAGCATTCTCCTAAGGGATCATTGGCGGATAATACTCAAGCCAGTGGACTGTAGCCTAAACATCAAACGTAATCTACGCCGTAGATGGCAACTCGGTACCTGATGGTCTGTCTGAAGAAGAGATGTTGTTGTCGGCTAACATCTGTTCATCCGTTCATCTACAGGTCTGTAGGTATTCGGAACCAAAGACTCCATTTATGAGGAGCCTTGGATCATGTAAACGCTTCTGCAGGCCAGACCAACGTCAGTCAATGCACCCTTTTTCATTCTCCTCCCAAGTACTGCACTTTGACACATTATTTGTTCTGGTCGCCTTCTTGGGTACCAACGGCAACTGCAAGAAGGCGGCTCATGCGCAGTCTTGGCGCCCACTTGCAACGTGGACAAATGTCCACGCCATCTCTTCTCCATGCATGTCATCAATGACACACTTGCATTGGCTGACAACCACTGAAACACCGTGCTTTTCGCCTTCATTTCGTGCACAAGAAACGACACAGGTAGGTGATGAGCACTCGTCTTGCTCACAGGTTTGCATAATGAGAATTGTCTGTCCTCCATTCCTCCCTGCGGCTGTAGTGATTCTTCAACTGAACAGATTTTTCCCAAGGTAGTTGCCTGACCGATGCTGCCTCACATCCATCCTCGTATTCGCATTCGGGATACGAGCCTGTCTCCCTTCACAAATATGAATGACTCAACAGTCTAAGAATCATTTCTAATGTTCTCAAATGCTCTGCTGAAGGCATTACTAAGTGCTACTGTCAATTCAGGATGGACCCAAAATGGTTTCCATCCTCGAATCGACCTGTTTATCCCACAGGTCTCGTCCAAGCAGGCTGTACTTTGATAGGCGTCACCTCGCTCCTCTTCCCTCAAGGACAATTCCGAAATGTTATTGCTCTGCCGCCTCTGTTACTACTGGCATGGAATGTTCGTCAGCATACAGCAGGCTCTCCAGAAGAGGACTACCTCACTGCCGTCAACGTTGTTATGGCCATTGCCAAATACGTTGACTTTGCTGTCATGAGAATACCCGAGCAGTCCTGCCACAGGATTGGACCTGACAAACACGTCGAGACTACGGATGAGATCAATCGGATGTCCCTCTGGCAAAAGTTCAAATGGAGCCTGGAGCTGGCTTGCACCACAAGAGGCATTGGTTGGGATTGGCGTGTGAAGAATGTTGAACATGTTCCTCATGGCATTTCGAGACGGTGATTGAATTCTTTGCTGTCCAAGTCAGGCTTGGCTCTGACGATGCTTAGGCAGTTTATCCTGACACAATTAATCAAAGCAGGAGCTGCTTACCTCTTTATCGACTTCTACCAATGGTTTATCCGTTCGAGCCCCTTCGGCACCACCGGTCCACCTCCAAATTTGTTCAGCCTCCCATTGAGGGAACAATTCATGTATGGTTGGCTCCGCGGCTTTCATAGCGGGTTCTCGATGGCTCTGGGCTATTATATCCTGGCCGTTGTCGCAGTCGGGACAGGTTTCTCCTCTCCTCAATCGTGGCCGCCTATTTATGGCTCCTTTATCAAAAGAGGATACACTGTGCGCAATATCTGGGGTCGTTGTTGGTGCTGAAAATTGTCTCTCTTTTCTCTTTAACTCTGTACTAACAATTCTCAAGGCATCAATTTCTTCGACGTACCTTTGAAACCAGCAGCTCAGTGCTTTTGGCCCTGACGATGGCCAAGAAGGGAAGCTCTTTCTCACGGTATCTGCAGTTGTATAACGGTTTCTTGGTGTCAGCTCTTATTCATCATGCCGGGTCTTTGAACATGACATATCATGAAGCGATCAGGTACCAATTTATGTTTTTCATGGTTCAGCCTGTCGCAATTACTATAGAGGACTTTGCCATCTACTATGCGAGAAAGAAAGGTCTTTGTGACACATGTAAGCCAATATCTCCCTCCAAACTCTTCTATCCCGACTAGACAGCGACTCACAATACCTTGTTAGGGATGACGAGGGCTATCGGCTATATATGGACATGGACATGGCTCGGCTTTAGTCTGCGATATGCTGCTAAATTCTACTTTGACCTTGGGCTTGGGGCGGCCCCTCATCCACTTGTCGCCAAATTCAGCGTCATGGATGTCATCTGGACCACGTAGCATGTCTTTGATTGTGTTGGCACAAGTTCATTTCCCCCTGAGATTTGGTGCTGGCAGCGGCGTTGATGACTTGTTGATTCGGTGGCCAGTGGGTTGCCACATGGTCGATCCCGGTTGGACTGGTGGATTCCACTATTGCATACATGTTCCAGTAAACAATACCGATGGGTCCGATCTTGACGCATAACCGAGTAGATAAGCGGTCACATTTCAGATGGCCTCCTTTACAAGGATACGATGAGATGTGCAGATGTGCAGATCGCCCTTAGTTGACTCTGAGTGTGGTTGAGTAAATTACTAGGTACCTTTGGATGGTGTACCACTGCGCCTCTATGTGACTAAACTCATAATGAGCCTCAGGGACGGACCCTAACCCCAGAATCTGTCTGTTCGGGGCTTGAATTGGGCGTGAGGGGTGGCTGAAACTACAGAAACAAGGGGGACTGAGGGGTCCTCATATACACGTGTTGTCATCCTGATCTTCATCTTTCACGAGCGTGGCTAAAGCACCTTCTCAGCCGTCAGAGGTACCGCAAGTCGCCCTCAAAGCTTAAGTTGTCCATGCAATTCCGGGGTTGAGTGGGCGACCCAGAGTGCCGAGGCGGGCCGCCGATTGTACCTGGCACTACTAACAATTTAGAAGGCCCGTGCCCAAAGTGACAACCTAACCTACCTGGTCTAGGCCTGAACATAACAGAACACAGACAGTATGACACAAGTACACAATTGACACAATTATGCATCTTCATGTTCCCACATTTTGGCCAAGCCAATCTCCTACCTCCAGGTATCTGACTGATCCAACACCACACCGCAAAGTCGTGTCTGCGTATGTGTGCGTGCAATTACGAGTCTCGCCAACGGTCAGCCTAGCATCTGGGAGCCATTCCTATCTCCATCGTCGACTACTGCCCTCAGGCTATGGCAATTGTGGAGGGACATCGACTGATTCATTGATACCGTTGCTGTCGTGTGTCAACACATCCTCTTCACTACCAAATCTCCGCGCACCTTCACCTGGCCCAGGTGACTGGTGTTTCTCACACTCCTAGACCCTGACCTTGTCACGTTGAAACAGACGATGACTATATTCTATACCAGTACCAGTCGCCAGCCCCGCCCCTAACTTTCCATCCTTTATCGTCAAGATGCCCTCCCGCACAGCCGATCTTCCAGAGGATGTCTCAGACACTCGACCAACCGAACCCCCTCTCTCCAAGCCTCGTCCAGCCAAGACCCCTTCAAGTCCTAGTAAAAAGGACGACAAGACAAAGGCTCACGATGTGGCCGAACTGAAAGACTATCAGCTGGGAGATTGTTTGGGTAAAGGTGCTTTTGGTTCCGTCTATCGTGCTCTCAATTGGGGAACTGGAGAAACCGTGGCCGTCAAGCAGATCAAATTGGCAGACCTTCCAAAGAGTGAACTCCGAGTTATCATGCTAGAGATCGACCTGCTGAAAAATCTCGACCATCCAAATATCGTCAAGTACAATGGTTTTGTCAAGACCCCAGAAACCCTCAACATCGTCCTGGAATATTGCGAGAACGGCTCGCTCCACTCAATATCCAAAAACTTTGGTCGTTTCCCAGAAAACCTAGTCGCATTGTACATGTCCCAGGTCCTTCAGGGTTTGGTGTATTTGCATGAGCAAGGTGTCATACACAGAGATATCAAGGGTGCCAACATTCTTACCACCAAGCAGGGTTTGGTTAAGCTGGCAGACTTTGGTGTCGCGAGCCGTACTTCGGGTCTTCATGAGGCCAGTGTCGTTGGAACTCCCTATTGGATGGCACCTGAAGTCATCGAGTTAACCGGAGCCACCACCGCCTCAGATATCTGGAGTTTGGGCTGCACAGTCATTGAGCTCCTCGACGGCAAACCACCCTATCACACCCTTCAGCCGATGCCCGCCTTGTTTCGCATCGTCAACGATGACCACCCACCCCTACCACAAGGAGCCTCTCCTACCGCCCTCGACTTCCTCATGCAGTGCTTTCAAAAGGATCCCAACCTGCGAGTTTCAGCTCGAAAACTTCTCAAGCATCCTTGGATCGTCAATGCTCGAAGGTCCGACTCTGTGGCCCCGAGAAATGCTACCGAATATGACGAGGCCGTGAAAAGCGTTCAAGAATGGAATGAAGCCCTGCGTGATTCTCCCCCACCTAATAACAATTCCCTCCGGAAGAATTCCAGGGCTTCCGCGTCGAGCCCTATTCCAGCAGCCAAAGATTCCCGGTCATCCAGGGCCCAGGTCAAATCACCTGGATCCGGCCTCTATCAAAATCCCGGAATGATGAAATTACAGTCTCTCCAAGATGACGATGATAATTGGGACGACGCTTTCGCCACTGCCATACTCCCTAGTGCTTTGCAACTCCCCCATCTACGACCCCATGACAATTTCGGTGGCATGCTCTCCTCAGAAAGACTCAAAGCATTTGCGAACCCGGAGAATGCATTGGGAAAGGAAAATGAAGGCATGGATGACAAGGACTCAACCTTGAAGGGCATCTCCACCATCAGTTCGGATAATTCAAAAACAGTTCGTCTGGCAACGTCCAAGAGACCGGAGAAAGGACACACTCGACATAAATCAGAAGCCCCTCCAAAGTCACGGACAAAGCCCTTGCCAACCCCCCGCAAAGTGTCGCTTCCCGCCGCGGGTCAGGCTACAAATCTGTCGAAAAGCAAAGCACCACTTTCCAAAGGGCGAGCTGAGGAACCTCCGACAAGATTGTATCGGGAAAGCTCCATTGAGGATTACTCGGACATCATCAATGGCAATGAACTCGCTATTGACACAAAGTTCAGCCTGATGCAATTGAAACAGGACGCTCCATCGAAGATTCTCCAGTCACCCAGTGTCACAGATCTCATGCAGAGTATGAGACCGCCAAAATCAGGCGGTAGCTTGCGAAGAAATCCTGCTCCCAGGAACAAACTGTCCATGCGAAGAACGAGGTCGTCAATCGAAATCCAGCGTTTTGCCGAGAACGAGGATGACGAGGACTTCTCTGATGTCTTTGCACAAACGGCATCTGGATTTGAAAGACCCGACAGTGAGGATGGCTCCGAGTTGATGTTGGCCTCGAAGATGTCCAATCTGTCCTGGCTGCCAGACGGAGAGGACGAGGATGATCCTTTTGCACAACTCGAAGAGGGCCTTCCTGACCTAGACCTTGAATCAAACATTGCCCGCGACAAGCATGCCCGCTTGAGGACAGAAGTCGAGGCTCTGGTAGGTCAGCTGAAAGTTCTGCAGGATGACGATGCCCTCCTTCAAATCTCCGAAGATTTGATGAACTATTTTGGAGTATTTTCGGAAACAAAAAGCGTCATCATCAGTGCTCACGGTGTACTTCCAATCCTCGAAATCCTTGAAGACTGCAACCGCTTGGACGTCGTTCTAAATCTACTCAAGATTGTCAACGCTCTGACATACGAGGATGAAGAAGTCCAGGAAAACCTTTGCTTTGTCGGAGGGATACCCAAGATCAACAAATTCGCCTCCAAGAAATTCCCACGAGAGATCAGACTGGAAGCTGCAGCCTTTGTACGTCAGATGTATCAGACTTCAACCCTGATCCTTCAGATGTTCGTCAGTGCTGGCGGATTGACAGTCCTTGTCGACTTTCTCGAGGATGATTATGACGATGACCGAGAGCTGGTCCTCATCGGCGTCAACGGCATTTGGAGCGTTTTCGAACTACAAGGATCGACGCCCAAGAACGACTTCTGCAGAATATTGTCCCGCAATTCAGTGCTCGAGCCGCTGTCGCTAGTGCTAAACCGAGTCTTGAACGAACCTGCTGATTCTGGCGACCAGAAGGAGCTTGCAGATCTGTGTGAGGGTCGCATTGCCAGCATCTTTTTTGTCTTTTCGCAGGCCGAAAATTACGTCAAAGAGCTGGTCGCTGAACGAACAGTCTTGCATCGCGTCATCAAGAACTTGAAAAGAATGGCGCCACCCCATCAAGTAACGATGCTCAAATTCATCAAAAACCTGTCAATGCTGTCTACGACCCTTGACGCCATGCACAACTCCAATGCTATCGATGCTTTATCTGAGCTGCTTAGCAATAGCATGAACAGTAAACATTTTAGAGAGATGTCGAACCAGATCTTGAACACTATTTACAACCTTTGCCGGCTGTCAAAACGACGTCAGGAAGACGCGGCGCTGGTCGGCATCATACCCATTCTCATCAAGATCGTGAAGCAGGACAAAACTCCAGTCAAAGAGTTCGCCCTGCCGATCCTGTGCGACATGGCACACTCGACAAGAGCGGCGCGCAGAGAGTTATGGCAGAACAAAGGCCTTGCCTTTTATGTCTCTCTTTTGTCGGACCCTTATTGGCAAGTGACGGCGTTGGATGCCATCTTTACTTGGCTTCAGGAAGAGACTGCTCGCGTGGAGGACCATCTACTCGAAAACCAGAACTTCACTTCGGCCATTGTGGCTGCCTTGACCAGCAGCAAGTCAACATCGTTTGAAAATCTCTTGGAACCTCTCCAGAAGTTGCTGCGCCTCTCACCGCCTCTCGCCGCATCCATGGCAAGAAGTTCGGATTTGTTTGAGAACTTGGGTCAGAAGCTAGGTCACAACAAACCTGCCATCCGACTCAATCTCCTGCGTATTATCGGCAGTATTTGCGATTCAACCGAAGAAGGGGGTTACCTACTCGATCAGTATGGTCTTTTCGAAGTGATCCAGGAGCTTTCCTTTTCCGATTCAGCAGTGCTTGTGCGCAGTATGGCCGGGGAATTGATTCGTTCTATACAAGAAGCCGATAGCGCCAGCATCAAGAGCGGACAGAACGTCGCTGCAGGTACGAATCCTGCCTGGCGTAAGCATCCACAATTCCAGCGACGAACCAGCTCCACCACGCCTCCACATCTTCTCGAGCGGCAGATGAGTATGCCAACGTCGCCACAACTTGGTCGCTCCGAGCGTGCTTCGATCAACATGTTTGACGCTCCGGTTGCTCAAACCCCACGACGACAACGGAACGGGGTTTATGTCAATGGGAGCGGTGTCATTCGGCCAGCCAGCCGTGACGGATCTTCGTATGCCAGGGAGAGTTCGCCTGCGTTTGTGATGCCGAGTCTAACACGGGCTCAAACCACAACTTCAGCGTCAGACATGACGATCAATAAATCTCGTCTTCCGCGTCAATCAACCGCTTCAGCAGTTGGACAGCAACGACTATCAAGGCAGAGCACACGGGAGAGCATGATTGCATCAGCGCGAGCTTCCACCCTCAGTCTGGACAAAGATGTACGATCGCACCATGGTGGACATAGTAGCGGGGTTAATACACCTGCGAACCTTACTCCGGTCACGGAATCAAGGCTACGGAAGGAACAAAGAACTGGACGCGGACATGCTCACAGCCACTCGAGTAGTATAACTCAGAGCCGACCAACGACGAGCTCGCGCTATGGTAGCGGTGGTAGTAGCGATAGACCTGGCTCAAGTTCGAATCAACACCAGGGCAACAGCCCACATGTCGAAGTGACAGTCGCGAGCAGTGCTCGGCGAAGCACCGCGAGGAGGCCACCTCACAATGACGAGCGATGGACTTAGGACGTCGGCTCTTGATCCTTTGTTTCCTTGTTATCTTCCGGGTTGATCGTGGGGGAGATTCATAAACGGCGATGGGATGGCAAAGTCCTCAACCTGGCCAGGAGCTAGAAGGGCGAAAAGCATGATACTCTACATGAAGGGGATGGGTTGTTTTTAGAGCATGTAATGCAATGAAAGGATGTGTGGGATGGTTAGAGTGAGGGCTGCTACCATATACACACCTTCAACCTGTCTCATCCGATCAACCGTCCTACATACCAGACAATATGTGTCCCGATCGCATTGGCACGAGACACATGTACAAATAGATCGAGACAATGGCCAAACCAGCGTTGATGTTCCAGTATGTAGACTCTCCGTGACTTTCTCCTACAGTACTGTGAGCACCAACTACGAATTCTATTTCTGGAGAGTCGCCATTATTGGCCCCTCGTCACGCAATCGTCTGGACCCTCCGCCTTACCAATAATACGAGCACCAGTAACTTGCAAGTAAAGTCCAACCCCAAGTGCGTCGCCCAAGGGGGCGGCGCAGGCCCGAGGGGCTCCCTCGGCCGATCGACCACAGCGAGTAATCCCAGATGACAGCCCCTCGACAGCTAAAAGTATGCCCCTCGGGCCAGGTGGCGGTGGTACCTGTGTGCCTGTTTAGGTGGGTACCTTAGGTACGGCACCGCTCCGTGAGCACATTCTTCAGACAACAAAGAAGGTAGCCACGAACAAGTATGGTTTCGTCTTACAAATCCTCTTCGAGGACTTTTGTGGGTATGTGTCTGTGTCCCTCCCAACTCCAAGTGCCACTCTTATATGTGTGACTGTGTGACAGTGTCACAACCAACGCCTGAACTACTGGAGACTTTATTATTATTATTACTGTCTTGCTCCCATCGATCGCAACATCGCAGCATTCGATTACCTACTCTCTCACATCCCGTCTAACGACAAGAATAGTCACCTTCTCATACCCTCTCTCTCCTCCATTCAAATTACCAATCAATCAACCATGTCGGACCATCACTACAAGTTCAATGTCAGCATGAGCTGCGGTGGCTGTTCTGGCGCCGTTGAGCGTGTCCTCAAAAAACTAGACGGTGAGTTTCCCCTTTTTCCTCTCCATCTCCGCCTTCCTGCGCGCATGTTACTGACCATCGCATCCTTGTTCGACTACAGGCGTCAAGGAGTATAACGTCTCACTTGAAACCCAAACCGCCGATGTCACCACCGAGGCCGCTCTCGATTATGCTACCGTCTTGGAAAAGATCAAGAAGACAGGCAAGACGGTTAATTCTGGTGAAGCCGACGGTGTCTCTCAGCCAGTTTAAAGACATCGTTGCGGGTTGAAGCCTGCCGTGTGCCGTGGATGGGTACCCTGGTGCTTTCTATACAAGGACGACTCGGTTGATCAAACGGCGTTTAGATGGCATGTACTCGGGCACGCTTGAAGGATTAAGACAATTGCTTGTTGCAGACAAAGATGTGATGCATGACAATGCTATTCATTCATGATGACTATACACTTCCCATGCGACTCTGACTCGACTCTGACTCGACTCTGACTCGAACCTCACTGGAAATATTGTGATTGTGTGCATCTCGCTGTTACAAGTTCCCGCCGAGTTGAAACCCACTCATGATTCTTCGTGGTAGACCGACGCACTGCTTGAAATGCTCGACATAAAACGCCGCCAAATGCGTGCCTAGTCCGTGCGCCATGCTTCAACGATTTCAGGATCCCAGACAGAAAACGACATGGCTCTGTTGATGCGCCTCCTTGTAGATACGGGCTTGTTCCACCTGTGGTGCATGCTCTCCCGGAAGACCGCACAAGCAACCCAAACAATCGAGGCATTTCGCAGACCAAAAATTGACCTCGGAATAGGATACGCCTAATCTGTGGTTAGCTTCTGTCGATTTGAAATGGTCATGTCCAAGTCTCAGCCGGTTTGCTGCCCCATATCTTACCCAGTGTAGTAAGCAAACAGATGCTAAAACAATTCCTGTGACATCACATATCCTGGCACACAGGCAGCTGGCTCACTCGTAATGAATTACACGCTGGCGAGAATGTGAATCCATGGGCCCACGCAAAATTGCGCTTGTACCATGTGCATACTGAGGACGACGTCCTTGTAAGACTGGCTGGACATATTCTTCACGGGGCGCTGCATTCCGTTGAGCAACAACTCGGTCTTCATAGGCAAAGGGTTCAGGAATTGGTTCATAAACACGACTGGGGTATTGAGGCTGCTGACTTCTCAATTCCGCAACCTGTGGGCTTGTCATGGGAATACCATGGGAGTAAGGAGGATTGTCTGGCAGGCCACGGCTCGGATGAACAACCACGTTCGTATGGACTTCATGTCCGTTCGCCATGGGCCGGCGAATGACGGTGCCATCTCGAAGCGTGCTAATAGGTTCATAGGACATCTGCGGTCGGACCTGCCTGATGTGTTCGTAACGCCGATCCGACATCTGCGTGTTCGGAGAAGCATCACCATAGTGCAGGTGACTGACTTCGATACGTCTTGGAGGGGACTGTTGTCTCACAATTGGAGGCTCTGGTCCAATTGGGAGTCTTTCCCGCTCATCAATGCGACGCCTCTTAAACGATTCAGTACTCTGGCCATGGTCAACACGGACGTGATCGGCAAGACCTCGTTTCCCGTATTGACTCATATCAGCATCACGAGGCTCCGAGTATCTATCGAAAGGATACGGGCGAAAGCGTGGAGACGACGTGGTACCGTCGTTGGGCTCAATCGATGGCAAGATTGTTTCATTACCTTCCAAACCTCGATGTCGAGAAGGCTCTGTAAAGCCGGGCTCTAATGGGGAAGACGGACGTGTCCTCACCATTTGTCCATGGTGTGGACGAGGTGGTGGGGTGCGTTGATGCCGGGATGATGCGATGGGTTCGATATGTCCTTGTGGTCGGGTGACGACCCTCTCATACAAAGCACCATTGGCGTCGCGAATAAACGCGGGCGGGCTTGCTGGGCGTGTCGTTCGAGGCTTAACGTCGTTAGTAAGAATGTTGCACCGTTAATGCACCGCGTCATCTACGACACTTAAGACTGTATTAAAGCGGAAGAATACGTACCTCGTATTCAACTCTAGGTGCGGTAGAGACCGGTGCTTGAGAACGATAGATACGCTCGGCTGGGCTTGATTGAGTATTATATGGTACGAGCATCCGGGGTCGAGATGTCGGCTCAGGCTCGTAGACTCTTTCCAGAATCGGCCCTGGCCGCTGAGCGACACTAGATTGATAGTTGCGTTTAGCCTGGTCCCAGACAGCGTACCTACTCTGATCTCGCTGTGCAATCTCGTCCTGGGTCGGCCGATAACGACGGACAATCTGAGGAAGCATTTGTCGCCGAAGTCCTGATTGCATGATCTCGGGATTCGGTGATATTTGCCTTCCTGAGATCGGAGCATAGGCGCCGGTGACAAGCTCCTCGACATGAATTCGGTCCTGAGGAACTTGTTCAGGGCCATCACTGCCAGAGTCAGAGTCGTCTTCGTCAGAAATCACGATGACCTCTCGCAAGGCGTCAGCAGCAGCATGCTTCGTAGCTTCGTCAGCTTCATCGTCATTACCACGCCATTCAATCAATTTGGTGAGCGTCTCGCGTTCAACAGCATGACGGGCGTCATTGTAGGGCATTTGTCGAAGGTATTTGTCGTATCCCGTGTAAATATGGCGAATATGGGCAACGACAGCCAATTGAGCTCTACGCACTAGAGGGATCTCTTCAGCAGTTCCGACCTTACCATCGCCAAGTTGGAAGGCCGTCTTGATGATCTGAAACAGATCTTTGTCAGGGATTTTGGGGAACAAGTCTTTCAACGTCTGTTTAGCCTCCGTATTGATGGTAATTTGATCCTTAGGGGGCTCTTTGATTCCATCACGGTCTCCATTTTGGTAGACCTGCATGAAGGAGGCTTTGTCGTCCTTTGACTCGTCGATAAGCTTGCCCCCACTGGTGAGGCGAACGCCATAGTAACTGCAAACCTGGGCGACAACTTGGGTGGGAAAGTGAAAACCAACACGATGTACTTCTCTTGACAGTTCGTGACGAGTGGCATGGGGGGTGGTCTGTATGGACTGGTGGTGAGGAGAATCCAGGGTGTAACGAGGGGACTAACTTACCGTGACCGCGTATATTTTGTGGTCGCCCTGACGAGAAAATTCTTTCAGAGCCTGGGTGAGTTCAGGGTTGCCAGCCGGGATAAAAGTGTATCCAGGAGGGGGCTCTGCCTTTATTGTGATCTGACAACAGCTATGAGTAATACCTCTAGTAGGACCATGAATTTTTCTTACAACGCTGTTGAGCGGTTTTCCTTTCTCTTTCGAATCAGTCTGTACAGTGACTTTGTGTTTTCCCTTTGCGCGGTCTTTGGCGACCTGGGCAGCACGTGTCGTGGGTTTCCGAGCTGTTGTCTTGGTCCGCGCCATTGTCGAAGCCACAACCACCTACGAGCCAAGAACAGGGGATCTGGGACAAGACATGAAAGCAAGGGTAGGGCAGGATCCTCGGGAGAACTGGTAGAACTGGTGGAAATGTAAACACGATAGCATACACACAAGGAAAAGGCGTCTGGGAGACCGTTCAGTAGTTGCGGCAGCAAGACAATCCAGGAAAATCCGGTAACGAGTCAAGTGCAGATACGGTGAAGACCTTCAAACTCGACCGTGGACAGGGTCGGTCCGCAAGGGAAGGAAGATTGAGGGCCGCAGAATCAGACTCAGCCAGTAATACACTCGCAGGGGTTAGAAGATACGATTCCAACCTCCTTTCTGCTAGCCCAGCTGCGAAGTGAGGAAGAGTGTGATGAAGCTGGGAAGAGATCGAGATGGGTGGCTGCGTTGGAGGTTGAGAAATGGTCAGTGGCTACCTGCGCCAACCTGCGCCAACCACGTTCTTGTACCATCGAAGACGTGGCTTGGCATATTCTGCGGTTGACGCAGTTAGACGGGACCGTATATCAGCTACGGAGCCGTACAGAGAGATGGACTGCACCGCAGTAAACCCTTCAAACCTTCACTTGCGCACCCAGCCAGCTCTCAGTTTGAATGGGCTCAGCAGACGCTTGTCTGTCTTTTCGATCCCCATGAGCAGACAAGACATTATCCATGCTTATCGAAACCTCCACAAGGCTACACTAAAAGCCATTTGCTACTCCAAGCCCGCAAGTCACACCGCTCGATCTATCCTCAATGATACCTTCAAAAAGCGTCCTCAAGATGATTTCGATGCCATTCGGATTCAAAACACCCTGAAGTTTCTCCAAGCCGCTGCGGATTATGCAGGTTATGAACACAAGATCCTGAAGAATCTGCTCTACGTGAAATGGTGGCAATCACGTGAGTCCAAGCGAACCATGTGAGAGATCTCAGTCTGGTGCACATACATTGGCTAATATCTGGGAATAGAACATCATCGTCTAACAGCGACTTTGCGCGCCACATACGGGAACAGAGCACGCTGCAATACTCTGCGACTTTAACCATGCTCAACGAGAGCCTGGGCACGTGTCTAACCATATAAGGTTCTACACACCGGGATGCGGTCACATGCGAGGAGGGCAATTGAGAAGACCCATCTCGACCCAATGTGAAACAGGCGTGCGCATCGTGGCTAGATTGTGCTTTCCACCGCATCATGCTGTCATTCCACTCGAATTTGTCGAGCGCCAAATGACAGTCCAGCAGGAATTTGCAGGAGGCGTTCCAGACTACACGTAAGCGCCCGAGTCTGTGACGACCACTTTCCGAGTTGAATCCCGAGCGTCTACATAAAAATACGCATTTCAAATCGACAAGAGCTTGCTTATCACTCATTCGGGTTACTGTGATGTGACTAGATAATTCATTTCTTCACTGACATCTTTTCAGTCAAATCAGCAAAGCGACTGATCGCATCCAACTAATATCACGTGACTCAAATTTGGCACGTGGCACATTTGTAGGCATGCACTGTAGTTTGGTTACCATGAACGGCAAGCGCGTTCAACAATGACGTTGTCCACATCTTTTTTTCTCGGTTTGGGAAAGCTGGCAGCAAGGTTCCTCTTCCCCTTTGTCTACACAAATACTATGAATTGCGCCTGAATCTTGTCTGCCATCGTCCCTCAACCTTCGTTGTTTTAAATTGAGCCTGTTGCAGTTTGCACTACTCCTTGTGATTGATTTCACCACCCCCAAGCGTCTTTTGTTGCTTTCTCGACGCGTCTTTGCTCCCTCAACACCGACGCCAAGATGGTCTATATCAGATATCGCAATCTTGCAAAGCTGAAGGAGTACAAATATTCCGGGGTTGACAAGTCATTGGTCTCAAAGTATATTTTGAAGCCCTTCTACACACATGTCGTGATCAAATGCTTTCCCATGTCGATGGCCCCGAATCTCATCACTCTCACCGGGTTTGGGTTCGTCATCATCAACATATTGACCATGTTGTGGTACAATCCTACCCTCGACACAGATTGCCCTCCTTGGGTCTACCTTTCCTGGGCCGTTGGCCTATTTCTCTATCAGACCTTCGATGCCGTGGACGGCAGTCAGGCGCGCAGAACTCATCAAAGCGGCCCCCTAGGTGAATTATTCGACCACGGTAAGTGCTTCACACACGCCAGCCATCTAGAGCACTACTAATATCGTTCTCAGGTGTTGATGCATGCAACACAAGCCTCGAAGTTCTGCTGTTTGCAGCAGCCATGAATCTTGGCCAATCATGGAACACCATTCTGACGCTTTTCGGGTCAATCTTCACCTTTTACATCCAGACCTGGGACGAATATCACACCCATACATTAACCCTTGGCATTGTTTCCGGCCCAGTCGAAGGCGTTTTGACCCTGCAGATCGTCTACTTCATTACCTACTTGAAAGGAGGTGGTAGTTATTGGCAACAGCCTATGCTCCCGACTCTTGGTGTCCCTAAGTTTGATCTAATTCCGGTCTCACTATATCAGAAAGCTTGGAATGAGTGGCTGATGCTGTATGGTGGCCTGGTGCTGGTATACAACGTCATCTCCAGTGCACGCACGGTAATTCGAGCTCGAGAAGAACGAGGCCAGAGCCCCTACAAACCACTGTTGGGATTGCTGCCCATCATTATCACTTGGACTCTGATCCCTGCATACCTTGCGTTGAATCCGGTCATTTTACACCACCACATTATCCCGTTCGTCTTGTTTGCCGGCCTCGTCAATGCTTACTCAGTTGGCCAAATGATTGTGGCTCATCTAGTCAAGGACAGATTTCCTTATCAGAACGTCTTGATCTTACCACTAGCTTGGGCAGTTGTCGACAGCCTCGGACCCAGGCTTGGATTGTGGCCAAGCGCACTCGGCCATGATGTTTATCAAGTTGCATTCGTCTTCTTGTGCCTGGGGTTCGCCCTGGGAGTCTATGGCAGTTTTGTGCATGATGTGATCACCACGATTTGCGACTACATGGATATTTGGTGTCTCACAATCAAACACCCCTACGTTGAGGACAAGTCAGACGGAGTGGTAAAGAAGTCCAATTGAGGAGTCTTGGCTTGGTTTATGACTACAAATGAGGACGCAATCACCGACTTTACAGCCAAACGTCTTGTTACTATTCACTTCTGCCACCCTCTACGCAGATTCTCCACTTCATCTCAGTCATCGTTCTGAGAATCGAGTCATTCTCAGATTCAATCTTGGAGTATAAGAAGGTTTCGGCACCTCGCACACAAGTACTGTGGGCAACCTCACAATTTTTCTCCTTAGGCGGCTTCGCTTGGGTTCTCACTTGAACTGGACTTAGCGTAGCCTAGACAAACATCTTGGTTCAACAACATCGGATCACAATGGCTGGCTCTAACAAGAGTGCAACTGTCGGTACGTGTTGGCAGAAGCTCCGTGCCTGGAAATTGCCGTGTCGAAGGGGCAACCCGCTGACCGCTGGTGCAGCCTCGGGAGCGTCAATCGCACCCGATGAAAGTGTGGCAGAGGAGGTTGCTCGAGCCCCCGGGCATGGCTCAGGCAGACCTGAGCTTCTCGAGTACGGCACCACTTTTCGTCATGAATACTCTCCCAATGGCGGTGTCGGCTATGCTTATCACTATGGCCAGCGTAACGATCAACCGCTCGAATTCCCAGATTATGGCAACACAATGACAACACATCACAGTAATTGGAATCCCCCAGACGAGTATGTACGCAGCTACGCCAATGAGATTGTCAGCAATACTCGTGGTGTTGAGGTCGTAATGAAGCCAGAAACCTTTTTCAAGCTCTCTGCTGAGCAGCAGAACATGCTTATCAATGTCGGTAATGGCAGAAACTATAACACTAGGGTTCCTCAAGTTGCTGCAGCTTCAAACTCTTCTCCTGCCCCAAAGACCAAGACACCAGAGAAATCAAAAGCGACCGAGCCAAAGAAGAGACATACTTGCTGCATGGCCTGTAATAGCAGCCGGATCGTGGTTATTGTTGGTGGAAATATCCCGTTGTGCTCTGAGTGCATGAAGTCTCAGGAGGATATTCAGTGTCGTTATTTCCACTGATCCGCCTCTGGGTGTACTTTTTGTTGTTGTCATTCCTTCCGACGGACAATTGTGGTTAGTCTTTGAGGGTCTTGCCGCGGGCGGAGTGATTGATGCGTTGCACTTTGAATTTCAGAGGTCTTCTTATTGCGGGTGAATTATCATGTCCTTGCTGTTAGTAGATTAATACCATAGTTGAATTTCCTCATGTTTTCTTCAGAGCGCATCCTGTAACTTCGTACATATCAAGGTAGTTCCTACATGGCAGTGTCAAGTGTGGCCTCACGGCTAGACCGAGCAGAAAGGCAATGGAAATAGACTCGACGTAAGAGTCGATCAAGCTTTAGCTGGGCGTCAATGATGACGATGATAGAATGACTCATTGTATACGAGAAAGAGCACGAGAAACAGAAACAAAGGTCAGATTGGGCAGATATTCATCATTGTATTGTTTTTTTAATGGGGTGAGAACATGAACATGGCTCGCCCAACTCATGAGTCGAGTCCAGGGAGGATCAATGCAACCACATTCCGAACGTGCTCATGCCCTTGACCAAGCATGGTCTCCATGGCATCTTCATGTCACCACGCCACCCCACCCAGGGACTTCACCCTCTGATCGATCGAGGTCGAAAAAGGCCCTTCGATGCCGTTCGTTCAAGCTGGATAACAACTGATCAACGACAAGGGGGATTTCGAGATTGAAATGTGTTGTGTGTTTTGATTTGTGGGTTGATCAAATGGTCGAAAAGGAAAAAACTCCGCAATAAGACGTCGCTCTGCTCACACCTCATCTCAGACTCAACCGTCCATAACCAGTCTCGCGCTCCTTCCACCACAATGCTGAAAGTCTCCGCCCAGAAGTGCAAATGCCAGTGAGTATTCTTATCGAATGATCAACAAAATACCAGTCGAGGCGGAAGGAGAAAGTTGGTGTGGAGATTGTCGGTCCTGTGATGAGTTCCAGGTGCGTGGCAAGTCTAGTAGCCAAGTTCGGCCAGTTGCTGCTTCGCCTTTGAGTCGCTCGTAGACTTCTGGGCCTCGGCGAGTTGTCTGCGGGCAACCTTCTTGCGTTCGTAGTAGGCGGCACCCTTGACCTTTCTTCGCTCTTCGAGTCTATTGGGCATTATTAGCATCACTCATAGGAGAGAAGATTTCCAGATCAGATTCTCTCCAGATTCTCTCCAGGTTCCATCCACGTACCTTGCAACAACATCTTGGTATTTCCAGCCCACCTCGTGTGCCAGACGGCCGACCGTGCAGTATTTTCGTCCAGGCTTTAATCTGAGGACTCGGAGGGCCTGAGGAACAACAACTCGCTGCTTCTTATCATATGGAGGAGGGACACCCTCGAAGACCTTCAGTCTCTCCATGGCGGCAGCACCTCGGGCAGTCTTGTGTGGGATCATGCCGCGGACAGTCTTGTAGAAAATACGGCTGGGTGCTCGGAAATGGAAGGGACCACCTCGTGTGGGATTGTATCGGGTGATCTTGCGGAGGTAGGCATGGTACTTCACTGTTGGCTCATGGTTAGTCCGCTGATATTCTCGTCCTGGTCATTGTCGGAGTCTTTGTAGACATACGTTTGGCACGGAAGAATTCCCCAGAGATGTTGAGGGCTTCGGTTCGTACGACCACAACCTTCTGGCCATTGAGAAGTTGCTTTGCGACTGTGCTGGCAAGACGACCAAGCAAGTGTCCTTTGCCGTCAATCACAACCTAGAGAAAAAGGTTGAAGTCAGTTTCAGTTCGATCTCATCTTGCGGCGCGACGGTGGTGGTAGAGAGGTGGGAAGTCGAGTTGAAGACTTACGACAGGCTCGAATGTCGACATCTTGCCCCCGTATCTCCTGCAAAGGTTCGATGTTGGAAAATCCGCAAGTTGGCGAGGTTGTTGAAAGTTGTCGTGAATCGTCAAACTGTTCTGCGATTGAGCCGAAAATGCGAGTAGTGTGGTCCGCTGTGATGTGTGTGGTCTTGGCACCATTTCCTGCACTTGTGACTCGAACTGTCTGCCTGTTGCTTGGCAAGAGCACAATCACGTGTAGACCAGATCACGTGGAGAAAACCAGAATAGATTCCCGGCTAATCCTCGGATAATCTTCACACTCGGAGCCAAAAAGTTGTAGAAACTTTTGAGGACTTGAGGCTGTACGAATTGAATACCTGGACATTAGATCATGTGGCAGTTGCAACGACATGGCGAATGGCTCTTTTGTCTAATCTGAAACTTTCAATTATCACGCCGCCAGGATGCTGACAGAGAGTTTTGTCGCGGCCACATTGACGACAAAGGCTCCAGTTACCAACACCAGTGCGGCATTGAAAGATGTTGGTATATTCAAACACGAGCTCTGGCCTCAGAACACTTTCCGCCAGGGTTTCAAGAAAAGTTCAAGTCGCTCAGGATGTGCCGCAATCAGTGCAACACACGTCTTTACTGCGCAGGCGGAGAAAGCAGTTGTGAATGTCTACAGCCGAGAACGAGGAAACCAAGAAGCAACTGTGCCGTTTCCAGAGAAATTGTCTCGCATCGCATTCGCAGGAGGGGCGGCAGTCCTAGTCCTTGGAACCGAGGAAGGGCGACTGATCTTGTGGGAAGTTGCTACCGGGAGACTGTCAACTTCATCTGCCGCGCATTTACAAGGGATCTCGTCACTGTGCATCACTCCAGAGGATGAATACATTATCTCGGGCTCTGGAGATACGCAGATCCATGTCTGGTCACTTGCAAGTCTCATTTCATTTAAACATCGTTCTGATGGTTTCGGGAACGAGGAACCTTCCAAATCACCCATTCGTTCCTTCTCCATCCATCGAAGTGGGATCTCCGCCATTCAGTGTGGACATTCGACCAGCAGTACAAACTTGGTGGTCTCTGGGTCGCTTGATGGCACATGCCATGTATGGCATGTGGACACATGTCAACTCCTGCGAACAATACTTTTGCCCACCCCAGCAATTTCAATCGCCATCGACCCAGCAGACCGAGTGTTTTACTTTGGGGCGCAAAGTGGCGATATATTTTCCTGGGCTGTCTATCAAGCGTCCCACAATGGAATTTCTAGCCTAGACCCTTCTACTACGGAAGCTGCTCGCGAGATTACCATGAAGGATCGCTGGACGACACCTTCATCGGACCTGGGACCCGCAAATTGTTTATCTTTATCCTATGACGGGTCTTCTCTCCTCTCAGGCCATAGCAATGGCGCTGTCTTACGATGGGACACCGGCAAAAAGCGAATATCCGGAGAAGTCACGAATTTGGGACAATCGGTCACCTGGATTCAAACTCTTCACCCCGAAGGCTTGCTGAATGCTAAGGCTTTGGATTATAACATCCCAGAGATTGTAAAGCCTAACCTGGAACTTTCCGCACAGACGGACAATGGGTCTTGCGGTGTACCGTCAAAGTATGGCCTTCATGCTAGAATACCGCCGAGAGCCAAGGGGAACGTTAACTGTGTCGATGAGGCCTTGAGTGGTTCTGGCTTCCCTCAATCAATGATTGAGGATGCCCTCAATAGCCTGCGAAACGGCGGGACAACATCGATGTCGGGATCGAACGAAGCCGCCACAAGTTCTCATACCGAAAGATTGGAGTCAGAAATCTCGAGACTGAAGCAGCAGTTGGCGGCCATTAACCACTCTGAACAACGTCGCATGGAACGGAGGCTCGTGAGGTCAGAGAAGCGAAAGGCACTTGGTTTGAAAAAGAGAGAGGCCTATTTCGCCGCCAAAAAAGAGGGCAGGGACGGAGATGCTGCAATGAAGCAGTGGGAAGAGAAAGAAAAAGCGATTGACGCTGAAAGTGATGATGACGAACTTGCGGATGACATGGACACAGAATGAACATTGACCACGTCAATGGCTTGAAGTTCGAAGAGCAGTTGGGGATGGATTTTGTGTCTGCTGGCTGGAAAATGCGCATCATACGAATTCCACGGGAACACTTCGAAGCGACGGCATATGGTCCAAGTGACCAAAGTCGGAAACCGAATATATCTTGGGATTCTGGCAGACAAATCTCACTGCCACGTAAGAGCTCCTGGGTCAACGATACCTCCCGCAATTGCTCTTTTTGAGATCTCGGGGCAGCTGGATTACCGGCGCTAGATGAATGCTTCAAGATAATGTAGCAACACCATACTGTACAGTACGCAAGGACTGTGATGGGATTCATGAAAGGCAACTTCTTGGAAATAACATAATACTACCTTGGTGACTGCATATCAGGTTTAATGCATCGAAGTAGACCTTTGGACCAAATGCGCTCCGAAAGCTATGGTCCGATGTAGTAGTTAAGGTCATGTGATTGGTCATTGCATCGTCGGACTCATCAGTTCCTCGTCGACCTTGTGCAGCCTGCGAGGCAATCGATTGCTTCACCTCGCAGTCTGTTCACCCTCCGCCATATTGAACAGCCTCGCTTGGGCAGACTGATCAGTCATGGAGGTCTCGAGAATATCAACGAGGAATGCGCTACGTCGTATCGCCAAACACTCCCACAATGTCTCTCAAGCCCGAAATTTATCTCCAGCCATGGCCGCCTGTTCTCCGATGGCGGTCTGGAGCCGACGACAGTTCACGACCGGAACTGGCCTCGGACTCCCCAGTCCCTCTGCTCTAAGCTTCGGGGGATCTTCCTCTGGTCAGACCTACTTTCAGAAGCAGTCGAGCCTGCCTGCGAATACCATCATTCGATTTGTTCCTCAACAGACGGCTTGGATCGTTGAGCGAATGGGAAAGTTTAATAGGATATTGGACCCTGGCCTTGCAATTTTATTGCCTGTTGTTGATGTAAGCACGAGTGGTCTGTTTCAAACGAATCATTGCTGATCTTGTGGGCAGCGTATTGCATATGTGCAATCCCTTAAAGAAGCGGCGATCGAGATTCCCAGTCAGAGTGCCATTACAGCGGACAATGTCACGTTATCTTTAGATGGCGTCTTATATACACGAGTATTTGATGCGTATAAGGCTAGGTATGTCGGCAACATGTCGTCTCATCCCCCCGCGCACGGCTAACAATGAGGTAGTTACGGAGTCGAAGATGCGGAGTATGCCATCGGACAATTGGCGCAGACCACGATGAGATCAGAAATTGGTCAGCTGTCGCTGGATCACGTACTCAAGGAGCGAGCCAACCTCAATTCGAACATCACGCGAGCAATCAACGAAGCAGCGCAAGAGTGGGGTGTGGTATGTTTGAGATATGAGATCCGAGACATCCATGCACCAGAAGGTGTGGTAGCAGCAATGCACCGACAGGTGACTGCGGAGCGATCGAAGAGAGCAGAAATTTTGGAATCAGAAGGTCAAAGACAAAGCGCGATCAACATTGCTGAAGGGCGAAAGCAGTCGATGATTCTCGCATCCGAAGCGTTGAAGGCGGAACAAATCAACAAGGCTTCAGGTGAATCGCAGGCAATTTTACTCAAAGCTCAGGCTACAGCCCAAGGAATTGATGCTGTGGCAAACTCAATTGCACGAGGCGCCGATGCTTCTCAGAGTGCCATCAGCCTTCGAGTGGCTGAGAGGTACGTGGATGCGTTCAGCCAGTTGGCTAAGGAGGGAACGGCAGTGGTTGTACCTGGAAATGTGGGAGATATGGGTGGCATGATTGCGAGCGCAATGGCAGTGTACGGAAAGGTTAATGAAAGTCAAAGAAGAGCCCTGGAAAGCAAACCTGCGACTGTTTCCGATACAGCCAACGAGCAGAACACGGGCGAGGCGGAGTCTTCGACTGACTCTCCGAATGATGTGGCCAAGACAGTACTGGACAGCTTCGAGGATATGACAAGTAGGAGAAAGTGAAGGAAGAGAGCTTGCAGGATGAATTCGTGGCGCATCATGATTTTGATGTCCGCAGATGCGAGCGAAGCGGGGGGAGAAAAGCATTGATTGTACCACCACTTTTAACCTGAAAAAGGAGCCCGGCAGGTGTGTATTGCTTGAACTACGCTGTGTTATCATCACATGAGGGGAGAACATGATAATAATAAATTACCACTCTGCATATCGTCTGGTGTATGTTAGTTGTGTAGGGAAATACCAGCGAGGTGGCATTTGCGCGAGTTGTAAACACGGAGATGGTTGCGGACTTTTAAGTGAGGTGGGCAGGTGCGCAGTGGCAGCGCGTGGTCGTTCCTTCCACCTCCAGAAACTGCGGAAACATCCAAAACCTCAACTTCAATCCCACATCAACACCACAACCACAATCACATCTCACCACGCCCTTCCTCCGACGCGTCAAATCGACTATCTTACATCTTAGCCCTCCAGTCTCTTCCTGTCCCTCGCGATCCTCTTTCCCCGCCATGGTCCCCTTACTCCCGCTGAGATAGCCTCGACATGCACATCATCAAACCGATCTGGCTGACCCACGGTGGTATGATTCTTCTCCCTCACCCCTTCTAACGCGTCGCAAACCGCGTAATCGCCATGGTATTCCTTCGTTATTCCTCCATTTCCACTGACAATTGTTGTCCATTTAGGTGAAAAGAAAGACTTCGAAGTCTACAGTTGCCATGTCTCTCCAGATGGCCAACGTCTGGTCACTGCGGCTGGTGGTACGTTCACACTTGATCGCATCATTTCTTGACTTGGATTCTGACGCCTCAAAGATGGCTACGTTCGTATCTGGTCTACCGAGGCCATTTACAATGCCGCGAATTCAAAATACGACAAACCAAAGCAATTGGCTTCAATGAGCTACCACTCTGGAACCATCCATACCGTTCGATTCTCTCCTGGGGGCAAATTCCTCGCCTCGGGCGCCGATGACAAGATCGTTTGCATATACACTCTCGACCCTTCTCCTCCTACTCATGCCACATTTGGTAAGTTAGGCGCATTGGTTCATTCTTGTTGGATCCGGGCAACTGATGCTCTACGCAGGCTCCAACGAGGTACCTCCTGTAGAGAACTGGCGCATCTTCCGACGACTCATTGGACACGACAACGACGTCCAAGATCTAGGATGGTCATACGATGGAACAATCCTGGTTTCCGTTGGACTCGACTCCAAAGTGGTGGTGTGGTCTGGCTTCACGTTTGAAAAACTAAAGACAATCTCCAACCACACTAGCCATGTTAAAGGCATCACCTTTGACCCCGCTAATAAGTATTTCGCTACGGCCAGCGATGATCGCTCTATCAAAGTGTTCAGGTTTCAATCTCCCACCCAGAATTACACCACTCATGATGCTGTTAACAACTTCATCCTCGAGGCTACCATCACTTACCCCTTTGTCAACTCCCCTCTCACCACATATTTCCGAAGATGTTCCTGGGCCCCCGATGGCCAACACATCGCAGCTGCCAACTCTGTCAATGGTCCTGTCAATGCCATCGCTATTGTGACGCGTGGCAGTTGGGATGGCGACACCACCTTGATCGGACACGAAGGCCCTGTCGAAGTTTGCGCCTTCTCTCCTCGCTTGTACGGCATGGAACCGGTTGACCGAGCTTTGCCTGAAGGGCATCCTCATCCCCACACCACAGTTATTGCCTGTGGAGGTGCGGATAAATGCCTGAGCATCTGGACCACGAGTAGTCCTCGTCCTCTAGTTGTCACACAGGAGATCTCTTCAAAGCCTGTTTCCGATCTCGCTTGGAGTCCAGATGGTCGAGTTCTTTTTGCTACGACCTTGGACGGCACAATTCTGACGATCATGTTCGAGGATGGCGAGCTTGGATATCCGAGGCCAGTCGAAGAAAACGATCGATCACTGACCAAGTTTGGTACTTCGCGAAAGGGCCTTGGCTTTCCAGAAACTACAGATGCACTTCTTCTTGAGGAGATGAGTAAAGCTGGCGAGTTGAAAGGCGTCGAAGGACGAATGGGCGCATTGATGGGCGATGCAACGGCATCAGCATCGCAGCCTGCCAAAACACCAGCATCAGCACCAGTACCGGCAACACCAGCAGTTAACGGTACAGCCACGAATGAACCCGCGTCGAACGGCACAGACGCACAGACCAATGGTGTCACAGCGGCAAAATCTCGAGACGATCAAGACCAAGCCAAACTTGAGCGGCTGAAGCGTCGCGTTGAAATCACAAAAGACGGCAAAAAGCGAATCCGACCTCTTCTCGTGTCAGGCGCTGGTGGAGCCGAGTCATCATTACCTCAGACAAAGCTAGTCAGTGCAAGCGCAAATGTCGCTGTGGCGGATGCACCGCAGTCGGTGTTAGACCTGTCCAAACCATTCGACGGCCTTCCCAAGGGTGGCCTGGCGGCCATGCTCTTTGGAAACAAGAGAAAGTACGCACAAGTCGAGGGCGAAGAGGAAAACACTGCCGAAAAACGCGTCATTGCAGCCAGTATGAAAGGGGCAACTCCTATCGTCGTGAACGGCACCGATGGCCTCCTCCCTGCGCAACATCAACCCACAGCAAATGGACAACAACCGACTCCAGAGTTTATACGACCAGCGGTGATCAGTCCAGCACTTAGCGTCAGCCAGCTCAGACTAGCGGTTCCAAAAGTTAGGACACATATCGTTCAAGGGATTGATGCGACCGGAAAACCCGGTGATGCTAATAGCGATGGCACCGGTAAACCACGAGCCGAGTTTGTCTTTGAAGCTCGAAACCCTTCAGGCCCCTCACTGACTCAGCGAGCTCAAGATCGGGAGCCCTGCCGAATCACGCTAACTAAGAGAGAACAGCCGGTCTGGCAGGATTTTCTTCCACGCCCTGTTCTTCTTGTCACTGGCAACCAGAACTTTTGGGCTGCAGCCGACGAGAACGGATCACTCTACATGTGGACACCTCATGGGAGACGTCTCAACAGTGCAATGGTGATGGAGGCACAACCTGTCATTTTGGCTTCGTATGAGTCATGGTTGTTGTGTATCACTGCGGTGGGAATGTGCTATGTGTGGAACGTCAAAACTATGTCCTCACCACACCCCCCTGTCTCAATGGCTCCTATCTTGGATGCAGCGATACACTCACTCACGCATCACCCAACTGGGACACCAGCTATCACTGAAGCTCGCCTCAATTCTGAAGGACGAATTGTGGTGAGTCTATCGAACGGCGACGGATACGCCTATTCCCCACAGATGTACTGCTGGCAACGATTGTCCGAGGTCTGGTGGGCTGTGGGGAGCCAGTACTGGAACACTACTGACTCATCGGTCGGCAATGTGCAATCCGCACACACCAAGAATAGCTCTGACAAATCTGTGAATCTGTCGAGTGGTATCATGCCGTGGCTTGAGCGGAAAACCACGTCAGAAACTCTCCTACGTGGTCGTGCGTATTTCTTGCAAAGACTCATCAAAGTCCTGCTGTCTCGAGAAGGCTTTGAGAGCTTTGAGGCTGGAGTGTCGATCGCACATTTGGAGAATAGAATAGCTGCTGCTCTCATGCTTGGCGCGAAGGATGAATTCAGAATCTATCTCCTAATGTATGCCAAACGTCTTGGAGCAGAAGGATTACGATTGAAAATTGAGGAACTTCTTCGAACGTTGGTGGGAGGGATTGTCGAACAGCCAGAAAGCGACAGCAATGGGATCGCAGCCAACATCAACGCAATCGAGGGTCGTAATTGGCAAGAAGATTCCAAGACAATTTGCGGATGGCCACGAGAAGAGCTTTTGAAGGACGTCGTCCTCCTTCTCGGTAAGTGTGACTTGATATCGTCAGTGGAGTGAAGTATGTGCTAACAAGAGCCAGGCAAACACCGTGATTTGCAACGAATCATTGTGCCATACGCCAAAATGCTACACATTGTCAACGACACCAACCAAGAACTGGATGTCATGGTCTTGTAAAACATCATTCGGAAAGGGGACACAGCGTTAGTGCGGATCGAAGGGCATGATTTGGGATCGATGATGAGAATGAACCTAGATGCATCTAAGGGTTGGGCTGATCGCTCAAGGCATGTTGATGGGTTCCTCAAGGCCTGGCGTTGGCGGCATCATCAAATCAGGGAGACGCAACAATTGCACGGGAATAGTCGTCAAGGACACAGCAACGTCCAAATATGTTCTGATGCTCCAGCAGATTGAATAAACTGCCATCTTGGTAAGGCGGAATTATGCTACGAGAGATCAGTCCTGGAGGCATTTTCCCTTTGATTTAACCCTTGGTGTCGGAGCCGCATATTTGGCGGAATCAATATTTGCAAAGATGCAAGTTCACGATTTGTTTTCTCACTGTTTTTCTGTTCGCTTGCCTGCTCCTGTTCCATCTGCAATCCACTATATGTCACAACCTTCAATTCTTCTAATGTGCATTGCTTGATTCTCTCAGCCTCGCCTCACGATGGCGGGAAGTATGTCCTCTGCCCCTGGACCGCGACATTCTCGATCTGAGAGTCTACCATCATCTTGGTAAGTGCCCTCGCCCTCTCCATCCACCTTTCATGCTTCGCACAGTGACCCGTTATTTTTCACGTCTATTTGCAAAGTCTGGAAAAATGCTGAACTCACACTAACCTGCGGCAGGCCAGACGCTCTATCCCAACATTCTACGTATCAATATGGCTTGAGGTCGAATCAGCCAATCTATCCTCGACCACGACGCTTCAAGCCCGCTATCTGGCGATGGACGATTCTCCTCCTGATCCTGACGCTCTGTGTCGTCGCCCTGCGCCGTCTCGCACAACCCACGATTCCCCTATCTCCCCTCGATCTCGACTCTCGTATTGCCGACCAAGATACCTATCGTAACCCTGCCCTACACCCACATATCTTCTCTTCGCCAAAACGAGAAGTTAAGAGCCCAACGCGATGGTTGAAAGAGAACTCATCGCCACTAGATGAGCCACTTCCACATGGCTCCCTGACGTCTTCCTCGCGACCAAAAGCCGCTCTGATCAGTCTAGTGCGCAATGAAGAGTTGGAGGGGATTCTACAGTCGATACGGCAACTCGAGTTTCACTGGAATAGAAAGTATCAATATCCGTGGATCTTTTTCAATGAGAAACCCTTTGGTGAGGAATTTATCGTGAGTGCCTTTGACTGACATGGGTGCATCATATATGCCTATGCATATTCAATTCATATCTCTGACATGGAACAAACATGAACAATAGGCCGCTACAAGCAACGCCACCACATCCTCTACCTACTACCACCTCGTACCCTCGGCACACTGGACTCCTCCATCCCACATCACCGACAACCCAACGCCATATCACGATTCACTCACATATCTAGGCACCATTGGCGTCGGCAAAGGATCCATGCCATCCTACCACGCCATGTGTCGATGGAACAGTGGCTTCTTTTATCTCCACCCATCACTTTCAGAATACGACTACTACTGGCGAGTTGAACCAGACGTACATTTCTTCTGCGACATTGTCTACGACGTATTCCGATTCATGCGTGATCAAGACCTCCTGTACGGATTCAACATGGCGATTCTCGACGACGCACGGAGTTTTGCCTCTCTATGGCGACGTACACGCGACTTTATGGCCGAAAATCCGGACCTCTTATACAAAGGTGAGGAGGAGCATCTTTCATGGGTATTAGACTCGGCCAACGGCCTCGAATACAATAACTGCCAATTCTTCTCCAACTTTGAAATCGGCTCATTAAACTTCTTTCGCAGTTCCGCCAATCAACGGTATTTCGAATATTTGGATCAAAGCGGCGGATTCTACTATGAACGATATGGCGACGCGCCCGTCCACACGTTAAGTGTAGCCATGTTTGCGCCGAAATCTCAAGTCTGGTTTTTCCGCGATATTGGCTACCAGCACGACTCGGCTAGACATTGTCCTCCACCTGCGGCGTTTGTTGACTATGGTAGTAGTGGTGGTGGTGGCGGCGGTGCTGGATTGCGTCGATGTACCTGTAATCCCACTTTGTTGGACGATAACTTTTACAAGCTTGTTCCAATGGAGAGTCCGCAGATCAAGCCTCAGGATACATGTATCCGTTTGTGGTTGGGGGGAAAGTATTTGGCGAAGAAACCAGGTTGGAGTCAGGATGCAGAGAGGGCGTTTGGTGGCGATGGGTATGGTGGGTATCTTGTTGATGGGATGGATTGATTTCATTCATTGATGGATCACTTGATTTCATCTGGTACAGTATCTTGATTTCGCTCCTCGAACGGAGAAAGAGAAAGGTCTTTTGCCGGTTCAATTCAGCCAAGTTCAAGTATGGGTATAGATGGGATACGGAGCGTCTGTTCTCAAAAGTGGCAAAGCACGTGGATAGAAGAAAATGAAATGATTATCATTGTCAATGGTATGACATGTTGAAGTTAGTATTATGCCGGGGACGAATAAGGTTGGTACCTGATCAACAATGCAGTCAGTCCCCAGTATGGGCAAGAAGGTTTCAGAAATATATCGAGAGAGAAACAATTACGATTGTCGTTGTAGTGGTCATTCTTTCTTATTCATTACTTCGCTGAAAACATGGCCAAGATAGACCGAACCGCTAAGCCGGCCAGCAGTAGGCTCTCATACATGCAAACTCAGCCTATACTCTGACCAAGTCAGGCATTTCGTTCCCAATATTTGTGGTGGTTGTGATGAGAAGCACCAGGAAACACATCTATCAGTACGATGGAAGACCAGGCCAGCCCATGCTAATATATTCGGCTCGAGAAAAGGGAAACGGCGATGATGAGGCCACCTTGACTCAGGACCAAGTTTTATCTAGGGTGAGAAATGGTTGGACATAATGAGCAAGACTCCGAGGAGGAAGAACTCTAAGCCTTGGCAGCACCGGCCTTGATGAGTAGGATATCTCCATCTTCAACCACTGTTTCACAAGTCAGCAATGTTGAAAAAAACAACAGAGAAGCAGCCACGAAGAGAAAAAGTTTTGCAATGACTGACAAGAGAAGTACTCACCATAATCTTTGCCTTTGGTCAAGACCTTACCAGCGGCTTGGACGGACTTTTCATCGCCATACTCTTTCAGAACATCAAAGTTGTACACGATACATTGGATAAAGGTCTTCTCGAAATCGGTATGGATGACACCTGCTGCTGCGGGAGCCTTTGTGTTTTTTCTTATCGTCCATTGTCTCACTTCGTCAGTTCCAGTAGTGAAGAAACTGGCGAGGTTAAGGGCATTGCGCATCGTCGTGATGCATTTCGGCAGCGCCGACTTTGTGTTGAGGGTCTTGCACTCTTCCAAGGCAGCTGCATCATCCATGGCGGCGAGCCGTTCTTCGAAGCTGACTGAGATTGGGAGGATTGGGTCATTGGGACTGTTGGTCTTGATCCATTCCATCACCTTGGGAAGATACTTGTTCTTTTGTCGAAGGTAGTCTTTCTCAGACAGGTTGATGAGATAGACTACGGGCTTGGCGGTGAGGAGGAACAGAGGATTAATGATTTCGACCTTTGAGCGATATTGATGTTAGCGTCAAGACATCAAATATGATGGGTGACAATATCAGATCAAGGGGGTGGTCTTGGGATTTCAGTGTTGGACTTCCTCTCATAACAGCCTCGAACGTGAATTTAATGAGGCTGCTGTCGACGAGCTGGGATTATAGAGCTGAGAGCTCTTGTTCATCATGTAAAAGACCATTGCAAAAGGGTGGGCGATTCGTGGACGAGCCTGAGCTTACCTCTTTTGGTGTCCAGTCGTGTTTCCGGACATCTTTGCCTTCTTTCAGGAAAGCGAGAATTCTTTCAATTGTTGCCTCTTCTTCCTTAAGTTTCTTCATCTCTAGACTTTGGCCTCCTCTCCGGGTTAACTTAGAGACGGCTTCTTTTGCCTTTTCGACAAATTCGATGTCTTTCAATCTCAGCTCCTCGGCAATGATTTCTAGATCTCGAACTGGGTTGACGTCTCCTTCAACGTGAATGATCTCGGCATCATCGAAACACCGCACAACCTGGTAGATGGCATCGACGGCTCTGATATGAGACAAAAAGGAGTTTCCCAGGCCAGCGCCAGTGGACGAACCCTTGGTCAGGCCAGCGATATCGTAGATGGTCAAATGTGCAGGGACTTGAGATTTTGGTTTGTAGTGTTGAACGAGCCAGTCATATCGAGCATCTGGCACGAGGACGCGAGACTCTTCTGGTTCAATCGTGGCATAGGGAAAGTTGGCTGGGTTGCCGAGAGAGCATTTGGTAATGGCTTGGAAAAGTGTGGATTTGCCGACGTTAGCCAGACCAACCTGGAGCAGATGGTGTCAGCGACATTGAATCTTGCGACGATCGGCCGTGAAAATTGTGTGCTGGTAGAAAGTCCCTACATACGATACCACTCTTCAGGTTATTGCCTGGTCTACCCAACAGAACCTTTTCCTCTTTGACGGCCTTTTTGGGAGGCATCTTCTTCTTTGCCTTGGCGTAGCTTCGACGTTGGGATACGGGTGCAAAGGTGAGGAAGTAAAGTGACCGGTGGCCGGCGAGATTCTTGGAGCAAGCCTCAAGCGCAGGACCGGCTGCGAAAAAAGAACGGGTGAGGGGAGAATTGAACAGGGTGGGAGATAGGAATTGGGAAATGATGGAAAGTCGTGATCTCGAGGCGAAAGGCACTCGAGATATTGGAGTTAGAAGGTGAATTAAGTTGAGGAAAATTGTCCTGGGAGAGGTAGAGTTGGAGGGTGGTAAGGTGTGGTGGTCAGGTTCATCTCACAATGGCCGTCTTCAAGACTTTTTTGGTGGTGGGATATTGGCCAATCAGCGCCTGTGGGTGGTAGTCTGCCAAGCCTTAGTTTCGCTCCCTCTACTAGGGGACATATGCACATATATGGTAGGTAGATGGGTACTTATGTAGGAGACATACCACTGCACGTGTTCCGGAGGGCAGTTATCTTCGAGTTCTACAAGATTTACAAATGCAAGATGAAATGATCCATTCGGAGCTCTGTACATTTTGAAGCTCATCGTACAAAATATGGCAGTCAAACACCTCTGATAGGATGTTGTGCCAGTAGAACGCCATGCCACCACGATAATGGGTAAGAGATTGCACCCTAGCGACTGAATTGTTCCGCTCGTCATCCTTTCACTGCCTGTACCATAATCGGGTAATTCTTGTGTGTCTCACTGGATCACAGTGTTAGTAAAAACGCCCGCAAGCGGACCGAGGAGGGGCCGGACTTACTCTTCTTCTGGAGCTGGAAGATGCCATACATCAAAGCCTCACTGGTAGGTGGGCATCCAGGCACATAAATATCAACGGGGACAATTCGATCGCAACCTCGGACGACCGAGTAGCTGTAGTGATAGTATCCACCACCATTGGCACAGCTGCCCATACTGACGACCCATCTCGGCTCGGGCATCTGATCGTAAACTTGTCTCAGGGCTGGGGCCATCTTGTTGGTCAAAGTTCCGGCAACAATCATCACATCGGACTGGCGAGGAGAAGCTCTGAAAATGATTCCCAGTCGATCTTGATCGTACCGAGGGGTGGACAAATGCATCATTTCGACGGCACAGCACGCCAATCCAAAAGTCAAAGGCCACAGCGAGCCTTGTCGAGCCCAGTTGGCAATCTGATCCAGGGTCGTCAAGGCATATTGCATGGCGCCTTGCTTGGGCTCCTGACTCGGTAGGGGAACTTCGCGCCGAACACCGCCTGTGACTGGTAGTCTAGAGGCATCTCCTCCTGCTGGTGAAGGGGTAACTGCTGATGTGGCGGATTTTCTGGAGGATGAAGCGATGGAGGCGGCGGGTGCGGCACGGATCAGAGAGTATGGGATGGCGGATGAAGCTGTAGATTGTGGTCAACATTGATGAAGCGTGTGGGTGGCAAGGATGCTAGATTACCTCTCAGAGCTCTAGGAGCCACTGTTCTTGATAGAGACATCATCATAAATGTGTTTCAACCGAACAAAGGAGATGAGAGGAGGGGAGAGCGAGTTGGACGGCGTCGACGAGAGGAGGGACAGTCGACGGGATTGATTTCGATCATCTATGATGTTAGCAACTTTCCGAGGGTGCACCTTTGCGCCTGCGTCTCCACTAAAATAACCACCATTGGCGCAGTTCTAATTGGTTGCACAGGAGCTGGCGCTCGAGTCAGTAGAATGTCCTCTCCTACATCAACATGACTCAGAATTATTCCAACCGTGTTCATCTTCATTGTAGTGATGAAGGTATCGATAGTCACTCTTCCTACATACCATCGCCACAACAACGTCCCTACGATCCCTGATACCTCCGAGTCATGACCAGTAGATTTCCGACAAGGTTCGCAGTCAGCAACGTGAAATGAGAAGCTGTCACCTTCTTCCGCGACATCTCTAGCATTAGTCTCGCATCGATTGTCCTAACCGCAGGACACTCCCTCGCCGCCTTGTCCCTTCTCTAGACATATCTACCCGGTTGATCTCTCCATGGCGGCTATCAACTCATCACCCGCCATTGCCGCTATTGCGGTGATTGGCAAACACGACAATCCTCTCCATATATCACTCTTTCCACCTCATCTGGAATCCGAATTCTCCATGCAATCTCTCGTCTACTCCTGTCTTGACATCTTCTCCCTCCGCGCGCAGTCCAAAACCCTCGATCAAGACCTCGGTCTCCTCCAAGCCATCGACGAACGTCTAGCTGCTTATGGTTGGTTGACAAATACAGGGATCAAGTTCATCATCGTAGTAGACATGATGGGCCGCCCGCCTGCTCCTGACGAAGACAAGAGAAAGTTCCCTCCCATTTTGGGTCTGAGAGACGCAGATCTCAAGCCTGCATTCAGGGCCGTGCAAACCGCCTATATCCACCTGATGCTCAACCCCTTTTACTCTCCAGACGATCGGACTCCTCTACAGATTGCCAATTATGGCGGAAAGAGCCCGGAAATCACGAGCAAGAAGTTCATCGACGAGTTACAAAGGATTGGGAAGGCCTGGGCACCCGGAGTCACCACGATATAAGGACTGAACAAGGCACTCGCACCCCGCAGTCAAGACTTGGTACCACCAATATTCCATTTCAGTTGGCCAGACTGGACCTCCGTTTGACCAGGCCATGTATAAATCACTGTGTCCTCCATATTGACTATTCGCACATGGATTAGGGCTTCATTTGTCCCACTGCAAGATCAATCTTTGCTGCAGTATCACCGACCTCAGCGGCTGTTTGGGCCGCCTCAGCTTCTTCCTTGCTAGGCGTTTTCGCGATAGGCACCTCGTCAAGCTTATAAGGATCGAGTTTATCAGCTGCAGTCGGAGCCTGAGCTAATTTAGCTGCTTCCTCAGTCGCCACGGGGTCATCAGCTGGAGGTGCGGCGACAGCAGCTGGTGCTCCCGTCTCGGTGAATCCAGATTTCTTGATATAATCGAGAACCACATCGAGAGTCTTTTGTGGTCCGCCTAACTCGTGGACCTTGACGACCGACTGTTTGTCAATCACCACCACACCTCGGGCGGTGGATTTCCCCGGCCCTGGCTTCTTGAGCCCAAGGGCTGCCGTGAGAGTTGCATTGGGATCACACTGTATTAAAGCAGTCATGTGAGCAACAAGTTTGAGAAAACTATGAAGGCAGACTCACTAGAAGAGAATAGGGCAATTTCTGCTTTGTGGCAAAAGTGGTATTGGCCTTGGGGCTATCCGTACTCAGTCCGAACACTGACAAGGATGCCCCAGTGATAGGAGCATAACTGTCGCGGAACAGACATGCCTGCGTGGTGCCTAATGTTTCCGGAACGGATCACAGTCAGCCATGATTCCTATTTGGGATGACATTCAACTCGGAGTCATCCTGCTCTAGAGTTGGTCGGCTGACAGGAAGGGCAAACTTACAGCCGGGGGTACTCGCTCTGGGGTAGGAAAATATGACCACGCCCGCAAGACTCTCTTCGACGAGTTGCTTCAAAGTCACGTCTTTGCCTTCATGGGTTTGGACTGTGCCACCGAATCCGTCGAGATTGACTGTTGTACCTGGGGAAATGGCGCCCGCTCCTCCACTACCATTAGCATTGGGAGTAGCCCCGTTAGTGGCCGATGTGTCCCCTGCGCTGTTCTTGGGATTGACCACTGCCTTTGCCTTATCGGCGAGCTTTTTCACCGTAGCACTAGCTCCACTCCCCCGTTTAGCTGTTGGTGGAGGAGTTGCAGTCTCCTTTGGAGGAGGACGTTTGCGAAGTTCGACAGGCATGGCAGCAAACGACTTGTAGTGAGCTGTTGGAGTGAAAAGCTGAGCCTGACCCGTGATGGAATGATTGTTACGATGCAGATGGCGGCTCGGTCTGTCTACACTAGATGGAGAGCGACAGTTAGCCGCAGTGCTTACAAGTCGATTGAAGAGTAGATCCTGCAGTCAGGCGATTTTTCAATCTTGTCGTGCACAGCAACTAAGCTAGGCTAAGAATCAATCTAGAGACGACGAATCAGTACTCATTACTGTAAAGCAGTGTATATAGAAAACGGTGAGGCTGTTCCGCCTGAATCGAACCTTTGCAGTGTACCATATTGACGATCTAAGAGAGGATGTTCAGATGTTATAACCCTGTCTGACCCCATGAGCCGCGGAATAAATAGGTCATAGTTTACCAGGAGGACCTAGGTACTGTTTCCACAGGGTGGCCATGTCCACCATGGTTCCAAGCCACGGGCATGGTGAAGAGAGGCACACACTTACGGGAAACTCAGATGGCAGTGCCAGATGCCCTGACGATTGTACCGGAAATCATCTCCAGCAGAGCTAGACTCGTGCCACAGGCCAAGAGATCTGGCCCCTGGCCAAATTTAAAGTCTCCCTGCGCGACGATGGGGCCACGGTGAAATAACAAGTCCCTTGACCTCCTCTTATAACGGCAGAGGGGAAGTTCTTTGCGCAAGCAAGGTGTATTCGACTTACCCCTGAGGACAAGAGCGGCAGCGGTAGCGATAGAGGCGGCGATGAACAACCTGTAACGGTTGCTTCAGTTCTCGCTATCTCAATCGCGTCAGGTTTGATTCGTGACACTCAGGAGAGCAGATATGACAAATCCACGGGAGGGCTGGCGTGCGGGCAGAAAGGGCAATGACGTCGCACCAGGACATCCAAGTGTGACAGAGGAGATTGTGTAGAGAAACTCACCAAGATGGGATGACCTTGACTGCGGGTGCTGAATAGATCGAAGAACAGGTCGAATGGGAGAGCGTCTCAATATTGATAATCGAGGCTGCTAATAGTTGGGTAGTGAGTCGGTGTGAAGTGAGACCAGCTCCTGATGATGGATCCGAAGAAGACAAAAGAGAGGGTCGGTGTTGCCGTTGCCGGGGCTAGATAAATCCTGACTGGCTAGAGGTCAACCACCAGACGGCAGCTAGTCACAATGCAGTACAGTCGTATGTATGTAACAGGTGGAGGGATGGCTGAGGGGAATCATGGGAAACCTGAAAGTGAGATGATGATGGATGAGGAGACGAAGACGCAGTGGACGCACATCGGCCTCCAAACTGCGCTGATTCATTGATTGATTGCTCTTTCCCTTTGGATCCCCCCGGACCTTCCCAGCTTGAAGGACTCGAAGTGGCGGGTTTTTCCCTGCGCCATTGACGCCTCAATTCTCACCTTGCAACCAACTATTCTGGCTAGTCAGTCAAACGTCCAAGTGAAAGATCAGCACATGACGCATGAAGCTGTCCTCATCGACTGGCTGAAATGTCGAGTGCCCTGCGTGCCTTGGGTGCCACTGGTGCTCTATGTCGGCCCCTTATGTCGGCCGCTTTGTCGATCGGTCAGTTCCCAAGACGCCGCCTTTCTCTCCCCGAGGGTCCCGCGCTTGTACCGGCCCAGGGAACACTATGGTCTCCTACTGTGTCTTGCACACTTACGCACACCACGTCCTGAGTTCTGACTAAGACATCATCCTCTGCGGTGGGGGGGCTTTGCCTTTCTGGAGCAGACCCTGACTTCAAGCTCATCATCGTCAAAAAGGTGCATCTAATCGTCGACTTAAGACAACCCCAATCATTGAGCACATTTTTGTTTATCATTGACTAAAGCTAAGTAGATCCGAGTGGATGAGTGACTCAAAGCCGGGCTCAAATGATTATGTCACTCGCCAGGTCTGTCACTACTGCTGTGAACCTCCCCGGAAGCGGCCCCTAGCATATCCATCGCCATGTGGCCGAGCCCATACAACTTTGCCTGTGCAGACTAAGCGGCAAGAGTCACAAGCTTCATATCCTTGGCTAGTGTTGTGTACTTTGTAGCAGGCTGTCATCGTTGCGGGGCTCTTCTTCATTCCTCTCCACGTCGTTCAAGCCATGTCGAATGCCGTATGCGCAAATCAATAAAACATAAAGGAAACCGGGCAGTGGAAATAGAGGGGAGTCGTTGGTGATTCTGAAGCATGCTGAGTGTCTGTAGTCGAGATTCGACAGAAGGGATGTGCACTCTGCCCCAGTGGATACAGTGGTTGCATTTCCATGGTCAGTGCTGCCTGTTGCCGACGTCCAAGATGTGCTTGACGCCTGCATGTCGTATGCCGCTAGACTTTGTCTTGGTCTGATATTGCATTACAATCATTGCTCGTGAAATACGTGCCGTGCCGTGCTCAGGATCCATTGCCCAGAGTCGGTGACGGTCGCGTTAGTCTCGCATGATGATATTGAGCTGAGTGGTTGTTCAGACGACGAGTCTGCAAGTCACATATCCCGATCCGGATTTGCCATGTGCAAGAGCAAACCCCGCGCTGGGTCCGACATTCCCATGTTGTGTGTGTGTGTGTTGGAAGACAACCGTCTTCACACGGTTGGAGATACGAGTTCAGTGTCTGAGAGCACCAAGCCGTCATTCCAGTTCAACGGTAATCGCCGTTGCCGGTGGTTACCCTCGTTCCGGAACGAAGCCTAACGTCGAAGACTAGAGATTAGTCAGATGCCATTGTAACCCTCTACGCAAACCGAAGCAGAACGCAGAGGAGATCCCTTACACGGAACCAAAGGTTTCAGTACTCACATCCTATCACTACCACCTTGGTCGTTGCCGCTAGCACCGCGTTCGATGGCTTTGCGGCGGGAGCTGGAGATGGCGGCAGGCTTGCCAGCCTGAGAGGCGTGTTGGGGTGTTGGTGCTCCAGTGGCGGCGGCAGTTCCGTTATGACCACGGCGTGGCTTGTCGTCATCTTCCTGGGCAGGGGGGTTACCAGCTGCTTGAGCAATTGCTTGAGCATTCTTCTGATATTTGTAGACGGTCCAGTCAAAGACGTAGTCGTACTGGAAGGACTCTCGAACGAAGAGATCACGGAAGATCTTTCTGAGATACGAGTAGTCTGGCTTGTCGTCGAATCGGAGAGAGCGGGTGTAGTTGAGATAGATGGCGAATTCATTGGGGAATCCACGGCACAACACTTCGGTGGGCGTAGTCATCTTCTTCTCCATAATTCTATCGTACTTTTGCTTCTTGGTGGCGGCCTTCAAGCCTTGCCATGGGAGAGAGCCGCGGCAGAAGTAGAGCATAACGTAACCCAAAGATTCCATGTCGTCACGTCGTGATTGTTCAACACCAAGATGGGTGTTGATGGAGGCGTATCGAGCCGTGCCAGTCAAGTTCTTGTTCTCACGGTATGGGATATGGAAGTGAGTCTTTGGGTCTCTGTACTTCTTGGCCAAACCGAAATCAATCACATTGACCTGATTTCCTCGCTTGCCAATACCCATGAGGAAGTTGTCGGGTTTGATATCGCGATGGATGAAAGACTTGGCGTGGATGTATTCGATTCGTGAGATGAGCTGATCTGCCAGAAGCAAGACAGTCTTGAGGGAGAATTTTCGGTTGCAGAAATTGAAGAGATCTTCCAAAGACGGGCCGAGCAGATCAAGAACCATTGCGTTGTAATCACATTCTGTTCCAAACCAACGAACGAACGGGATGCCGACACCGCCTGCGAGAGATTTGTAGACACGAGCTTCGTATTCGAGTTGAGGGTGTTTGGCCTTGACGGATTCAAGTTTGATGGCAATCTCTTCCCCAGAGATGATATTAGTTCCCAAGTAGATGTCACCAAAGGAACCACTGCCAATCTTTCGACCGATGCGGTACTTGTTGCCAACACGCAGATCCTGCAGGGATAAAATTAGTACTGAATTCTCGCAGCACAATATGGTGAAAATCTTGATGATTAGACAAGGAATGAATCAAGATTGTCCAACACAAATCTTGTGTGAATCATTCAAACATCTCTTGCAGAAAAGGTTTTGTCACATACCATTGTGGTCATGTTGGGCAAAAGGGTGCAGCGAGGAAGCTGCTTATCGTGGAGGTTCGAATAATGGATGTGTTTGGAAAGAAAAGTTGATGGATGATGGATTCGGGGTTCGAAGGGATGGTGGCAGGACGCGAGACGAGATTGAGCGTTGAACTCAGGCTGGATTGACTTGGGTCAGCGAGAAAGGTCAGACGATGACAACAAGAAAGAGAAATTAGGGCAGCTGAAGAAAGGCCACAGCTTCCCAACAAGAGTTGTCTGGCTGTCGACCGGAGGGACGGTGATGAAGAGATAAGAAGAGAAGCGGTGGAGTGGAGGTTTGAAGGAGTTGAAGGTTGAGTGAGAGATGGGAGAGAGTTCAATCGGTGTGGGCTGCACTTGCAGTTACAGTTACGGGCTAGAGGCCCTTCCGAAGCAGGAGTGCCGAGAGAGTCAGGAAGGGGATGACTAACCTAGTCCACAGTGTCAATCTGTTTGCTACCGGAGCTAGGTTTGGATGAAAGGGTGACAAGTGAGTCGACACTCACAAGTCGAGGGTGGATCGACAGAACGCTGCAGCCGTGTTGTGTGGTGAGGAGAGGAGGGAGTGAAGGAGGGAGGGAGTGAATGATGAATGAGCAGACCAGGAGGAGATTAATGGAGGGAACCGCAGGTGGCAGGGGTTACTTGGGACGGAAAAGACCGAGGGCGAGTTACTCATCCAGCAAAAGGTCACGTTCAAACAATGGCCTCATTCCTCGCCAAAGCCGTGGCCGTGGGAGTCAATGGGCTGTGAGTGACAGATAACAGTGGGTGAGTGGCAATCACAAGGCCGAATGGCCCGAGACTGTGTTCACTGCTGAAGCCTCTTGGCCCCTCCCTGCGCTTATGCTACCTGGAAAGATACAGTGTTAGGCAGCAAATCGGGTGCTGGGGGGGGGGGACTTTAACACCTAAACTTTGGGTTATCCTTGGTAAAAGCTGTGACCTTTCTTTGGACAGGCCACTTGCTCGCCTACAGTTAACTACTCCGTACGCAATTCCGACTTTGACACACACACTCACACACCTCTCGTCATTCAATCAACTACTAGGTACTTTAGAAGTCTCATATGACAATGCAAATCCTTCCACATGGTTTGCTACAAATTGAGGCATGCAAAAGCAATGCCATTCAGTCTTTTAGTGATGAAATGACATCGGATCATGATTGGGAGTCTTGAGCGGGGGTGGGCGAGGACGAAGGGCGCACAACGCATCTCTTTTCCTTGTACTTATTAGTTAGATGTTTGCCTTGCAGCCAAATCCCAGGTGGTGATTAATCCTCCCACGCTCCTCGGCCTCCCCAACCTTGGCTTTAACGCCGCAATGTCCACGCCCAGTACTGATGCGGGACGCCAATCCAGAAGACATTCAATGATCTCAGGTTTGGCTAAGATGATATTGTCCACTGATCAACACCTGAAAACTCTGTCATTATCTGCGTGGGACTTGATGCATGCTCGAGCTGATGGCATGAGTTAACTAGCTATTGGGAAAGGCTCGGCTGTTAGACAGACAGCCATGGTATCCAGTTATGAAACTGAACCAAGCCTGTAGCTATTTTCAGCTTTCGGGGGTCGCGCACCAGGCGCTTGCCTACCAATAATCCTTGTAGCGTAGGGAGGCCTGGCCTAGCGGGGCACTCGGAGTCATCATACACCACCTGGCACTTGGAGAAACCACCGAGCCCGGGCACCTGGCCTTCCGATGATCGTGTGCCGTTAAGGCCGTGTGTGCTTACAATAGAGGTAGTCCTTGTTTGCCTCATCGGTTGGGCAGCAGGGTCTCCTTGTCGTTTCAAAAATTCCCGCTTATTTCAGAATCTACCAGTCATACAATTGCTAGCCATCATGCTCAATTGATAGGAATACATTATGGAGTGCACGGTCCAGCTATCGAAAAGACTCATGTTCTAGGCTCGCACAGTCCTGAGTTCCTGCTGAACCTGCCTATCTAGAAGGCACGCCCTCCTTTCATCGGCATGATGATCACTACCTAGGTATCTTCTCCTCTCACGCCATGACGACCTGGACCGTTGAGGCTTGATTTATCCGAGCGGGCCACGGGCATGGCGGGGTCAACTTCCACTGGCGCCAGTACTCCCGAAATCTCTCCTTTGTGCCGACGAGCCAAGATCTTCACCCACCTGGATATCGAACTACGCGAATCTTTGATTTCTGTAGTCAGGTTGGGAGTTCATTTCATGAAGTGTCACTTGCTCGTTCGTTGCCATGGCTAGGTCACAATTGCTATCAGTTTATAGAAACATGACCTGTGTTGCCGCAGTACCTAACGGGGCAGGTGGTTAACATACATGCCAGTCGCTATTTCTGTGTACCAACATACTGTACATACCCGAATCCCGCTTCCAAGCGGTTCAGCCACTTTAGATGAGGTCATTCGATGCATGCCACAATCCTCAGCCACAACCTACAATTACTTACTACCGATATGGAATATTGTAACCTCGACTGTCAAAATCAATGACGAGGGCTAAAGGAGTTTATCCAATCACCTCTTGGAAGACAGTCAAAGCAATGAATGGTGCCTCAGTCTACATCTTTACCCTTGCCCCAACAAGATTGACATCACCTACCAGGCTTTCATGAAATCAATATCATGTCGTGGCCAGAAATAGAACCCAGCATTCCCCATCTCGCATATCTTCTGCTGTCGCTGTTCCTCATTCTTTATGCCCTTTTCTCTGAGCTGATTCGAAACCGTGCTCATCTATCTGAACCACCACTGGCCACATTCACAGGGATTGCATTTGGCCCTTATGGAGCAAACCTGATCGACCCTGCTGAGACGTGGGGATGGGAGGACAACATCACACAGGAGTTGGCTCGAATCATTGTGGGTGTGCAATGCTTTGCCGTTGGTATCGAGCTGCCAGCTGGCTATGTCAAACGCCATTGGAAGGCCATTGCGGTACTTCTTGGACCTAACATGATATTTGCATGGATGGTCTCGGCTTTGATCATCTTTGCTGTCCTTGACACAAAATGGACCACCGCCATGATCATCGGTGCCTGCTTGACACCTACTGATCCTGTCCTGTCCGCCAGTGTCATTGCTGAAGCCAAGTTTTCACAACGGGTGCCCAAGAGAATTCGACATCTACTGGCTGCCGAGTCAGGTTGCAATGACGGCTCTGCATTTCCTCTAATCTACATTGCAATCTATGCCGCCACATCCAGCTCCCCCGCAGATGGTGTCAAGCAGTGGTTTCTCAATCTTCTGTTATGGCAATGTTTGATGGGAATACTCTTAGGTATAATCATTGGCTTGGTTGCAAACAAGACATTGCGCTTCAGCGAAGCGAGAGGATTTGTCCAGGAGTCTACCCTCTTGGTCTTTTATTTTCTCCTCGCCATCTTTTGCGTTGCTGTTGGAAGTACACTAGGTCTGGACGATTTTCTGGTATGTTTCTCTGCCGGCGCTGCCTTCTGCTGGGACGGATGGTTCTCGAGACGCACGGCAAGGATGAAACTCCCCAGCATCCTGGATCTGATGCTGAATTCGGCTTTCTTTGTTTACTTTGGAGCCATCATTCCATGGAAAACATATAGCGACAACCTAAAACTTGGCAATATGCTGCTTGTCGCTGTTCTCGTGTTGTCACTGAGACGACTGCCGGTGATGATTGCCACCAAACGATTCATTCCTGAATTGAGAACATATCACGAGGCTATTTTCACCGGCCATTTTGGCCCGATGGGTGTCGGCGCTTTGTTCCTCGCCATTGAAGGGTTGGCGCGTCTCGAGACAGGCACTTCGGAACCATTGCCTCACGTTCCTGAAAACCCACCACATCAAGAAGCCTTGAAGACCATATGGCCCGTGGTCTGCTTCATTGTGTTTTGCTCCATCCTGGTCCATGGGTTTTCGGCTATTGTAATGAGCTTGGTCGGACATTTCCTCCGTCACCCAAAGGAGAGGGCGCCATTATTGGGTGGTGAACAAGATCGTCTCCATGGCATGGCGGAAGATTATGGCTCGGTGGACTTGGGTGAGGAAGATGAGTCGGAAGATGAGATGTGAAGCTTTATCATCTATTCATCACGTGGAATGGGTGTATTATAGGACGGTGTTTCTAAAGATGTACAGTAAGACATCAGAGCATATTGTGATCTCAGGCAAAGGTCCAGTCATTTTGAATCAGACTCCCTGACTATTACCACTTATACATTTGCCTTGCTCGCGCTGTTAACCATGACCAGTTATATATCCCTTGAAAAGAAAGTCTGGAGACTAAAATTTCCAAGTCTGACTCGGCTTGCAAGGCAACCTGCTCACTCGCCACGGGGAGATCCTCGTCTACCTTAGCCCTTAGGTTAACGACAGCCTTGTATGTTATACTCTTATACATAGACGTATAGAATATTAGTGTTCAATATAATAACAACTTATAAGAACTAAAGGTTCAAAGCTAAAATATTCGATTGGAGACATCCTATAAGTTTAGCATAGACAGGATTTCTTACTAAATTTAGAACGAGTTCACAAGTTCACACATGAAAGTCGACGGTAGAGTTGTGTCTGCTGTTCGTTACGCGACATAGATCATGCCTTCTTTATTGTCTCTCATTCTGTTGCTGTTTCATTTGTTCTGTTCGTTCGCATGGCAAGTCCTGCTGATCACTGATTCAAAACCGTCTCTTCCGCGGAAAGGATGAACAATGCGACGTTATTTCGGTGTGAGGCGATCCTTCACTTCTGCTGTGGCCATAATTTCAAGCTCAGTGGAGTCCACCACAGGGAGCTAGAATTTCCGCTTGCTGCTTCGCTTGACTCAAAGATACATTGAACATAAATTTGTTGTATCACTTACTCTGACGACGCGGTTCAATTATGCAACCTGAGCAGACCACAAGACCAACGAAGACATTTATTGCGGCTTGTATATGAGAAGCAAAGAATGTGTTCTGCTCATGAAGATGTACTAACGCGGTCGGAAAGCTCGCTACACTCGTTCAGCAGCATTGTCAACTTCAAAGGATCTGGAATTCCCAGCCAAGCTGTCAATAATCGACAGCAGGTGTTTAGATCTCGTTGGCAAAGCCTTTTGACAGCGCAGATCAATCTCATCGTTTCCCAGATTGATTGGCAATGCCTATCCTGAATGGTTCTGCGAATTATAACGAAGAAGAGCTCTTCAGGATAGACGACGTTGTTTTGTGCCCGGTCCACGATCTCCGCTTCAATTGCGCGATAGCAGAGGTCATCTTTCAGCAAGCATGTGCTTCGCAGGTCGAGGACGGTGAAAAATAAAAAGCATGCAAGCCTGCCTCTGTCCCATTTTCCAATCGAGTAAGAATCTTTCTTGTATGGTGGCTGGCAAAGCACCGTTATAATGGGGCCCGTGATTCTGGGACTGAAGTCGTCATTTGCTTTTTTATTGGCCACAAATTGTTGATGGATCTCGCTCAAGAAGTCTTGTAGCTCCTGATTCATAACATCAACGTACATCGAGACTGTATGAGGTTGTACGATGGAGCCAGAAATGGTACTCAACACAACTGCTTCGATCAACAAAAGGAAAGAGTAGAGGTCTTGATGCATTCTCAGACGGTTGATCCCCCCGTTGATATCGACCATCTGCTGAAGAGCCCTCCAATGAGACTCCACCAGATCAGACTGAGAGAGACACTCGGACAGGCTGGCTAGCATAGCAACTGTCATCATGGTACTGCATGCTGGTACTGTTGGTGATTGGGACAGCTGCGTTGAAACCTCCTTCAAGGCTTTATTCTCCATCTCAGCTATGCTCAGAAGTGGTTTTTCATCGTTTTCATCTGCATAGTTTGCTGCTATGATCGCCAGGAAGGCGCTAAAAGTTCCCGCAGTGTCGCGATAGACCCGCAGAAGCTGACGAGTGATCTGAGATCCGCCTGCATATTGGAGATCTGTGAAGTATGGTCAATTTGGAACTCGCAATGCCAAAGAGATAGGCCTTACAATGTCGTACTAGTATCTCTTCCACATCCAACGGGCTTGACAGCGGGGGATAGATCACAGAATCCGATTTTTCCGACACTTCGGGAGACGATGCTGATGGGGACAATCGAAGGCCCCGATGTTCATCACCTGGACTCTGACCAAGGTCCGAATGCGGAAGCCGAGGATATTCTCGGCTCGCAGAAAATCTGTCGGCACGAGATTCGAGGCAATCTTTGGATCGACCAGAATATTCGTCCGAGGGATTCCAGAAATGAATCTCTTCGCCGGCCGCGCGTTCGTGTCTCCTCACTTGTGGAGTTTTTGGATCTCGTCTCGCCTGACGATGACGCCGCCGCATTATGTGGACTCGGATGGCCTCTTGCGCAGGCTTGCAGCGCCAGTCCACCGGGATGAAAGTGAAGCAGCCATCATTTAAGCCATCATTTGAGCTTGCCATTTCAGTGAATGATTCTCTGTCAATGGGCAGCCACATGGAAAATAGTAGTTTCAGAGCAGCGCCATCAGGGTTCGAAGGCGTTGTGTTTGCTTTCAAAGCCACAGAGTCCTCATCTTGTCGTGAAGGACGGATGAACGATGAAATCAGATGAACGAGCTCGCCCACGAAAGAATGATAACGGCAAAACCTGGGGACCCCACGGTGGCCAGCTTGGCGATAACATTTGAGTTAGAGCTATTGCTGCTCAACCTTCCCTCATTGCTGGACACTTACCAATGTATCCACTACAATGTGAAGCAGAGCTATGCCTAAAACAGTAAACTGATACCCTTTTAGGATGGTACGAGAAGACTCTCGTCTTTCGGTGCACCATGATCCCGTAGTCACCGTAGTCTTCGCTCTCCAAGTATCCCTTACTATTCTGGTCGTCAGTAGGGACCTTTACCCTAGCATCTATTTAAGGACAGCACATATCGGAATCTCCTCGATTGTGTTCCCATAAAATTCGTTCACAGACATTGCATAAGACGCCATGTTGCAACTTAGCACCAATGCGCATTTTCATTTTGAGCTTCTCCGGGTTCTTGCAACAACCAGATCTTATGGAGCAGATATAGCAGAAGTTCTCCGAGTCTGCCAGCGCATCAAGCCTGGAGATTTCGAGAGCTGGTACGAGGAGTTTCGACGACTCGCCGAATGGGTAGAATCGACGGTCAACGCCAAGGGCGAACACGACAAAGTTACGCTCAGGGACGCCTACTTTCGGATATCCAGATATTACTTTGCCTCTTCTTTCTTTCTTGACGGTAATCAATCAGACGCTCGATTGGTCGAAAGCTACAATCTATGGAAATCTTATTTTGACAAGGCGACAAGTCTGCTCGCCATCCCTGCCGAGCGCCACATTCTGGATGCTGGAGACTTTCAAATACCTGTGATCCTTCTGCGCGCATCTCTAGACAACCGAGCTCGCTCGTGTCTAATCATGGGAAGTGGTCTGGATGGATCAGCTGAGGAAATGCTCCATTTCCATGGCTTTGCAGCTCTTGAACGTGGACACCATGTCATTCTGTATGAAGGGCCAGGACAAACCAGTGTCCGTCGTGACCAGGGTCTGGGCTTTATCCATGATTGGGAGAGAGTCGTCACTCCAATAGTTGACTGGCTTCAAAATGTCCCGTTCGTCGATTCAAGTAAATGTGGCCTCTTTGGCGTTTCACTCGGGGGTTATTTGGCTGCGCGAGCCGCCGCGTTTGAGCACCGGCTTGCTGCCGTCATTCTCAACGATGCTATCTATGACTTTTCTGATGTATTGGAACAGATGCTTGGCGAGTCTACCATGCGATTCGAAGCCGCCGGTGACATGGACAACTTTTATGCTGCAGTCGAGCAGCAATGCCAGTCAAACACTAAGCTGAGATGGCTAGCTCATCAATTGAGATACGCTTTTGCGAAGGAGACAATTCATGAAGCTCTCCGGGAAACCAGGAAAATGACGGTTTCAGGCATTTTGAACAGTGTTCAATGTCCAGTTTTCGTCGGAGACGCAGAACACGATCTCTTTGTAAGATCTGAGCAGCCTCCTTTGGTGGCGCAAGGTTTAGGCAAATGGGCTACCTACAAAAAGTTCACCAAGGCAGAAGCAGCAGAGGCGCATTGTCACCTGGGTGCCACCGTCTTTGCAAATCAAGTCATGTTAGAATGGTTTGGGAATCAGGTGGGAGCGGTCGAATCGCAGGGCACATCTCTCAAATGAATGGGTGTTACCGGCTTCTGTGCTAGTATCTCTCAGCTCTAACAAATGTTGGGGATATACCACTATTGAATTGCAGTTGCTGTAGGTTCGAATGAAAGGTGTCATCAATATGTTGCGGCGTTACCCCGAGAGTGTCCCTAGTTCAACAAGTCTTCCTCATCGAAACACCCGGGTGGCTGGAGCGACTTACAGTCATTCAGAGGCTATTAAGAAAATAGATTTATGCGGTCGGCAGACTAACGCCTCCCATCTTAAGCCAGCCTCCTGCGTTTTATCCCACGCAATATTCTAGAACCCGACGCTTTGCTACCACAATTAAGAATTCTTTCAGTTCCGCATGCTATCAAAATTGAAGCCCGCATTAGTTCTTATGGTTGGCCATTGCTGCTGTTGCAGCGTCGCCCATTTTAACGAAAGAAGGCACCGCTCTGTCGCGTTGTGCTAAGCGGCATTCTTGCAGCCCAATCTTGTTTGAGCGTTGAAATGTGCTCTCTGGAGTGTCTATATCACTAGACTTTGTCAGATATCGTTGCCGCTCTTGACAAAATCCTCGTGGCCGCTACCTAGATCCTCTTTCAACCTCTGTCCATTGACAACTACCGGAAGACTATCCTGCAAGACATACAGCATTCGTGCCCATTGTGTCGAGCTGGCATTCCTCCATGCGTGCATCGTACCACGCTGAATCACAATGTCTCCTCTCTTCAGCTGGGTGCTGCTCCCGTCGTCCAAGTCGATGACCATCTCTCCATCTAAGACAACACCATAATCCAGGCTTTGGGTGCGGTGATACATCACATTTGTGTTCGTCTTCGATGGCTCGAAATCGACAAAGCGAATGACTGTACCGTTAGGGTTGACGATTCCAAGTTTGCCCGACGCAATCAACTCCTGATGCTGGCGAAGGTCAATCTCATCGTTGAGTTCGATGGGGAACTTGGAAGTTGTATAGATTTCCGCAATGACCATCCCAAGCTCAGGAAGTGATCTGCCGATCGGTTTATTAGCAGAATACATCGCTGCTTGCCCTGCTGAATTGTGTGTAGTGATATTGACAGTAGGAGGCTCTAGAGGTGACTGTAATCGATCCGGCCGAGTTGGTGCCATGTTAGGTACTTCGCTCCAAAGTGCCTGATCTGGTGTTAAAGGGCAAGTTGTTCTAAATTCACACTTGGAAGATGCTCCTTTGAGGAAGATCCCTTAATACAAGGATCTGACTAACTTCTTAAGTACCCTATCAACGTCGGAAAAGTAATAATTTCAGTCTCTATAATTACAGATTGATTAAAAACCTACCTCTAGTTTCCCGAGTCGCCAACAATGCTCTGTTCACAAATCCATCTTTACCGTATCCGAGTTCCGGTCTGTAGAACTCAATGTGTCGATTGTAGGGTTTCATTCATCTACCATCTGCGGGAAAAAGGGCTTGGATTAGTTTTCTCGTCTGTCTTTCCCGGTGTCGGAGCCGGGGTTCCCTGGCTACTCCGGACAATGAGAAACTATTGCTCGTTTGTCTTATTTGATTGCTTTCAAAGAGTTGTGCTTGGGGGCTGAGCTAGACCATGAACAGTAAGTCGATACCGTTTTTGGACATGCTCCTCTCTCGTGTTCTCCGCTCTGCGGCATATGTAAATAGAAGAAAGCATATTGATGTAGTCGAGGTGCTCAAAGCAACGTGGAGGACATAAACGAGGAGCATCCCCAAACACAGTATCGACTTACTATTCATGGTCTAGCTCAGCTCCCAAGCACAACTTTTTGAAGCAACGGCATTGGTATAACTAGACGAAGCTCGAAGCACACGGCCAATAGCTCGTAACCAAGAAACAACATCCAGTAGTCACGATCAAATCCTCGAAGAGGATTGCCATCCTGAGTCGAGGTTGAAAAGATAGAAAGAACGTCGTCGCTACGATCTGTAAAGCAAGATGTATGTATGTGTTATGTGACCTAAAGCATTTGAGATCGAAATATTAGGCAGCGAGCCTTGTTCAACCGACTTGGGGGCTCATTGAGCAGTGTAACCACCGTCCACAGTCACCGCACTTCCTGTGATGAAGGAACTTCTTCCACCCGAAAGAAACAGAACCACATTCGCCACTTCCTGAGCACTTCCCCAACGTTTCATGGGAGTGAATGTCTCAACTTGTTCACTAGCTCTTCGTACAAGTTCTTCGCTCGTGTTGATGAGGGGGGTATCTATATATCCTGGGCAAACAGCATTAACCCTCAAGCCTTGTGCGGCATAGTCTAGCGCCGCGGTCTTCGTTAGACCTAAGACAGCGTGCTTCGAAGGTACATATACGCTGGACAAGGCGATACCGACCAGACCCATGCTATATGATCAGAATGTCAGTGTTATCGGGCGTTTCAATTAGAGTCTTCTCGGGCATGAACTGTCATGTGTGGTCGCAGCCCAAATTTATTCCCTACCAAAAACGAACAGAACTAGGTAGGTATACACTTACACGGACGATATATTGATTATCGAGCCCCGTTGACGTGAATTATGGTCCCTTTTATAGATACCGCGTTAGTCAAATCTCCACATGGTCTGTCAATTTGGACAACTGCACATAGCAAATAGGGCTCTTCTCACATGGACGAAACCAGCCATTCTTGCTTCAACATAATCTGTGCTGCGACCCGAACGCAGTAGAAGACGGCGTTGACATTGACGTCCATTACTCTTTGCCAGTCACTTGTCTCCGCAAAGATGACACCGCCAGGCTGTTTATGTGCAACACCGGCACAATTGACCACGTAATCGAGTCTGCCGAAGTGTGTTGCGGCTTCTTTAAAGGCTGAAATGACCCGGCTCTCGTCCCTGACATTGACCGCCAATGTAAGACACTGGAAATCTTTCCTGGTGCAGGCTCGCTTCACCTCATCTTCCACGATCTCGAGGTTGGCGGTATCCAAATCGAACAATGCGACGCCAGCTGCGCCTTCCCGTGCGAACGCAACAGCACATGCTCTGCCTATTCCACTACCCGCGCCTGTCACCAGAGCAAAACCTGGTACGTCCATGTTGCTTCAGTTGGGCAAAGGAGAAATGGAAGTTGAGTCAGCAAAGCTCATACCGAGAACATTAAAAGACGTGTATCCAACTCTTTATGTACCTCGATTGTCGGTCTATGTGTGCGCTCTGGTGTTGGATCTACCTGTTTCATCTCTGGTTCAGAAAGTATGCATGCTCACTAGGTTCGGAAAATGATCATGGTACTGTTGAACTCAGGAGAGGGACATAGCACCATACCCGGGAAACAGATGGCCTAGATACCTTGGATGCTGTGAATATACGGAATAAGCCCCCGTATGCGGACCCCGCGTGTTTATCTGAATACAACCCAAGTATTTGACCGAGGTTGCCGTGATCTGTTGTCAGTCCATCGAAAGCTGAGGATTATATGGCGTCTTACGTAACAGCTATCAACGATTTCAAGAGGACAGGCTCGAGTAGGCTTCAATACATTGTGTTCTCAAAGACACGTTGACGTGAAGGCCCCTAAAAGTATTACTAACATAATATACCGCCGAAAGAAGGCAACCGAGATTCCAGTGTACCCAATCAGGAGCATCTTATAACATCCTAAAATGGTATGGGCTTTCTGTATTAGGTCTAACTAGCTCCGGCTCAGAGCATCTTGGATATCTTGGTCGTGTCCAGCCGATAGGGAAGATGGATCGCACCTTTTTGAATCTCAAGCCGTCCGATGAGATCAGATTTAGTGCCGAGGCCGATTGGCTATTTTCTTCGGTACCATAGCCCCCAGCGCTTTTCTCCTGACGGCATGCGGGTGGAAAGCCATCTGATGCTCCAGAAATCTCCAGGGTATCAAAGTGTCCTAATCTAGTCTATTTCTGGCATCCGCATTCCTAACTCGTGAATTTGGCGCATATAACTTGCAAAACCCTGCTTGGTAATGGATCTGAATTTTTAGAATATCCCATACACCGCTTGGATATGACAGGTACACTATATGTAATACAGGTTGGTGCTTCGTCATACAGCCCTTGCTCTGCATCTTTCCACGCTCGCCAAAATGTCCCGTACGCAAAAAGCACTTGTTGTCAGCGAGCTGGGCAAACCAGTCACTCTGCACAGTGACTGGCCAATACATCAACCCGGTCCAGGCCAAGTCCAAGTCCGTGTCATAGTCGGCAGTATCAACCCCCATGACCAAAAGGCTCGTGATTGGGGTCTATTCATCAAGGACAGTCTGCCCGGAGGCTTGGGCAACGACCTTGTCGGTGAAGTGACCCTTCTGGGTGAAGGGGTGAATGCGTATACCATTGGAGAACGCATCTTTGCACAAGGATGTTTTAAATCATCTGGTTGGTCGCAGAACGCACTCCAAGAATATGCAATTGTCGAAGTCGACCACAGCGCAAGCGTTCCCGAAATGTGCAGCGATGATGAAGCCGCAACGCTGCCCTGCAACTTGTTGGCGTCGCTCTTTGCCATCCACGATGGACTGGGCATCCCTGCCCCATGGACACCGGAGGCTGCTACGTTCGACTACAGAAATTCCTCCATCTTGATTATCGGCGGAGGAAGTAATACCGGCAGACTCGGTGTGCAACTCGCCGCTCTTGCGGGTATCGGACGCATTATTGTCGTGGGTGGCGACCCGAATGAAATGACAGAGTACGGCGCAACGGATATCATCGATCGTCACGGTTCGCCGGATCAAATTACCGCAAAGATTCGCGACAACGTAGGTGATGACTTGGTATATGTGTTTGATGCTGTCAACCCGCCCCCGACGCAGCACATCGGCATCAATGCTTTGTCGCGGTCAAAGAAAGGGAAAATGGCCAGGCTTCTGCCCAGTGGACTTCCAGACCTGTCGCAGATCAAGTTACACCAGGACGAATATGAGTTAAAAGATATATACGGGGTGTCACTCTTGAAGCCTGATCTGGCCAAGCCATTCTGGAAAAGATTACCAGGGTATCTGGTCGAGAACAGAATTCGTCCCACAGCGTATCAAGTTGTGGCAGGGCTAGACGCCGAAAAGCTAAATCAATTGTTGGACGATTATAGGGACAAGAAGAAGACTGTAAAGGCAAACTTCCACCCAGGAAGGTAGTCTGGCCACTATAGCGCACCATCGGTTGGCAGCAGTCGAAGGTACTAGACCCTTTAGCTAAAGCTGACTTCCAAAAAGCTTGCGATGTCGCGCTGAAGAGGGGGATGTACTTGGGAGAACCCTTCTATGCGGTTCAAACGCGGCGAATATAGTGCAAGATAACCCAATTTAACTCCAGCAGCATCACACATCTCCTGAATATGAGGGGCTGTGATGAAAAGACGCATTATCCATGATGAGAACGAACTTCGTGTTCAGGAAACCTTCCACAATGGTGCAGGAGCTAGTCGACTAAGTCCTCGAACATAGCACTATCCATAGTACCCTGCGCGACAAGGCTTGCTAAGGTCAGCTCGTCCTAATAAGCCAGTCATATCAAGTGACACAGTCTTGTCCCCCCAAACATTATCATCCATGTCACCATGATGTAAACTCGAGTTGCGATGTCACTTGTAGAATGCGTGTGGCATTCTTGAGAATATAAGAAAAGGTTGTCTCTGATGTAGCTCACTGATTGATCCTAGTTGCCGATCCCGACCTCACACTGTATACATCCTTGAACACTCAACGAGAAGCCACTATGTCTAAACAATACAAGGGCCAGGATCTATTGGATATTGCCAAACAAGCAGAGCGAGATCTTGACTCCAGCTATGTTAAGACGATGTCTTCAACAACTTGTGCCGGAATACTCTGTGAAAAATTCAAAGCGTCTTGAGACTTTCACATTTAAGTCTCATCTGACAGTAGAAAAACCACTTGACCCAAAAAGTTCCATCCACGTGGGTGAATGCCTCGTTTCACCGTTCATTTGCCTTGCGATGTAGCACTCCTGGAGTGAAAAGGACTCGCTCATTTCAACGAAAATATAATTTTATTCATCTCCGAGGCATCGAGGCAGCCTTCATGCTCGATATATCCCTCGTGCCCGAGGTGTTCGAATACAATGATCGAGCATCGCGAGCTTGTTCTCCACCAGAAGCCTAGAACCTCCCAGCGATTTCTTTGTCAATTGACAATCAGCTCAGATTTTCGGAAGCGACGTTTTTCTGTCCTTGAAAGCAAGTCATGGATACCGCTAACTCTCAGGGCCTCTGTTTGTAAAGCCGTGCCAAATGGTGGCGGCGGCCATAGAAAAACGCACTAATGCCGCATTTGGCATCCGAATCCTCTTCTTGGTTTAGCTCTCGAGTATCCACAACCACGGGGTGGCACGGGGTGGCACGGGGTCCCCGCCTTTGTCTTGGTTGATATTGGGGACCGTGGACTAGCACTGGGGAACACTGGTGTGGTGGCGTACCTCGCCCCAATGATGATAGTCCTCCTGACGGCTTTTGAGGAGAGGGCCCCTCGTACCAATAGCGCGTTTCTTGGTATGGTAAGTCTGAAAGAGGCGTGATAGGTGTTTTACTGGGATAGCAAGGACGAGTATAAGAGATGGATATTCCTGCTGCTGTTGTGGTCGGAAGCAAAGTATCATCAATCTTTCCTGGTTTAAGTGACAAAGCATAGACCATCGATATCTGAACTCTTGTCTATCACCATACTCCTCCAAAAATGGCGACTCCCGTGAATACCACAGCAGTCCCCAGCACGGCAGGCGAAGCCCATGAACTTGAGAAGAGCCAACCGATCAACGAGGTGGAAACCGTAGCATTGTCAACCACAGAAGACAGGAAGTTGCTCAGACGCATCGACTTGTGGTAAGTGCTAAACATTATCTTGGAGAGCGAGAGGCAACATTTGCCACAAACAAATGCTGATCAGGAACGCGCAGTCTTTGCCCCCTAATGTTTTTCACAATGACGCTTCAATACATGGACAAGCAGGCACTTCCCACAGCGTCTATCTTGGGGATCATCCAGGACCTTGTTAGTCTTGGTTTTCAGATCTTGTCGTAATGTTATCCGACGCTGACCATATCGTACAGAATCTGTCCGGCAGACAGTATTCGTGGGCGAGCTCGATCTTTTGGTTCGGCTACCTAGGTTTCACCTATGCCACTCCATATATAATGGTTCGGCTGCCTATCGGCAAAGTCCTTTCTTGCACTTTGTGAGTTCATCCTCGTGTTCCCTTTTTTCCGTTCAACGTCAAGAAACTCACAGGCCGCAGCGTTGGCTGGGCAGTCATCATCGGATGTCACGCGGCAGTCAAGAACTTTGGAGGCCTCATGGCTGTTCGTGTCCTATTAGGAATGGCTGAAGCTGCAGCAATTCCTGGATTTAGTTTATTGATTGGCATGTTCTATAAACGCCAGGAGCATGCACTGAGGCACGGGTATTGGTTTATCGGGAATTCGCTCGGAATTATCATTAATGGCTTGGTGGCCTTTGGGGTTGCTCATATTCAGTCCGGTATTGGTGCTTGGAAGGTATGTATTCGGACCTAAACTCGGGAGTATTTATTAATCAAAACCGTGTCTAACCCTTTTACTAGTGGCTATTCGTGACCCTAGCCGTCATCACCTTCGTATGGGCGGTGGCAATGTTCTGGCTCCTACCTGACACGCCGGTAACGGCGAAGTTCTTGTCCACAGAACAAAGGGTCCATGCGGTAGAGCGCCTGCGGAGCAACCAAACGGTAGTCAAGAACAGACAATTCCAATGGTATCAGTTCCGAGAGGCATTAGTCGATCCTCGGATCTGGCTGATTGTTCTCTTCCTGATAGCTGTGTCTATATGCAGTAGCGCTATTGCCGCGGTATGAATTCTCCTTTTCGAGCTCTGCTTCGAGAGTGTTTTGCTAACAAAAATTCTAGTTCACTCCTATTGTAATTGTGGGGCTCGGCTACGACGTCTTTCAGGCTAATCTCTTCAACCTCGCTCTTGGTGGCATCCACGGCGGCTTCGGCATCGCTGCGACCTATCTCTGTTCACGTTACAAGAATGTTCGATGCATTACGTGTGCCGCTCTATGTACAGTGAGGTTCGTGTATAGATGCTGCGCATGAATAGTAGCTCCAAACACTGACCAAGCATATAGTCTCGCCGGAGCTCTTCTGGTCCAATTCGGCCCCAACATCGGTAGCAGGTTGTTTGGAATCTTGATCTTCTGGGCCTATCCGTGCACGGTCGCGATTGCCTTCTCTCTGGTCGCTTCTAATGTGGCGGGCTTTACCAAGAAGAGTGTCGCCACATCGATGGCCACTCTCGGCTATTGCGGAGGCAACATGATCGGTCCATTTCTTTTCTTCCCTCGTGAGAAGCCCAAGTATCAGGTATGTGCTCACCGAGTGACAAATGAGGTCTCTTGCTGGAACTGACTTTCCCTGCACAGTCTGGTTTCACGGCGACAGCTTGCTGCTTCGGTATTGCCGTTGTGATCATGCTGTGCTTGTTGGCCTTGACCCGTTATGAGAACAGCCGCCGCGACAGGGTATTTGGCGTGGTTGATGAGTCTACCCTTGAGATGGTCGAGGAGGAGGTTTCCATCACTGATCGCACCGATGGCGAGAATTCAGTCTTTCGCTATATGATGTGATGGGATTGAGTTGTTCCTTGCTGAAGGCATAGCTAAGTCATGGATATTGTTCAGCAGAAGGTGCTTTAAGACAGCCCAAGAATCGTGCCTGAGGGATTAGATGTACAGAGCAAGTGGTTTACCGGGTCCAAATCGAAGATGATGTGGCAGCAGGATCTTGTAAGGTCCTACTTCTTACTCATCTATTCTTATTTACGGTACGGTCGTATGTTTTATAGTTCTGGATCCGTGAAAGGCCCAATGGTGATGGGAAGACTCCCCAGTGGACGGGGTACGCCAGTGCCAGGCCCTGCTGGTCTTGATATCTGCATAGGCGAGCAAGGGGCATCCAGTCTATGTGGTGGTGGTTAAGATTTCCAAGACAGTACGGGTTATGCCTCTAAATGGGGGTCCTTTCTAGTCCTTCGCATACAGCTTCATGCCCCATGAGCGGGATGTCCAACTTGAGGAGGTTGATGGCATCATTTCTGCCCATCTTGACTTTGTCAAGAGGATTGATAGGCAGGGAATCCCACCATTCAGCCGCTTCATCCACGTCCTCGTATTTTGTATCAATCGAGAACATAATACGGTCGGCAACTACCTCGGCCATTGCGTGGGCTAGGTTCGTCCATGGCCTTCAACCTGTCACCGTGGATGTCTTCCAGGGTCTTGTTGAGCTCGTCCCCGGCCCCAGGGCTCGCAAACATCTTTGCATCCCATTTATCCGAAGGGAGTTTGATGGCTTCTTCGAGGGCCACCTTGCCCTTATTCTGATCTTCGCCTTTGGACGACCCAATGGGCCTGGATTCGCCGGTCGAGTCTGCATCTTGATTGGAGGACAACGTTTTGCTGGTGGCTGCGCTGGTCTGCCGATCTGGGGTCAGTAGGATGTGGGATAGGCAAGAATTTAGATACCATTGACAGCAATACGCTCATCTAGCTCGTTCAGGAATATTGTTTGCCTTTCGGCAGAGTATCCCGTGACAGACATACTGTGGTCGGACAGACCGTCCCCGGGAAGTGATGCCGGGAAGCCATTAGTACATACCTAGGTATCGCTCCTGTTACGGCACAGCACACGTGCTGTAGTCTCGTGACTCGCGACAAGTATATCCTCCTCACTCCACGAAGTCGCTTCTACTCGAAAGGAAGTAGGCCATCGTCGGGACTTCTGGCGAGATTGATGATTCACCGTCTTTATGCGGGGGCTAGTGCGATTCTTCAGCGTCAGACAACGCACCGCTCCCTGTTCAATAGGACTTGGACGTTCTTTGTCCCGACATGCCCGGAAAACTACCATTTCTGACATTGAGGACGTTTGTGGTAAATGTCAGGTGTAATACCCGTGGCACTGGTGGGTCAGCATGGCCCACGCTGATTGGAATTCTGACATTGAGGCTCTAAATTCTGATATTCATTTACTCATCCAAGTACACACGGTACTCTATGGCATCCGAGTAGTCCATAATAAAGGGCCAATGGGTGCAGTATTTGTGAAGGAACGGATTCCTCAGCCAGACATAATGTCAAACCAACTTGACCGAACTTGATCTCCGCCCCCGGCCCCCCCTCCCCAAATACCCCGGGAAAGCAGTATATTAATATGCAGAACCTTTCTAGACCGGTGAGTCTTCCAGTTGCCTTGAAAACCATCACAATTATCCAGACTTTGTCCAATCCCGCTGCCCTCGTCTCTTGAACCATTTTGAACCCCCTCAGAGCCATGTCTGCAACCAAGCCCTCAGTGGTTATCATTCCTGGGTCTTTCAGTCCAGACTACTTCTACTTCGACATTGTGAAGAAGCTACAGGAATATGGATATGAGGCACAGGTGAAGAACTTGCCATCAGCCAGCCGACTTCCCCCGGAGCAGCCTGCGACCATGTATGAAGACGCAGATTTCTTTCGTGGTTTGGTTGAGCAACTCGCAGACCAGGGAAAAGATGTCGTTTTGGTGACACATTCATATGGTGGAGTGGTTGGATCGGAGGCCGCAAAAGGGGTGCTCAAAACGGATCGAGAAGCTGCAGGAAAACCAGGTGGACTGGTCAAGCTGGTTTATCTGACATCTGTGGTCCCGGAGCCGGGGGTGTCTCTCGGTGGTCAAATGGGCGCTACCCTACCGACTACCATCGAAATTGAGGTAGGATTGAGCCAGTCTCGTTCCTCAAAGCCCAGGTCAACTGACCCTCGTGCAGGAAACTGGTTTCATGCGTCAGACCAAGTTCGAAGTAGGCTCGAAAGAGTGCTTCTCGGACCTGCCTCTAGAAGAGGCGATTGAATGGGGAAAGAAAATGTCCAAACAGTCTGCAGTCAGTTTCAGCAACGAGTTGACATATCCTGGCTACAAGTATGTACCAGTTTCGTATATATTCTGCGAGCAAGATCAGATCCTGCGACCAGATTTTCAAACAAGCGTTATTGCTGGCATTGAGAAAATGTCAGGCAATAAGGTTGATGTGAGACGCTTGAACACCGGGCACTGCCCAAATGTCAGCAATCCTTTGGGGACTGCAAAGGTCATTGCGGAGGCCATAGTCGGAGCTTAGCATCGTAGAGGGCCTGCTCAGATGGCCTGATCTAAGATACATTATAGCCACCTGATTTAGAAAAAGAGATAACCCCATTTCTTGCCAAAGTCTTTGCCCATTTTCCAAGACGTGGGATCCCAAGCAGGCGCTCCCGGCTTGATCTCAAAGCTGTCGAGGCAGAAGAGGTCCGCGAAGAACTCTTCCTCGTCGATGATTCCCATCAAGGTGATCATGTTGTCCCTCATTTTGGGAAAGGGAAAGCGATCCATCCATCTAGGGTGAGGTATTGTTAGCTGAAGAGTCGTTGGCTGTAAAGAGTCCGGGACTTCAGGGCCAAATTTTGGTGACAGCTCGGTAACTGGAATGCTACAAGAGATTCCCATTATCGATCCATTGATGTAGAGAGCGCAATACGCTGAGCCACTGAGTCCGCCGTGCACTGTTTTTCCGTTAGACGAGGGAATGATGACATCGAAGCCACGGATGGAACGAGGCGGTGACTGTTCCAGGCTTTGGGGACTGTTTTCAGGCGACGCGCTGACGGCGGAGAGAAGGTCGCAGCTCGAGGATGCTTGGGGGCTATTATCATTGTTGGACGATGCCTTTTTGAACTCCGCTAAACGTTTTCCTGCTCCACGGGTCAATATTTAGACCAGGTCAACGAATACGATTAGAAGGAAGACCAACGTCTAGCTCTTTGTGCGAGGCGGTCCTGCACCTGTTTCCTTCTTTTTGGATCCTCGATCCCAAACCAAACATCATCTTCGGGCTTAGTTAACCGACCCATCGTGAACAGGAAGCCAAATTAGCACCCACGGACGTTGAGTGGACAAACAAAGAGTCGATTTTCTGACAAAATAATGGTGACTAGCATGAGGTTTCTCCAGAGGTCTGGGCTCACTAAAGAAAGCGATCTGGGGACGGACTCAGACAAGGTAGATTAGTAATAATATGGTTGGCAACTACCCTAAGTTAGTATAGGCTGAGTTGACACGCGGGGTTCCAATAATACGGAGTAGATCTGTGGTTGCAATCGTGACGAATCATGGGCGAAGCACAAAACTGACATGTCTGTTCCAGTGGCCAGACCATCCTGAGGCCTAGCGCCTATATCTTCGCTTGGTCCTACCCTGCTACCGTAGGATTTGTTCTCAAAGCAAAGAGAGTCATGGGCACTATTGTTAGGTTTGAAAGATTACGTACTTCGCGGGGTTCAAGGTGACAGGCCACCAGGCCACCTTGGCTCCTCTAAACATACAGTGTATGTGACCCTTTGCCACAGGAAGTGGCGGTTATAGTGACCAATAGAGCACAGTCTCGCTAGCCGATCATTTACCCAGATTGCGGTCATGGGAGCGACTATTCTGACATGGGCACGAAATTCTGACTACTTGTACAAAGCAAATGTATCACATTACTGTAGTTCGTCTGTGGGCTTCATAAGCCATTCATCTTCGACGATTTCTGAGGATGTTTCTCTCACTTCCGGATCCCAAGTCAACATCTTTCGTATGAACTTTAGAAACAGATCCTTTTCTTCTCCAGGAGGAATAGTGGTGATAAAGTCCTCAAAGGACGTTTCAGGAATGGGAGGTTCGGATATCCAATTGCCTGTCGTTATCGAATGTTATTTTCTCGCACACAAAGTAGATAAAATCATTAGTACGAAGGATTAATTAAAACTTGCCTTTTTCGTCAAAATATGTCTGAAAGAGTGGGCTTCGTTTGATCATCTCCAGTGGTGGAGGACCAAGATAGCCGATCTACTGGGACAATGCCAACGGGAGAACGTATTGATTATGAACATGATCCATAGGATCGAAGAGATTTCTGCCTTCTAGAAGCTCAAGTGTCTAATGATAGTCATTAGTACGAGATCACAACCGTAAAAACTTTGCTTCTCTGCTTACCATTACACCCACCGACCAAATATCGACCAGGAAATACCAAGGAAGCTTCAAGAGCACCTCAGGAGCTCGATATATATCGGGCATGCACCAATCAGTATTCATCGGCTCTGCTAGTCTCATTTTGCCAAAATCAGTGACGATAGGGTGGCCTGAAACTTCAGTAATGGCAGGCCAAGATCTGTGAAGCGCAACTCCATTGTACATGATTGGTGTGCTAGGATCTTGCGATTCTTGTTCCTCGATGTACTTGAAGATGCCTCCGTCCCCTGCAGCTGTTCAAACATTTTGGGGGGAAATGTCTATGGCAGAGTTAGAAGATCGCCTTTCAACAAACCACCTACTGAGCATACCAGTATGTACGACGCCACAGCCTGCGTGTAGCCAATTTAAAGAAAAAAGTACACGATGTACCAAAGATCTGACGAGTAATTTTGGCAGAATTGCATCGTCCAATGTTTCCTGCAATGTGCGAAGGCTACACCCTTGTGCTTCAGCCGCAATGCAATAATGACGACCGTGTGGACCATCAATCTCGAAGGTGTCGAGGGCAAGACGTGTGAAGTCTAAGCCCGGATGATCAGCCTCCTTAGCAATTCGACTCAAGCGCTTCAACATGGCCACTTCGTTGGTAACTGGCGATGTCTCCTTTCCATCTTGAACGCAGACCTTTAGCGAGATATATCGCTTCGATCTACACAGCAGTTAGTTACAATTTCCACAGACGTTCGGGTGACTAACATCTCGTCTCGAGCAAGCCAAACAGTGGAATACGCTCCATAGCCTAGCTTCGCAATGATCCGATATTGTTCTCTGAATATATCGCCAAATTTGACGGGATAGTAGCGCTTCTGATCAAACCGCGATAGTGTTGCTTCCTCAATAGGCCAATAGCTACTAGGATATGTCGGGCTGTGGATTCGCTGACCAAATGTTATAGGGAGACCACCCCAGCTCGATCGGGGAAAAGTTAAGCGCTGTAAAAACGTATTCGCACCATGCATTGTGGAATATGTGATATATCTTACGCTCAACCCCCTAACAGATGCGCTGCCTATTGTCAATAACAATATCCTCTTCACAACAGCTGCTTGCATTGTTGTCCCGGTTCGCCTTTCTCTGTCCTGTCAATGATACAGCGTTACCTATTAGAGCGTACTCGCCAGAAAAATAGTCTGGAAGATTTGTCAACACTCCTCGACAAGTAGTCATGTCACGTTTTTGGGCAGCCCGTAATATCACCATCATAAGCATGTTATTTATATAAGCGCTCATGTCAGGAACAGCATGGAGAGTTCGCAGGGTAGTTAGCACAGTGTATAATTGACCATTCGATCCGTGGTCTTAACCTTGACTCCGGAGACTTGAAGTACATAGGAGGATAGTGATGAGCGGTGATGTCGCAAATCTCCCTACTAGAATCCGCTTTGCAGGCTGTGTTAGCTGACCTAGATAGGTCTCTGTCATTCTGGTGCATGAGAGCTCGTGAGCTGAGGAAACTCATGACGGTGATTAGCGTCAGTGAGAAATGGTCCAGCTTTTGCGTAGGTTAGTAATAAGGGACAATTACCCAAGAATAGTGGGCTCGGCCTTCCGGTGGAGGTTTTTTAGGTGGGCTCAACACGGATGCCCAAGCCCACGCGACCATACAAGGACAAAGTTTTGCGTCGATTGACTAGGTACTATGGAGTTCCAGGACGGGAAATACGGAAAAATCAATAGCACAAGCCCTGATACCAACAATCCAATAAGTTTTTAGACAATAATCCGCCACTGTGGCAGGCTATTACTGTGTGTGTTTCAGAGACAGCGGTGAGATCGAGGCACTTCAGTTAAATTTGTGACTATTACTACTCAGTACGGAGTACTAGGTACTTACTGTAGTTTTGTCATGTTGGGACAGTCACCGACGACCCTAACAAAAGGGTTTGTGGACTGTGAATCCACTCACTAGTTCATAGTTAATTCTACATGCTTGGGCCGCCCATCGATCGACACACACGATACATAAGCACGCCATAAGCAGATGCCACAGCCTCCCAGCATAGTGTGTCGAGGGTGTTAGTTTTTAAGTGTCATAGTGGCGGGGTCATTTGGGAGATGGCGGAGCGGCTCACGCTTTTTAGTCAGAGCATTAATTCATCCCAAGCTTTGCAAGATGCCCTTAGAGGCCACTAAATCCATGCAATCGATCACAAGGTCGATTTCCGAATGCTATGGCACTACGCCTCCTTTTCGCCACCGTGTGGTGTGGATAGATACAGTCCACGATCGTGCAGTACAACAGAAGTGAAACGTTTGGATTGTGTTGGATTTCCTCGTCCACGAAATATTGGGGTCAGATCTCCGGGGTCAAGGAGCAGATCAGCACAGCTGCCCGTGTTGGATTTATTTTGGCTTTCAATCTCTTCCTTTGCACGGAGAGTTACGGAGATCCTGGGGTTTGGGTGCGCGGTTCCGAACCATCTCCGCCACCACTCCAGGCATGCCAAAGGCTCCCCTGGTTGGGTTCTTGGGGATTACGGGCTTGTCATTCGTCAGCTGAGACTCGCCAACGTGGTGGCTTGGGGCCCCCTTGTACCCCCCGTCTCCATCAGATGTTGTCCTTACGCACGCTCACGCAATCTACGCGCGGAGCGAAACACGGGCTCAAAGAAGCTAAGTCTGCTTCCGGTCAAGTGACGAAACCACCTTTTTTACACATCTGGACCATGGGCCGGAGGTTCGCACGACCCAGGCCTTGGGCCATGGCTAGATTTTGCACAAAGTCGCTGTTTTGGGTGGCTTTTTCCGACTCGGGCCGAACAGCGAAACACAGCGACGGTAAACAGACCAGGCGTTTCTTGATGGCTCTTTCATCGGCCGTAAAACGTGATGCCAAACTCATGACCCCAGGTGCCCAGATTCCACGCTTATGGAGGGATCCTCATGCACGGTCAGGAGTGGGAATGGATACGGTAAGCTTCTGGAGATGCCAGATTATGCTTGCATGGAAATTTACTTTGTTCTTTGACTGCTACTATAAACCCTTCCCACCCCCCCTCTACCCCGTCCCTCCACCATTTTGTAGCCAGCCTTGTATCGTTCCCATATTAGGTACTCGACCAGTCCTACTGGCTCTTGAAGCATTTTTGCCTACTCTCTCACGGGTCACCTTGGGTTACCACGAGGCAGTTCGGTGACCTGGTCTTCGCCATAATGTCTTTGCTTGAACGCCTTTTCCCTCTCCAGGAGCTCGAGGCTCTTGGGAACAAATATCATGACCCCTCGAACAAGAAACGAAAGCTTGAGGGTGAAGCCAGCCAAAGCAAGCCTCGAAAACAAAACAAGCAAGATTCACATGACCACCGGCGACATACCATGTCCGATGTTTCGAAATTGAGTCGACCCATCACAATGTCTACGTCACTTTCAAGAAGCACCGAGCCATCTATCAAGCGGTCCAATTCATCTTCCCAATCAACCTCGCTCACCACAGCCAGCAGATCATGCCTTCCAAATTTCATCGAACCATCACTTCTCAAGAACTATCTTCAGCATTTACACCCCAAGGACCGCCATCGGTATTCAATGACCAACACGCCAGAGCCGGAGGTTTCGCGAGCTTCGAGCCAACGTGGGCGAACCCCAATCGAGAACGAGGAGAACACGCATTCACCTGCATCCATGGTGACCGACACATCCTCACCTTCGTCATCGGAAGGTTGCGCTACGCCATCGGCGGCCATGTTCGAGCAATTCCGATCCGGACCATTTGGACATCTCTTCAACGGCATGCGACTCACCGAGCACGAACGAGATTTCATGGAAGATTTATTAGGACCAACAGACCTCGCAACCGAAGAAGCAAAACCGGCCCAGGCCCCGATTAAGGCACTCGTTGCCTCGCAAACTCTCGTGCACGAGTCGAAAGTTGGGAGTCGAGAGATTGGCGTTACTCGCGAAAATTCCAAGCCAGTTGTGCCTGTGAAATTAGAAGACAAGCAAGAAGAGGAGGAAGAAGAGGTGGTCACTTATCGCGGATTCTCCATCGGTCGACACTATGACGATGATGATGACGATGAAGACGACGTCCACTCGTCAGGAATGAGCCCGATCAACGACACGGAGATGGAGCCCCTGCAGCTGCCGCAGGGACACAATAGCAAAAGCCTGATCAGCGTGCAGGACTTTTTCGATCTGGAAGAAGCATCGGTGCTGTGACTGATGCATTATCAGACGAGGTTTTCAATTACTACGACATGCTCGATTCCGAGGCAATCAGAGCCTTGACGCGCGAAAGCATCGATTTACGACACGGATGGAGTACTATTGCTCGACATTTTACATGTCTATAGTTGGTTTGATAGGATCAACCACCAACAAATGTATACCTCAGCAGGTGTACCGGGCGCACTATACCACGGATTTGAAAGATTTTGGTCAGGAGCGCCAAAGTGATGAAATTTACACTTCTAGCAACCTATCTACATTACATACAATAATGGGATGAAAGTGGTTTGCTTCGTATCAGCTTCGTAAGTGACGATGATGAATCCACGAGCACGTTATTGCATAATTCCCAGAACCCCTGGAATGCCCATCATGTGCAGTTGGTCAGACACCCTGACACCCCGTGCAATCAAGAATGCCACACGGGAATTCCAAGAAGAACATAGCCGTTAGCCGTGGCTGGCGGGGCGGGAAAAAGTGTTGTGTGGGAAAGTATCATACGGGAGTAGAGAAGAACGGCATTTCCGAAAGGGGTGTGACACCGACCAACACTTCCATGGAATGAGCCAAAAATTTGAAACAGAAAACATGTGAAAATCCACGGCTTTGGGAGAAATGATTATCATTACCGGGGTCTAGACAATCTACTCCGTACTACTACTGTACAACGTATACCCACCGATTAGGTACTCAGTTGCCTAAGTACCTAAATAAGTTGGTTATGCATGCAGTATATGCGGGAAGTTCCTACCAGTAAAGTGCCTGTGAGTTTACCGAGAGCCTGTTCGATAGCCTTGCCGCGGTCCTGGGTAGGTATCTGGGTAAATCGATCATCGTCTCTTTACCAACGACACTACAGACTACACTACATACGATCAACAAGGCTTAAGAATGCCGAACTTGTTGGTTGGATAGTTCGGCATTCGGGGTTCCGTGGGCTTTTGGAGGGGACGGGGGGACGGGGGGAGGGTGCACGGGGCTGCCTTGCACTACTTACTCCATGGAGATCGGTACCGGCGGGACGCCGAGAGCTGATCCAAAGGCTCCCCAAAATGAAATTGAAGTCAAAGCCCAAGTTGTCCGGCTCCGGTGGAGGGTCCGAGAGGGAGGGCGTACGTGTAGAAGGCGTGTTCCGGGGAAGTGGCCAAGTGTTGCGGTTACTTAGTCGTTCTGTTGTTCGAAGGTCTCTCGGCCCCTTCTCTATTCGGCGCCTGCTTACTTAAGTTTACATGTGTCGGTTCCAAGACTATTATACCGTGCGATATGAATGCTGAACTTGATGATGATGGTGATGATGATGACGACAATAAACCCAGTGTGATCCCTCGACCATTGGTACACTGAAGAGAAAGTGAAGCATCCTTGCCAGTGACTCATGCAAGGTCGGAGTAATGGATGGTATCATCGGAGAAGTCATGCGCAAACACGCCCACAAGACCGGACCTTAGCACGTCGACTGATAGGAAATTCTACCGGCACGACGGTGCTTTGGACATCTAGGATCCGAAAGGAAAAGGAAGGTTTGGGACTGTCTACACACAATGAGACCATGTGATTGTGGATGTTTCGGAAGACAAGACGTGCTCCGGGACCAGTCAACTGCAAAGCAAAGCCAGCGCAAATCGAGGACAAAGAATCAAAGATTGTTGAGACTGGGCTAACAAATCAATTTGAGCATCTAGTGTGCCGGTCTCTGGCTAAAAATTTAGTCCATGGAGGACTCCATCGTAGTCAAAAGATTGGTGATGCATGTCAGATATTGTCCTGTCATGGGATTGGACTGTTTAGAACGACAGACATTCTTTTCATCTGTTTCTTCACATGTCAATAGATATTCGTATATGACTCCTGAATCCTCACTGTTCAGTCGGTGGGTTAAGTTATCGACATCAGGGTTCATTATCATCAGACTCAGGCTCAGGCTCATATATATCCAGCAGAGTCTGACTTCGTCCCATTGTTGGGTGGCTTCTCTACGTTTTGCTCTGCTTCTCAGCAACAGGTCGCATGGCGATTCCCCGATTCACCGCATGATCAGATTGTGCGTGCTCATACCATTAATTAGCTTTTTTAGCGTCTCAAGTCCAAGGGAGGCACGGGAGGGTCACTTCAACATTCCTTCTTCAGACCTGAAAGTGTAAGTAGTCGTACTTCTTACCATTGGCATCCGGCAAACTAGTCCGAGGAGTATCCACTTTCACAATCGAGACAAATTTATCAGCTTGATGGTTTCTCGTGAATTGTGAATTTTATGTGTGTGTTTTGTTCGTCATTGAGCTTCGAAATTGTGTGGCGCCTATTGTAGGCGGCAGGGAACCAGAAGTCCTAGTACTACTTCTTGTGGGCAATATTGATCATTTGGTCGCTTGATCACTTGATCAGCCTGAGATGACATGACGTTTCGTCTCATCTCGTGTCCGTGTTTCCTCCGTGCTTGTGTGTGGGGACCAATATCTGTGGCATTGGCATTGGCATTCCATAGTAGCCAGGTGAATAGTCCGTCTTGCACTGATGAGTACTACAGAAACTACTACGGGACATACCTTATGGATTTGTGGTGTCTCGGCTCGGCGACTAGCCTCGGCTCGTGGATCATGGACCCTTTGACCTTGTATCACCGACACACATATAGCAGTCAAGGAGAGCACATCCATCATGGTTATGCAAACATCAACTAGGCACTAACATATAGCCGCTCCAGCTCCCTATCTAGATAACTAAGTAGCTAGGCGGCCAGGGCCACGGGTACTAATCAATTTGAACGAATACCTCAAGACCAGCCGTGGCTCGGCCGTCGGGCCATGATGAGTTATCTATCAGAACCACTCTACTGGTAGTCTTCACCTGCCGCTAAGCATATAATATTGCCGTTTTCACATCACCGTCAGTAACATAATTATTGCAAGTAGCCGCAGATTAGGTAGATTCGGGTGTTGAACCATCAAGAGCCGATTTTCTGACTTTGAAGTTCTAATCCCTAGGTAGATATCTATTGTAGTAGGTATCTAGATATCTCGGTGAGTCGGTGTTTCGGTGAATCGGAGAATATAGCTCGGTATCTAAATCAAGTCTCGGTACTTTGTGAATGCGCAGTTGAGCAGATGCTTACCTAGGTACAACAGTAAGTAGTATATTCGTTGGCAGAATTCCTCGTCAGTACTTTCTCAGCCAATGATAGATTTTGATTCTGGTTCTGATGGTGACTCCGAGGGCTATTCTCATTGCCGCGTTGCCGCGGCTGAATTCTCCTATTCCAAGTCCTCTGGAAGTTTTACATCCCGAGCCGGAAGCGGAAGTCCCGCCAGACTCACCTCACACATACTACGTACGAGCAGGACATTTTCCCGCGGCTGTCTTGTTGTCAACCGAAGTGATTCATAGCATCACCTCCCAAATTCGTATTGATGATCTTGATCATGTCGATTTCTAGACTCCACCAGCCAGTCTGCCCTTGCCGATTCGATGACCACCATGGGCGCACAAGGCATGCATCTTCCACCGGATTTATTGTGCATAGCAAGCGCATCTTCATGATTAGACCAACTTGGTAGGAAGTCCTGTCTATGCGTATCTGTACATAATACAGTATTCGACAAACGCCTATCCAACAGTAATACCCCAACTTGGCGATTCTATAGTCCTGTTTGACCTCCGCCCAGTCAATATTAGCAATCTTTCCCTTGCACCCAACCAACCAAGACATGAAGCTTAATTCATGAACTCAACAAGTCATGAACACTCATACCCTTTCCTCGATCTTTCCCCTGTCCAGCACCGCCTTGTCCATTGCCTGAGCCGACACCACCCCCAATACCCACGCTGTGGCGCCAATCAGTCGTCAACATCATCAATGCAGCAGATGCAGTGGCTTCGGCTGTGCCGTTGGTCTCGGATATTTCGCCAATGCTGATGCTATTGCTGTAGTCTCTTCCGCTTTCCTCGGAAACACTGGCTCGCCCCGCCGTAGATGTTTGCGCCTGGGGTAGTTGCAAAGCCGTCATTTGAGACAATGGGGGAAGAGGTAAGTGAATGGCCGTCTTGGGGCTGGGCAGAGGTTGCATCTGTGGACTAGGCCTCTGGCTGCTGCTGTTGATCGACATCCATGGTGTTGATGATTGCATCATTCGACTTCCGTCATTGGTGGGCAACCTTGTCAATTCCGGCGAGAAGTGAATTGAGTTGAACGCAGGACTCAGGAGTGTCGGCGTCGGCGTTGCGCTGGGATTACTTGGGTTTGCGCTGCCGGTGGGCACGTGGTTGAGCGATCCAGAATATGAGCCGAAACCAGCGGCAGGACTGGGACCAGGGCGCAGCTTGATTTGCGGTTGCTCTTCTGATTGCCCTTGACCTGGCATTGCGTGTAAGTATGGCGATGGATATGCTGAACTTCCTGCAGATGCAATGGATCCTGTGCGTGCGTCACGAAACTGCCATTCGCTCGGCGGGATAGACGATGTGTTGTGCTGACGTCCAGGCTGAGTATGCGACGAATATGGTGCTGCTGTCTCTGGCTGCTCGTCGTCCATTTCTTCTTCATCTTCATCGTCATACTCTTCGTCTCTGATGACAATGTTCAAGGCTTTGGGCATGTCGCGCGCTTCGTCATCGTTCTTTTGAGCCTTGCCCTTGCCAACTTTCAATTGTGCAACACACCCTTCTAGATATCTCAGGTATTCGATACCTGCTTGGAGGATGGCCAGTTTGTGCATTTCCACCCCTTCACATGCAGGTATCATGTCCTTGAGCACACCGAATTCTTCATTCATCTTGCTCCGACGCCGGCGTTCGATGATGCTATGTGCTGTTTTGCGGGCAATCTTGCGGCCGGCAGCACTAGAAGCTGTCGCCTGTTTCCGCTTCGAGGTGGTTGAGGTATTGGCTGCGGTGCTAGCATTGGCTTTGGATGTTCCGACGGTGCCGACACTGCCTGGAGGGTGATAGCTTGCGTCACTATCCGGAGAAGGCTGATGTTGCGTCGAAGTCGACTTTGGTTTCATTTGTATGATCTTGCGAGCACGACTAGGAGGAGGGGGGAGGCCATGAGAAGGGTTTGAGTTGCGGGACAACTGTGACGCCTCCGCACCGCCATTGGATTTAATCATGCCTGAGGCGGTTCTCTTGTTTCGGGGCTCAGATGCAAAAGACTTGTCCTTTGGTGACACCGGAGGAGTTCGTTGTTTGGGGATCGTGGACGGGGGAGCGGAGCCTTTCGAGGACGTGTGGGTCAATGATTTGGGCGAACGCAATGCCGGTGGAGGTAGGTCGAAAGCGGTCTCGAGATCCGGCTGAATATTCTTTTCTATTGCCTTCAAATCTGTTGAATTGCCGGGCGTAGGGGGTGGTCGTGGACGAGGCATTCTGGGCGTTCACAAGGACGACGGCTGAGGCCCGACGTTTGTACCTGCGCAAAGCAAATGCAACAATAGGAGGAAGAGACTCGACGATGGAATAGTGAGACAAGAAGCTGCTGGATGGTTGTGTCTGGAGAGGCCAATCAATGAAACTGGCGGTAAAGAAGGAAGAAGAGGTTGGAACAGAGGTGATTGAGGATTTCGAAGGAGGAGGAAGAGGACTCAATCCCAAGATGCGACCATCAGAGAAGTGATGTGTCCGTAAAGTCGGCAGACGACAGACATCGACTCGGTGCTCGAGGGAGATGAACATGAGCACGTGTGCAAGGATGTGGAAGGAGGAGCACACGACACCGGAGCAGATGGAATGGGATGCAAAACACCTGGAGAAGCGGGATATCAACCAACCATGCCACGCTCTGCTTTGAAGCGATATGATAGGATGCTGAGGGATCAACATAAGGAGATACCCTTTAGCTAGAGGTCTGCACCATTGCCTCGAAGGGGGGGCAGCCACTCGCTCGGTTGGTGACCAACCGACCATTGCCTCCTGGAGCAATACCTGCATCACAAAAGGCAAAAGAGTGGCTGGGCAGAGTTGCGCAACGTGCAGCAACGGCGAAAGATGAGAGGTGTAGGATGTAGGTCGATCATGATGCAAGTGTCACTAAGTGTATAACAGGAGTGTTGATGCCGCATCCAGAGCACGTGTGGTCATCTTCTCCTTGTGATTGGTTGACTTGGGGAATCTGGAGAGTCAAACCCGTCTTGCTGCACGACTGGGTTTGAAACCAATTGGCGAGATCTTTTTCTGCCGTCTGGGTCATGCCAGGTCAAGTGGATATGAAGTTGGTTGCATTTGTACGTCGTGAAGATCAGATGAACCTTTGAGGTTGTTGAGAAGATGAATATCGCGTGACTAGAGAGATCATGAATAACATGTGACCTATTCGCACGTGACCAATCAGCACTCTTTTCACGTGATCATCTGTATCGAAGCACGTGGCTGTCTGTCACACGTGATCGTGCTAAGAATAGAATTCAATATACAGAAATATGACCAAAAACCAAAGGCACATGAATGGGTCTAGGCAAATGATGGATCATATTAATGAATTATTTTATGTCATCACGTCAACTCATGTCTGTCAGAGCTTGCTTCTCTTCTGAACAAGTTTTGGTTGGTATCGTGGACACTGCCTGCGTCTTTGGCATCCCCAATGGTTTACTTCTTGTCTCCGTTGGTGGCACCGCTTGCTTTATCGGGTCTTTTAAAATGAACCTTTAATGGCTGCCAACTGTGTGCATTGTATTGCTGTAGATAAAGTCAGTTCTATGTTCAAGGACATGCTGGAGGAAACACGTCAGTGACTCACCTCTTGAACTTTTTGAGACGTCTTCAGACCCCATTCTGTAACGCCAAGCATCAAGCAAGTCTCAAACATAAAGGCCATGCTCCCCTCGCCTACCTTGCTAGGGGGCAAGTCCATGGTCGAAGCCTTCTCAAAGGTTTGCATGTCAGGGCCATGTCCACTCATCGTATTATGTAAGCTAGCGCCGGCAGGTTGGAATCCGCCCTTGCCGGCTCCCTTGGCGTCATAATTACCATGGATCAATCCCATGAATTCGCTCATGGTGTTTCGATGATACCACGGAGGTCGGAAGGTGTTTTCTTGGACCAACCATCGTGGTGGGAAGATGACAAAATCTGCCACGGCCGTACCGGGGCCATGAGGAAGCGAGGGTGCTGACAATACAGTGAAGATGGATGGGTCGGGATGATCGTACGAGATACTTCCGACCGGATTGAAACGGCCGAGATCGTATTTGTAAGGATAGAAGGTCCCATGCCAACCAACAATATCGAATGGAGTGTGTGATTGTTTAGCCGAGAACATCTTGCCATCGAACTTGGCATACAGGGTCCATTCTGTATCTTCGTAGTCCTCGATGAAGTCCGCCACAGGGCTTTGGAAGTCGCGAGCGTTGGCTAGCCCGTTGGATCCGATGGGTCCCAGTTCGGGCAATTTGAAGTGTCCTTGGAAGAGTTCGAGGATGTACCCTCGCACCGGCTCGTTGTCGTGCAGTGCGACATGATAGCGAATTCCACGAGGAATAACGCATATCTCGTTCGGTCGCACAAGTATTTTGCCGAATTCGGTTCGGATATCGAGGACTCCGTGTTGTGGAACAATCAGGAAGTCACCGTCGGCGCTGTAAAAGGCGCTCTTCTCTGGCATCGATGCACCGGCGGCGTAGATGTAGATGGCGATGCCAGATTTCATGGTTGGGTCGCCAGCACCAGCAAGGAGGTGCAGAGAGTGTATCCAGGAGACCTCCTTGTCAAAATCAAACGGATCCCAACGCAACTGGTTTGGGATTGCATTGAAATGCTTGCCATATTGCGGTGAAGGTGAGTTCAAGGATTGGGCCGAGGAATCAGGGACAGGCTCAAAGTTCTGATGACTCGCAGAGGGTAGGATGCGATAGAGCCATGACTGAAGGTTGTCGTCCCTTGGGGCTGTAAAGGCGGTCCCAGACAACTTTTCATTGTAGAGACCGTAGGGGCATTTTTGAGGCGAATTGGCCGCCAGTGGTAGAGCACCTTCTATCGCCTCACTCCTGTAGATACATGGTCAGTTACAGACTCGATACTGGTTTTCTGGACGTTGAAACCTACTCTTTGTACCCCCCGAACCCATTCAGATATTCGTACGGATCGGTTACAGCGAATTGGGTTACAGGCATCGTCGATGGCTTGTTCGTCTGTGAAGGTATTGATGTTGCGTACTAAGACAACCAGTCAGTCAGGAACACAACAGCAAGGCAGGGTCAAGATGTCAAATGGTATCTTGGCAGAGCACACAGGCTGTGAGGCGGGGTGACTTACTCGTGAGAGGCGTCTTGTACTTGATATTGATGTCTTTGTTCTCTCTGTGCCTTTCAATGGCTTCTTGCAAACGTTTGAGGCCCTGCATGAAGGGCAGAATTGTTATGGGATCACCTGTTGCAAAAGATGGACTGGTCAGAGAGGGGGAGTGCGGAATCAGTGTGAAGAGCGCGAGGGACGATTCCGTGGGGAGCATATGTAGGAAACGAGCGGTTTCGCTACAAGGGCCTTGAATCGGCATCAAAGGGCCGGGGGGTGGAGAGGGTGGTGGAGGAGGCACAGGGGGGGTGCCTTGGGTTTCGGTCTTGGGCGTTTTGCAGGGAGAGGATACGAGAAAAGCGATAGTACCAAGGAACCAGGGCCAAAAGAGGCCAGCGTCTCAACGTCCCAGCGTCCGTCCCAGGCGGCTGTTGGTTGTGGCCGAGTCCGTCCTGTCCGTCTCAGGTTCAGGTGCAGGTGCTCAGGCTTTCTCTTACGGGCTGCAAGCTGCAAGTTGCCCACAAAAGCAAAGCTCTAAGCTCGTCCCTCGCCCCTCGCCCCTCGGTGATGAAATTTGAGCGAGTGGAACCACACCATCCGGCAAACGACGTCCGACCTGGGATGGACAAGTGCGAAATTCCAGAAGCAAAAGTGCGCCTAACTCTGATAGTGTCCACCATGCGAAAATAACGAGGACATCTGAGTGGTCGATGGCCGTGCCCACGGCATGGTTCGCGGGATGAGGCGTAACTTCGTCCAAGACTGCCACACAGCGCTTCATCAAGGTTTGGGAGAGCGGTAAGTCTGGGTCAAGGGACGCCCGGACTCCAAGCCTTCAGGTGGCTGATTCGCCCAGTGACGATGCACTATGCCTCGGGCGATCGGCAGGGCGAATTATTAGACGGGATAGGCTTGGCCCTTGCCCAGACTATCACCTTTCAGTGGCCCGAGGGCCCCTCATAATTCCCAGCGCCCCCCCAAAACCACTCAGACTGCCGACTGTGCCGCTAAACAGCCCACCATCCCATCCCATCCCACCCAAGGCGAAACCCAAGAATGCCCTCGCATCGTCACCGTCAATTGTCCATGGTGCCATGCATGAATGCTGTGCCGAGTCTTCAGCTTCTTTTGCAGCAACCCACCATTGTACCCCGCGACCAGAATTCTTGTCTCAGGCCTTAACTGGAGTTGTTGCTAGGATGCGATGTGGAGGGACAAGGTACTCTCTGAGTCATGGTCAGGGCACCAAGCTGATGAAACCCTTGAGGTCAGACTATAATCGATTGAGGGATGTCAACCAGCTGCGACCGGTGAGATAGCGTTTGTATGTCAAATCGAATCCAATTGTATTATTTATTGTGCACTGATGCTGATGGAGGATTGGTGGGCTGTGGATAAGACGGGTGTCCAATTTTTGGCGCTCGTCCAGCAAGCGAAAGGCTCCAATGAAGACGATCCAAGTAAGCCTGGAGATCACTGCCACCGGTGCGGTGCGGTGCAAGTCCAATTTCCAAGTTTTCTTGCAACTTCTGGATGGATGGTATGGCACGGCTGGTGGCTGCATGAGAACCAACAACTGCAGCCAAGCATGTGTCCGACCTGTAGGGGATGACGCCAGTTGATCGTCATGGAATCATGGTCATGGTTGCTTCTGGAAGCCTGCGTACGCAGGGCCACGAGGATGAAAGCGTTGACTCGATGATGATCCCGTCCGCTCTCAACCCTGTAGTCGGTTACTTGGTCTCATTCGCTCAATCCTGATTGCTCGACCGTGACTGCGATCGTCCTCCGTCAGAAACCACGGTGGCGATCGCCAGTCTGCATGGGCAGAAGCTTTTTGCGTATCCGGCAGATGGTGTGAGTCTTGGGACAAGAATTATCGTCACCAAAGTAAGAAAGCCGTTCTGATCTCTTGACCAGTCGTTGTGACTGCCCAGATACGACTTCGATAGTGAGGGACGTTTCAACGGTTTCTCGGCGCCAACTCAAGAGGGTGACGATATCCGAGCATCAATGATGATGTTGACCTCGGGCCCGGATAACCACAACCGTACCAATGCCAATGCTAATGCCCTAGCCTGGCTTGAGAATCACCAGCTTTGCCAGAACCTCGTGACCTTTGGATGAGTGAGTAAGAGTGAGTGACTCAGGACAGTGGTGTGAGTAGTAGTCAGTCACCCAATCGCACTGATGCTGCCCAGCTCGTCCATAGCTCGGGAAGCAGAAGGCCGAGACACAGCTGAGGGAGCTTGGTCTTATCGCTGTCGTCTTCGCTTATCCAAAGTACTTTTGCTGGCCATTCAAATGCCTCGCGTAGTCGATAAAGCATCAAGACACGAAATGCACGACAGATCACGCAACAATATAAACATGCATCCACATACCTTGTAGAGATCGAAACTTGTTCCTCCTCCGCTCTTCAAGAAAATCCGAGGTCACCTGGATCATCTCCGATCTGGAGTACCATGGAACGGGCATGGTCGGGTATAGTCGAGTCGGCATGATGAGCGAAATATCCCTGAACGGAGTAGGCCGAAGAGAGTCAAGTATCTGTGTCGATGTTCGCGAAGCGAGATATGCTAAAGGATAATTCTTCGATGGTGGATATTGGATTTTGCATTCGTTGCTTCGACCTGGAAGCGAATGTGCAGTCGTGAACTATATACCCAAAGCCTTAGGTGAGGGATAAGAAGGCTGGCTCACCATATTGCTACCAGAGCATGTGCCACGGCCTTCAAAGCTATACAAGGTTTCGAATCTGGAGAGAGTCACAAGCTGATTTGTGTTCCGATCAACATCGGCCCCGACGACATGGTCCACTTGAGACACTCTCTTTTCTGTTGGACTTGCCTCGAAGAAAAGATTCCTCGTCAACAATTTCTCCTAGCAGGCGCGTCCGTCGAAGCGAAGCGACAAAAGTCAAGTCATGAGTGTTCATATCTTGGGCATTCTCAAGCGATTGCTACACAGTGATCCAAAATATCCAACTGACCATGTCATAAAACTCCTCATTTGCCCATGCTAAGCATTGCTCACAGCTGACGTCCATCAATTATTCCAACAGACTTCGTACAACTCATCAGTTGGTACCGGTAGTGTATCCAAATTGGCGCATACATGTCTCCCGACATTTGCAAATCCCTCTCCGCATGAAAACTTTTGGACACTCCATCACAAGTCTTTGGTCCTTTCCTCGCTCTCGGCGATCCACCTGTCCAAAGCTGCCTTGTTTCGGAGACGGAAGCCCACCTTGAACGGCTTGGGCTCCGTGGTCAATGCTGTAGGAATACTATTGCATTCCAGCGCATCAAGCACCGGCCAGTCAGCCGAGTCTTTGGCCGGCACAAACTTGAAGGCAATGATCATGCGCAAAAAGGCCGTGTAAATCTCACGGTTGGCCAGATGCGATCCCACACACATACGGCTGCCAGCTCCATATCCATAATGAGGTGTGCCACTACCCTCTTGGTCGTTGAGATATCGCTCGGGGATGAACTTGGCTGGGTCCTTGAAATGCGTGTCGTCATAGTCTGCCGCCCATGCATTCATGTAGAATACACTGCCAGCTGGGATTACTGTATCATTGTACTTGATGTCTTTGATACTGGTTCGGGGCAGGCAGATTGGGATGACTGTCCAGAAACGGAGAATCTCCTTGGTGAGTGCCGTGATGTATGGCACCTTTTCCTCAACCAAACACTTTTCCCACGCCTCGTCCTCTGTGGAGTAGACTTTCATGATCTCCTCATACGCCTTGTCTTGGATGTGTTGACCCTCGGGGGATGCAAGATAGCCCAAGCCCATGATCATGTTGCCGGGTACGGTGTCAATGCCTGCCGAGACCATGGTCAGGCAGATCGACTTGAGTTCGGCATCATTCAATGTCTCCTCTGGGTCTTTGATGATATTGCCAGTGATACAAGGCTTGTCTGTACCGTTGGCAATCCGTTCCTTGAGCATGTTCAAGAAAGTGGTCAGGTATTTGTCCCGTCGTGCTCGATATTCGGCAGCAGACTTGTTCTGTCGAGAGATGAAAGGCAGTCGCAGAAGCGGGATATAATCTTGCCAGTTGTTGGAGGTGCTTCGGAAGTTGGAAACAACTCTCTCGACATGGACAACTGTGGGCGCCTGTTAGCTTTCTGTCATCTCGATCGGAACACAGATGAAAACTTGCCTTCTCGGAGCAGCTCTTGGTCGATGCCTCCGTCAATGCGGATACCGTAGTTGAGAGTCAAACTCGTGTTCAGGGCAAAGCGGTGGAAGTATTTCCGGGGGTCCAGGTCCACTGTACCATCTTTGCAATCCTTAAGCATGTCCCTGATTGCAACGGTGCTTTCCAGGTCAATGAAAGGCATGTAGCTCTGGACAGCGGGGCGGTTGAGTGCTGTAGCGGCCACCTTGCGGCGTCGTTTGCACGATTCGTCCCATGGTGAAGTACCGATGGTGAAACCTTGACTGCTTGAAACAACACTGTGGAAGGTATAGAGAGTAGGTCTAGAAATGAGGGAGGACTGGTTGGTGATCCAGAAGTGCTTGACCGAGTCAAAGGTGTTGGCAAAAATGATACGTCGGTTCCCCAGCCGGGTTTGGAAGACTGGCCAACCGTATTCCTTGGCCCATTTTGCCGTCACTCTTGCATGATCCTGTCCGAGTTGCAAGAGATTGCCAAAGATTGGGACACCGGGGATTTCGGGCAAGCCCTTGATCTTTGGTTGATCGGTAGAATTGAAGTACCTGATGAGGAAGTATCCCAAGGTCAATATCACAAACGAGAGGGTCGTCGGTGATAGTGCGACGAGCATCTTGACAAATAACCGGCTACACTCTTGCTTAGGTATTCGAGAAATGTTTCAACGTCTTCACGAGGGGAAAGGATCGTGATGAGTGGCGCCCTGGCTCTCTGCAAGCGAGGAAATGGAAGGAAGGAGGAGGAGGGAAGCAATGGAATGTAGTCGAGATACGACGTCGAACAAAATGAGGACGAGGCTCCTTATATCAACGATCTCGTATCACTGTTCTTTATAGCGGATGGAGATTCAGCAATGGAGGTTTCCTTGTGCAATTGAACAACACCCTTATATGATTGAGGTTAAACCAGACTAAAATTGGGGACGAGACTGATGGAATTAGACGCGCTTACTGTCGGTACGACGCTGTCAATGGACAGCCCGAGGGCCTCCGTGACGCCCTAGGGAGGGGTTGATCGCTTGGACAATACCGAATGAGAAAGGAAGCAGAGAAGACGTGGGATTGTCTCGTTTGTCCCCAGACTCCAAAGTCGCGGAATAGCGTCCGCCTCTCTGCATGACGGAGGGAGGGGCAGGAGCGACTGGAATGTGGGGAAGGACGCACAATTTGAATTTAATGACGTATGATTGGCTGTAGAGTCAAGCAGCACCGCGGAATGATGGAGCCGCATCTCTCGCCTTCTAATTGGGCTTGGCACATCTCTTCATACACGTGATGACAGACTTCAGGATGCCCTATTCCTAGTTTTATGCAATTACTCTATGAATGCTCGACTACCCCAAGCACGCACAAGCTTCCTCGACGAAGCTAAATCAAGGACCCCCCTAGAACAATTTAGGTGCTGGGAGAATCTTGCCCGAGCATTCGCCGAAGCCGACAAGTCCGGTCTCTTCAGTTCCAGCGACGCCATACAACGTGATAGTGTCTCCGTCCTGGAGGAATTTCCGCTCGACTCCGCCCTGGAGTGAGATTGTTTCCTTTCCACCCTTGCTAAGCTCAAGCAAGCTACCCTCCGAACCCGGTTCCAGTCCGCTGATGGTGCCTGAGCCTAGAAGATCTCCTGGCGCCATGGGGCATCCACCAATGGTATGGTGTGCTAGCATTTGAGGGAAAGAGAATAGTAAATGCTTGCTGTTGGAGTTGAGTATATTGGTGGTCGGTTTACCCTCCGCTGCAGAAAGAGACTGTCAGTATCATTTCATGCTTTCTGCTTCCTGCTTCTGGTTCCAGGAAATACTCACGTGTAATGTCCACCTGCAACCTAATATCATATGCATTCTTCTCATCTTTCTCCTGCAGATACGGCAGCAACTGTGTGTCGTTCTTGATCCCAGTAGTCCGAAACGGCTCGAGAGCATCTGTCAGCACTACCCAGGGACTGATGGTTGATCCAAAGTTCTTGGCCAAGAACGGTCCTAGTGGGACATACTCCCATGCTTGAATGTCTCGTGCTGACCAGTCGTTGAGTAGCACATAGCCAAAGATGTGATCTGCTGCATCGGCAACGTTGACGTTTTTGCCCATTTCGTTGGGTGTGCTAACAAAGGCTCCTAGCTCGAGTTCAATGTCCAATCTCTTGCTTGGTCCAAAGACGGGAACTTTAGGAGTGGCTGCAGGATTGTCCAGAGTCTGTCCATTTGGACGTGTGATGGGTGTCCCTGAGACCACCACAGACGACGCTCTACCGTGATAGCCTACAGGTAAATGGGTGTAATTTGGTTGCAATGCATTATCCGGTCCACGGAAAAGGCATCCAACGTTAAAGGCATGGTTCTTGCCTGCGTAGAAATCGGTGTAGTCTCCAATTCGAAACGGGAGATGCATGGTGACTTGATCGCGTTTGATCAATGCTTTTTCTTGTAGAGCGTTGTTGCTCTTGAGCACTTGTGCAACGGATGTGTTTTCTGCAAAGACATCCTGGAGATATTGTCTCACTGATCGATGCACCGGTCTTCCCAGAGCAGCGAAATCATTGAGCGTTGATTTAGAAAAGACAGATGTATCAATGTTCAGAGACGAAAAGGCCCCTGAAGCTGCGAATTCAGCAAGGTCCAGGACATGATCGCCGATTGCAATTGCTGGACGAGGTGTCGACTTGGACGCTGTGGAAATGATGCCAAATGGGATGTTCGCCAGGGAAAAGTGGCTGGACTTGGGGATCGGTAGCCAGGAACTGAGGGAAGCCATCTTGGTTAGTCAATACCGAATGTTTTTTTTGGTCAATGGGTTATCTCAAGGAATTTTGTGCTTGATCTTTTGTCGTATTTGACGGAGGACGTTGCGATTGTCGTGGCAAAGCCATGGTGGACCGAGTCGTGAGGAGTCGAACATCCCTGGTCGTCATGTGTCGGAGAAATTCCGTCTAAAGTTCCGCCAGTCTTGACATTTGGGTCAAATTAAAGAATCAGTTCACGCCAATCTCAAGGGGGAAAAAACTTTGCGATATCGCAACGTAGCATAGCTCGGTCAGGACATTCCTGCGTACCTCGGTACCTAACTCAGGTGTCGACCGAACTCATAATCAATCGTCGTAGCTGTCTCATACTATCCCTTTCTTGACCGGAGGAATATCTATCTTGGCAATCTCCACGTGACAAATACAATTATGAGAAATGTCTACATAACGTCTGAGTTAAGTCATGATTGATGTTATAAGTAGACACTCACTCGTCTTGATGACCTTTCTTCTCGTGATCCATCTTAGGGCCCACATCCTGTGTCTGTGGTGGGCGATAGCTGCAATGCTAATAGACTCCCTGAAGATGTACTAATGTGTTGGTTCATATTTACTGATCTAGCTCCAGTCAATGACTAACACGCCCAAGACCTGCAGCAAATGTCCAGATCTGAAGCACTAACAAGAATTTGTCCAAGTGAAGGGCTAAACAAGATCTCTATCCTCATCTTCGGACCCTCCACCTTTTGAGATCACGTGATGACATCCCACCTTGAGTTTCTTGTCCCAAGAGAAGATCGGCCGGATGGTCTTCCTATTCGAGCCATGACGACATCACAGTGGATTGGACGGAGATACTTTCGCTGGTTTGGAGATTGACGAAGATATCAGTCAATCGTTATGATGTCGAGGGGTCAAGATATTTCAACTTGGCCATGCCTCTTGTTCTAAGCATCAATCATTGTCTTCATTCATCTCTCATTATAGAACCAGGAATTTAATTTGCATATTAGAAATGTCCAAGAACTCGACCTACGCAACCCCAAAATGGTGGAAGGAAGCCGTTATTTACCAGATTTACCCATCGTCCTTCCAAGACACCAATGGAGATGGATGGGGGGATGTCAAGGGGATCACATCTCGAGTTGACTATCTGAAGAGTCTTGGAGTCGATGTCGTTTGGACGTCTCCCATCTACAAATCGCCTCAAGCGGACATGGGCTACGATATCGCTGATTATAAGGTCATCGACCCTATTTACGGTTCAGTCCAAGATGTGGACGATCTCATTAGCGAGCTCAAGAAAAGAGACATGAAGTTGATGATGGATCTGGTGGTGAATCATACCTCTAATATGCATGTACGGACTTCACGTGGCTACCTGCAAAGTTTCGCATCACTGACCAGCCTCATAGGAGTGGTTCCTCGAAAGTAGATCTTCCAAGGACAATCCCAAGCGAGACTGGTACATTTGGAAGTCTCCAAAGTCGGTCAGCGAAGGTGGTGTCCCAGAGCCCCCTAACAATTGGGCTCAGATTTTGGGTGAGGCCAACTCAGCATGGACCTACGACACCGAGACTGGAGAGTACTATCTGTCTGTCTTTACCCCAGAACAGCCTGACCTCAACTGGGAGAATAGTGAAGTGCGAGAAGCCGTATGGGATGTCATGAAGTTTTGGCTTGACCGAGGTGTGGCGGGTTTTCGGATGGATGTCATCAACATGATTTCCAAAGTCCCCTCTTATCCAGATGCTCCTATTGTTTTGGATCCCAAAACCCACCAGTTCCAACCCGGAACGCAATTTTTCGTCAATGGGCCCAAGTAAGTGCAAAGACAGAACATGGCACAGTCTCAGCTGACATTATTTATAGACTCCACGACTACCTCCAAGAGATGTATCGTGAAGTGCTCTCAAAATACGACACGGTCACCGTTGGCGAAATGCCAGGAGTCTCTGATGAGAACGAGATCCTCCGAACGGTTGGTGCCGACGCCGGCGAGCTGAACATGATCTTTATCTTTGATCTCGTGGACATTGACAAACCCAATGTGCGGATGGCGTTGAAGCCGTGGGACGTCAAGGAAATGAAGTCGATCATCACACGATGGCAGAGGTGTATGATTGAACGGGATGGATGGAACTCGGTCTTTATCGAGAATCACGACAATCCTAGAAGCGTCAGTCGATACACCGATGACCGCGACGCCGTTCGTGACAAGGGAGCCAAACTGTTGGCCTTGATGCAAACGACTCTCGGGGGCACCATCTTCGTGTATCAGGGTGAAGAAATTGGCATCCGTAATGCCCCTACCGATTGGGACATTTCTGAGGAGTACAAAGATATAGAGACCATCAACTACTGGAAGAAGTGTCAGCAAATTTACAAGGACGATCCAGCGCAGCTCGAACACGGCAAGAAGATCATTCATATGAAGGCTCGAGATCACGCTCGAACGCCTATGCAGTGGAGTGGGGATGCCAATGCAGGCTTCTGCAGACCTGGAGTGAAGCCTTGGATGCGAGTCATGGACGATTACAAGGATGGCATCAACGCTGAAGACCAGATCAGGTACGACAATAGTGATGAGCTTTCCACTTGGCAGTTCTGGCAAAGGGGTTTGAAGGATCGAAAAGAGCACGCGGATGTGTTTGTGTATGGAGACTTCCAAGAGATTTCGCCTGAAGAACCCTCGATTTTCGCCTACGGTCGAACCAGCATGTCAGGGGAGCGCTGGCTCGTGGTCTTGAACTTTTCCGGTACTGATGTCGAATGGAACTTCCCGGAGTCCCTGAATTTGGAATTCTGGGCTTGCAGCACGTATGAGAAAGCAAAACCAGACAAGGCTCGACAAGGGAAGATCACTCTCAGACCTTGGGAAGGGGTCCTTGGAAAGTGTACCTTGGAATAGGGGACCACTACTGATGAAATTATTTCGTATCAATTGGTGGAAGGCCCAGACTTTGGATCAGACAGTTTCGTGGATCGAGGTGCATTTGCCTTGCTATCTGAAAGGCACAGGAATTTGTCAGACTACGGAGTATGCTTTGAATTTGGGCTTTGATGACCGTGACGGGGAGTTCTAGTCCTTCGACGAGTATTCGACTATTCGACGTCAGGGGCAGCGGGTCTCTACACAATTCATCAACATCATTATTACCAACTAGCGCGTCCCAGTGGGCCTCAAGATTCGATCATCAAAGCGGCTGCATGGTCTCGGGCAACTGCTTTAGTCTGAGAACCAAAAGTACACATGAGTGGCTCCAAAGGAAGCCGGCAGGAACCCCTGATCTGAGCACAGAGCATGTGGTGACAAAAGACTCGCCAAAGAGTGCTCAACCATCCTGTAGCCAATTCGTACACCATTCTCTATACCATTCCCAATACCATGCATACCAAACCCAATAACCGTTTCAGGGGAGGAAGGATGAAGGCGGAATCAGGGTAAATCACATGCGGAATGAGAGTCCGCCCCCAACCCGCCCCCATGACAACGTGGAACCAATCAGTTTATTGGTGATGTGCAGGGAATGTGAGGCAAGTGCAGCTAATGCGCTTCCCCACACCTTCCAAATACCCAAGTTGGCAAAGCCCACCTCCAGATCTTTTCTCCAGAATATCTCCATCAAAAGAATCTGTCTTCCTCCGCACGCTATACAAGGGCCACATTGCATATGTTCCTCCTGTCAATTGCCTCCAGGTATTGTTCGAACCCGTGCGGAGACAATTTAAACCTTTGATCTGTTGACTTCCCCCAACCCGACTAGTACCATAAGGTGGCGGTTTAACTACCGATCTCGAATTCCGAGAGGACCCCGTGACGATCCTCCTTGCCATTGGCTTCCTCTGACGAGCTCAAGCATTCAGTCTGTGAGTACTGACATCTAGTCTTCGACCGGATTATACCCAGCTAGCCAGCAGTAACCTTGTAGAGAAGCTTGGGATGATTGTCCAAGGCTTCTCCATATCCTGGAGATGGTAACTCATAGTCAGCCCTTGTTGCCAATCAAACTAAGCTCCCTTCGCTCCCCCAGTCCTTGACCCAATCTCCACGCAAGGTAGGCCTGCTATCATGCGTATAATGCATCAAGTTGATCCTCTCTGCCAAGTCATCGGGAGGCGATTGGTTGTCACATAACGAAGATGCTTTTTCCTCCCGGTTGATCTTTACGGAACCGAACCCCGACGTTGCACTGGATCATCATGTCGTGGCTTCCAATCCTGCATCCTCGAGGGAGTGCGGAAGTGTCCTCGCTTCGGGCAGGTACCTTGCTGAGGTTTGACAGGAGTCTCCCAAGGTGTGGGGGAGAGGATTGTGATATCCTTGCCCTGCACCCATGCATGTCCAACACCAGCCGCCCAACCACTGTTGCTCGAGAGATATAAATCTGGTTATATCCCACTACTCGTGGAGGTCAGCGTACACCACTTTTTCCCCACTTGACCAACTACTTGATCCTTGTGTGCAAGATCGTCATTAGAAACATTGTCAGTTGACACCCTTTTGCACCGACTGCTCGACATGGCGGACAAGACGTTGAACAAGTCTGAGATCGAAGACGTCCCTGGCCAAGAACAACTCGATGTGGCAAGCCTCAAAGAGGAGATCCAAGAGGATGACCCTGTTCGCGTCAAGAAGCTCCTGCGGAAAGTCGATCTGCATCTTGTCCCCATCCTATCCCTGCTGTTTTTATGTGCTTTCATCGATCGGTAAGAAAAGACCAAACTCCCAGATTGACCCAACTGACCCCAGCATAGTATCAACATAGGCAATGCTCGCATCCAAGGACTTGAAGCCGATCTCAACATGTCAGGACAAGATTACAACATTGCTCTATTCCTCTTCTTCGTCCCCTATATCCTTCTCGAGGTTCCCTGCAACATGATGTTGAAGAAACTCCGCCCTTCTGCCTTCCTGGCCACCATTATCGCCGGCTGGGGTATCGTCACCGTCTGCCAAGGTCTTACACAATCATTTGCTGGGCTGGTTGTCTGCAGAGTCATCATCGGAGCATTGGAGGCAGGCTTTTTCCCCGGATGTGTCTACATCTTGACAATGTACGCGGCGTGACATCGGACCAATGGTCTTGACATGACCCGAGGCTAATGATCATAGGTATTACCGTCGTCATGAACTCCAATGGCGATTCAATCTCTTCTTCTCTGCCGCCATCATCGCTGGCGCGTTCAGCGGTCTCTTGGCCTACGCTATCGCCCATATGTCTGGTATTGCCGGATACGGAGGATGGAGATGGATCTTCATCCTAGAGGGTATCGCCACCGTCATTATCGCCGTCGCCAGCTACTGGATTATTCCAGACTGGCCCGAGACCGCCAAGTTTCTCAACGAAGATGAACGAGAACTTTTGATCCGCCGCTTGGCAGCAGATAGATCAAATACACACATGAGCCACTGGAATAAGAAGACGGCAAAGCGGGTCTTCAGCGACGTCAAGATGTGGCTCGGGTGAGTGACTCTCCTCAGCTACGTGTCCCTAGCATACGACTAATCAGAATAGAACCGCCATGTATCTAGGAATTGTGACAACATCTTACAGCGGAGCATTCTTCACACCTACCATCCTCCGACAATTGGGTTGGACATCGATTCGCGCTCAAGTCATGTCGATTCCCATCTTCATTTTTGCTACCGTGTGCGCCTTGTCCTGTGCCATCGCTAGCGATAAGCTCAAACATCGGTTTGGATTCATTATCTTTGGTTGTTTGGTCACTACCATCGGCTACGTCATCCTTCTCAATATGCACAGAGTCACTGTCGGAGTTCGCTACTTTGCACTCTTTGCGATCGTTGGTGGAGGCTACATCGCTCAGCCTATTTGTCTGGTGTGGATGAGCAACAACATGGCGGGTCATTACAAAGTCGGCGTGTCGTCAGCCGTGCAAGTTGGTCTTGGAAACACTGGAGGCATCATTGCCAGGTAAGCTGGTATAGCAACCGATGGAGGAGACGAAGCTGACAGAACCCCAGCAACATGTTTGTAACTTCACAGGCTCCTGAATACCCTCTTGGCTTTGGCTTGGGCCTCGGCCTGGTCTGGTTTTGCGTGATCAGTTCTGTCGCATTCTTGTTTTGGATCAAGAGAGAGAACCGACTGAGGGATCAGGGGAAGAGAGACTATAGATACAATCTGCCCGAGGACGAGAAGTCGAACCTAGGAGATGACCATCCTTCTTTCCGCTTCACGATTTGAAAAGGATAAAAGATAGAGGAGCTTGACGAACCATAAAATGATGTGGTGGTGATTAGCCTGCAAAACGCTAAATCGTATTCATGCTCTCAATGCTAGATGATTGGCCGTACACCAAACGAACTAGATATCGAAGAATGAAGAAAGCCTGATTGAGCGCTGATTGGTTTCGTTTGTAGTTGGACACTATCGCTTCCCGTCATTCATCCAAGCTGCTTCACTGGTATTCTTTAGACTTTGTCAGCTTTGCGGCCCGTTCGTGTCCTCGTGGCCGCCTGTATGCTGTGATCGATTTATGAGCCGCACCATCCGCTTCAAAATGGAGCTTTCTCTGTGGTGTGCGACTCGCGAGGTACCTGCAGAGCGAATCCTTGTACGATGACCACTTTCAGCCAGAGACTGCTAAGGCTCGTTTCGGCTGGCATGCCACTTCGCAACCATTGCTCATTACGAAGCATTTTTGCTGCGTAGATGGAGTGACGGCCAAAGGCTCCCAAGGTTGAAAAGATTTCGGGATTCAATCTCCCCTGAATTATCGTCCTTCGCTGCTGCTGCTGTTCACACATGCTTTGTGCTGCCAATCACTTCCCCTCTGACTTTTTCCCAATCGATACTGTTATCCAACTCTTCATCGACCAAACCGACAATGGTGATGTTATCTCCTCTAACCAAATATAGCCCATGCTGTACCTCTGAACTCGGCTCTGGATCGTCTGCGGGTCGAATGATTCTCTCGACGGTTTCGTTCAAGACTATGTTCGTCACTTGGTCGCAGGAGAGTAGAGTGCCAACCAAGGTTCGGCCATCGACGGTGATGACAAGGACCTTTTCTGTAGACACGAGATCAGTTAAGCTCGCATTCGTGGGGAACAACGTAGAACGAGGGATCTTACTGTCGACAAAGGGCTGCAGAGACATGTTGAAGGGCGCAGTCGTGCAGACTCGTCTCCAGCACAGTCAACACACGCGTCGTCGTCGTCGTCGTCGTCGTCGTCGCCGTCGTCTTTGACTGTAATCAATGTGATGCGTCGAGGCAAGTGCGATCGATCCAACGGTGCGGAAGGAACGCGTCCCCAGCGCAAATGGGCGCAGCCTCCTCAGTCTTTCTCTCTCCCTTTTTCCTCTCTCGCAGCTCGTTCAAAACTCGATCGAATCTAGATAAACACTTGCGACCACCATCTGTCGATAGTCGGACCTCCTGCGCTTGACTTGGTCTGCTGATCTTGTCCTCACTGGTCTCCCAAATCAAAGTTGAACAAAAAATCCGGGGAATCCACCAAACACTTCAAGGCTGAGGTTTAGCCTGTGTGACATTTAGTCAGACACAACTTTTCTTGGTCAGAAACCACGCCATTCTGCTTTTGAATGACTCGGACAATGCAGCAATCCACGACCGTCAGACGAAATTCCAAGTTGAACAACCCACTCCGCCCACTCCTCCCACTCGGCCATGCTTACGTCTGAATCACATTTCCACCGCTGGGTTCCTTTCCAGTTGGATTGCCAACTAACACCTCGAGAAACCCTTTAAACTTCATCAGCACTGCGATCATGGAGCATGCGGAGAAGATTAAAGCCTAGAAAACTCTCTATGCCCGTCAGTTGAGCCAGTCTTTTCCTTTATCAAATGATCTCCTGCCCACCGGTCTTACAGACCTTCATCCACCTCATGCCGCCTCCCAATTCTCACACTGGTGCAGCTTGCTCCGTTGTGACATCTTCATTTGCGTCATGGTGCACCACGTCCAGTCCCCCACCATCGAGAGTCTCATATCGATCTGGACAGTGGCCGAATCCATCGGCCAATGTCTATCAGCTGGGGATTTGATCAGTCTCTCACGTTCCACCGTCGGTCTTCGGGCTAGTCTGCACGGATTCGGCCCGATCGACATTGGTGATGAGACTTCTCCTGCACAACCGAGGGACTCTCTGAGAATCGGTAACCACAACACGGCCCAGTGGAAACTCCTCAAATCGATCGCTCTCTGGGAGTGTTCGCTCACAAGCCACACCAAGGGTGACAAGCCAAGACCATGTCTCTATTGTTCTCGCCCAGTATGTGGCGCTTGCATAGTCAAGTCTTCATTCTCCAGAGGTCACGAGAATACCTTTCAGCATCGCATTCGTCATCTGTGCACAAAATGCTGGGAGACTGGCACTCAAAGTAGGGGACACCGCTTCCCTCTGATCGCCTCAGAACGGCCCGGCAGTGCCACAAAACAGTGGCACGATACCACTGAATCGACTCGCGATTATTGTGTCTGCACTCTCAAGTCAGATGGGCATATTTGCCCCGATTGTAAAGACTTCCAAAATTGGGAGGCTATCGCAGACGGGAACGACAAATGCCATGGGCTACGCTGCAATGAACCGCTCGGTGATGACAAAGACCGAAGACGTATCTGTCTCTGGTGTGACAAGGCACTTCCGCGACAGGTCGGTGGGACAACTCGCCATCACTGGAATCGAAGGATGGTAGAAGCTCGTGCTCGAACAATTGCGTCTCGACAAGCCGACATCGAAGAGTATAATCGCAAAAGACTGATGTTGATGCGAATGTCTCGACGAGAAATGCGTGGCGACGATGCCGTACAAGGTGATGCTGAAGCTGATACCCCTCAATTCGTTCGACATCTTGACACGATGAACTATCGTACCTACATGGACGAAGCTGTGGCACCGACACCAAAGGCAGTCTACGACTCTAAAAGAGGGTACTGGCGTTATAACCCGAGCTTCTTAATTAAAATAGGCACCAGAGTCCAGCATGGAAACTCACTTCCCGGCCCGTCATCAACTGAATTGGCCTGCCTTGAAGGACAGTCGACATATCGATTCGCACGAACCAACGCTGAAAAGGCCATTGAAGAAGAGCCACACATCAACGGTAGCTCACTCAGTGGTGACTATCGCTGGATCGACATGAAAGCAATCATCCTTGAACACGTCTTGGTCAACAAAGTCAGCTACCAAGAGCTTGGGAGGATAATGTTAGAAGGCTATAACGTTGATGCATCCGCTGAGGATTACCGGGTGATGGTTGATCGATGGATCTGGAACACACGCAAGCGATCTTCAGGGGCCAGCAGAACTGGATCATCAAGTCGAGTTCTGGTTGATGCGACAACACAAGCTTCTTGGGTCGAGGGGCTTGACTCCAAGTCCAATAAAACAATGCTCTCCCCGTCTGACAGCGAAGGACAGAGCAGCGCTCCAATGGACAGGTCCACACCTACCTTCTTGATGGACGTTCTACCAGTGAGTATGTTGGATCAAGCCAGCAACGAACAGAACATGGTCTCCGACGCAGGAGGGTCTGGCCTTGAAGGCGTACAAACCACCACCAACGATAATGATAACGACGACACGCAGGGAGAGCTTGAAGAGAGTCATGATATTGGCCCACCAGACTTATTGAATCCGCCCGAAGAGGATGAGGATCCTCCTCCATATTCTTCCAATGGCTGGCTGTGGCCATGACCAAGTACCAAGGGCGACAAGGACATATATATCACATTACGGTCGAAAGCTAGCCTCATTTGTGTATGAGCTTATTGCTACAGCGACGCAAGCTTGAATGGACGCAGTCATTGATGTATTGGAGAGATAGCTACGTACGTGCTTGTAGTACACCAAGCTCATGACACCACCTAGTGTCGAGAAAATGCTTCAAATTTGACCATAAACCCTGTATGTACATCAGCACCTATACATGCTAACAGGAATTCTCTCCACGACGGCTGGTTATGTATTTATTTTTCTTGTTCTTGCGTATTGATCCATACAGCCAACGATGAGGCAGACGCAAGCCAGATCTGACCCCCAGGTACTTTATAATGGAGACATATCACCTTGCTCGTTGATCCACAATTCAACAGCCATTCTTTTCTTCCTCACTCACAGCTTGCTGGATCCACTCGGAGCAGAGAGCTCCTTGGTGGCATTGCGGAAGTTTTTGACCAGCTGTCGAATAGCCAAATCCAACATGACATCCTCACTTCCACCGGGGATTCTCGTTCCGGGCACTTCTCGATAGAGACGTTCGGCAATCTCGCCCTGGCCGGTACGGGTGTATCCATTACCACCGAACAACAGCACTGCGGTCTGGGCGCATTCGTTAAACACCATACCACCCTTTGCCTTGGCGAGAGCGGTCAATCCACCGAGTTTCAAATCGGCTTCCTCCTTGGTGAGCTTGGTCATCGAATACAGGAACTGTTCGACCCAGGCCTGGTAGGTTTCGAGTTCGGCGCCGACTTTGGCCAGACGGTGTCGCACCACCGGTTGTTCGATCAGAGCCTTGCCGAATGCCTCTCGCTTCATGACGTATTCGAGGGCGGCTGAAACGGCGACACGCGATTGACGTGCCACGCTGCAGCAGATGGTCAGACGTTCGTGGTTGAAGTTGGTCATGACGTATCCCATTCCCTTTCCTTCTTCACCGATCAGGTTCTCCACGGGCACTTTGACATCGTCCAGGTCGATGAAGGTCGTGCCAGCGCTGATTTGGCCAGCTACTTTCAATCGTCTCATGTCAACACCAGGGTAATTCTTCAATGGGCACACGATCATGCTGAGGCCTTTTCCGCCAGGGCCGCCGGTTCGGACTGCCATTGTGGCGTAGTCGGACCAGATACCGTTGGTAATCCACTAGGACCATGGTTAGCGAATCACTATTTGATGTAGAGAGAGAGGGTATATATCTATCTCACTTTCTTCTGACCTGTGAAAATTGTTAGCGTGGTTTACTTGTACAATCAGGTCAGGTGTGAGAACTCACCATTGATGATATAGTGTTTGCCATCTGCAGTCTTCTTTGCCGTGGTCGCAATGTTTGCAACATCACTTCCAGCGCCGGGCTCGGTAATGGCAATACAAATTCGCTTCTTACCGGTGAGGACGTCTGGCAGGAACTTCTCGTGTAACGCCTTGTTGCCGAACTTGATGATGGGAGGAATACCTGGATCAACATTGTCAGCCACCACCAGAATGCCGTGCACGTCTAGTTGAGCATACCAAAAGCATGGCCGGCGGTCATGGAACCACCTGGACCTCCGAGACCAGATCTGGCCATCTCATCGAGATAGATACCCGTATGGAGATAATCCCATTCTTCAATTGGGGTTCCCAAGATGTCATTGATACCCAATCGCCTCAGCCACTCGACTGGTAGAGGCGAAGTTAAATTGGGAATCAGCATGTTGTGTTTTGCAAATGTCTGAAAGAGGTGGTCTGGCACAGTCTCTTCCCGTTCCCAATCCATGGCATGAGGGAGGAGGTGCTCCTCCAGGAAAGCCCGACATGCCTTTTGCCATTTCTTGTGGGACTCGTTGTAATAAGGAGAAGGGAAGCCAGCCAGCCAAGGAGGCTCAGAGAATGGGATTTGGGGAGCCATCGCGAAGGGACGAGGGGGCGTGGATGTGAGAGGGAAGGGATCTGAGATGAGTGAGAGAGTGAGCAAGTCTAATCCCAGGTTCGTGTCTAGAATAAGAGGAAGGACTAGAACAGTCGATGTCGATAGCTAGATCAAGGTGAAGGGGAAAAAATACGCAGCGATCACCGACCCGGCTATATTAATTTATTGTACAGAGATCCTACCTAGGCTTGTTAGCATCGGCTTGTAAGCACGGTGGTGAGGCACAGCCGTATCGGATTTCTGAGTTGCATGTTTGTTTGAGCCGACGACTACCTCGGCGCCCCGGAGAGAAATCAATGTGAGGGAAAAGTGGAGGAGATGATGAGGGGGGATTCGTTGACAGGCTATGCTATAGGGGAGTTGATTGGCTATACAAAGGGGGCTTTACCAAAAGAAGTTAGCCGATCGGTGCAGACCACACGCTCTCCGAACCTCCGCGCCGGACTATCCTTTTTCCTCTTCCGCTATCAATCAGTGACTACTTCACACGTGATATAAGCATCAACGACTGACTCGGTTCTTGTTCGACACCCGGCTTGACTCATTCACCCTTTGGTATCATCTTGTATTGACAGTCCTACCATGGCACAAGGGGAAGAGGAACCCGTATTTGGCTCCTAGGCATATCCAGAAGTACAAAACTGCCAGTTGATCATGGATCATAAGCAAGTCCATATGGTTGGTGTCATAGTCCCAGGTTCAAACCTGACTTTTTACCATGAGAAACTATATAGAGCCAAGAACCAAAGCATTCCTGCTCAATGTCTACACTTGGCCATAAGAGGCACTGGACGACAGATTCCGTGCCAACATTTTTGGTGTTTGTCGCCGGTAGCCACACTGACTTAAAAAGTCAAACCCAGCTTCGACGTCACCAACCCCAACCACTCTGACCAGAGAACCTTCAAACTCTTGACGTTACTATCCGCCACAGAGCTCATCGAACATGATTCTCTGAGAACATGATCGACTTTCAATGTGTCAGATCTGTCACTATCCGAATGAGGTCATTACCACCATACTCTTTACGTGCCCCCTGAAGTCTTTTGTTACTGCGTTCAATATGCTTTGTGCATGTATCATCATACTATTGGGTCGCTTGTGTTCAGCATTCCCGCTCCCTGTGGCCTGGAAGCCTTTCAGAGTGGTGGATAATTCTCCGCGACCAGTTTGGTTGATGACATCTAGACTACTTTGGTAGCCCTGGTCATTGGAGATTTCGACACCAGTCAAGGAATTTCCTTTCTTTCAGTGGTTCAACGCTTCCTCTTTTGCTGGTCTCCAATGCCGTCACCCAGCTCAGTGACTTTTTGGAAATACTTAAGAGATAGTCTTTGTCCTTGAACATTGAGCGATCACTCTGGTTTGGCCTACTATTTGACACGTCTACCGATCCTTTTCGACTAACAAGCCCGTCCAACACCGAGGTTTCTAATTCATACACACACAAAGATGAATGTCGATAGACCTGCCCGACAGCTGCGTCTGCCATGGCAGAAGCGGCAGAACATCCTACCTTCCGACGATGAGACAATGGTATCTCGCCGTGTCCCTCTTCTGAAATTCTTTCCTCTATCTGTCAAAAATCACTTTGTGGCCATGATGGGAGAGTTTGCGGGCACTTTTTTGTTCCTATTGTTCGCTTTAGGAGGCACCAATGTCGTCAATGCAGCGCCATTAGAAGGTCAACCAACAGATCTGGCTGCTAACCCTGCAAAATTGCTTTTCATTTCGCTTTGTTTTGGAATGTCCCTTGCCGTCAATGCTTGGGTCTTCTTCAGAATCAGCGGTGGTTTATTCAACCCAGCGGTCTGCGGCACCAATCACTGAATCCAAGGATGCAGCTGACTTGTTTTCCAGGTTTCCATTGGGATGATGGTTGTTGGAGCAGTGCCATATATCCGAGGAGTTTTGGTCATCATTTCTCAATTACTTGGCGCCATTGCGGCTTCTGCTGTTGTATCAGCGTTGCTGCCAGGGCCGCTGAACGTGCGTACTTCATTAGGAGGTGGTACGACTGTCGTGCAAGGCCTATTCATCGAAGTGAGCTGAACCAAACACACTGACGCACCGAATACCTCACTACTAACATCAACCTCAGATGTTTCTCACCGCCCAGCTAGTCTTCACCATCTTCATGCTCGCCGCCGAGAAACACCGCGCGACCTTCATCGCTCCGATTGGCATCGGTCTATCTCTCTTCATAGCCGAGCTCATGGGAGTTTACTACACGGGTGGCAGTCTCAATCCAGCACGGAGTTTCGGCCCCTGCGTCGTCCTCCATTCCTTTTACCCATACCATTGGATTTACTGGGTTGGTCCTATCCTGGGATCCTTGCTCGCATCTGGATTTTATATGTTCATCAAAGCATTAGAATACGAGACGGTCAACCCCGAACAGGATGCCACGGGTACCACCGGACACATGTTCGATCCATCGTCGGGTGCTGAAAAGACAGTGAGTGCCGACAACCGGGTAAACTCCGATCTTTTTCATTCGAGAAATGGCCAGGCCAGCGCTGCTCCTGCTTTTGGAAGTCCGCAGAGAAATAATGTCGACAACGCTGTTGCACATGGACGAACAAGACAGCCAGATCTGGAGGCCGGTGCAGGTTCCCCTGTCCCATAAGGGTTTTAGCGGTCTAACGTGCGCTCTAACGATTTGAAATGCGTCATGTCATGTCATTCTATTGAGACTCTAATATGTAACTTCTATCAGCGACCAGAAGCGTGAGGTTTCGTTTCTTTCTCTTGAACTTTGAAGATAACGCCAATCTATAATACAATATAATACAGTATGGGGACACCACAATGTAACCAGCAGGTTCATACATGACGGCCTGGATTTTGGTTCCACCCACGGGAGTGATAATTGTAGGAAGGAGGCGGAGGCGGAGGAGGCATGGCGAACCCATCATTACTTTGGATGTTGCTGCTCATCATCTTCATCTTGATAGCTTCTGAGCGCATGACGAAAGCAAATCGGATAGCGCGAATGATCTCTCTCGGATCCGGGACCGACGCCCATGCTCTGAGGCCGAGGAAGCCGCCATAATATCTTGCGTTCGCGTGTTTCGCATATAGCTGCTTGGTGTGTTCCGTCGGAGCTTGGCCTACTTGGTCATTGATCATCGTAGGCCTCAGCTGCGGGTTCGCCTCTAGGTCTGCTTGGGCAAAGCCAGGGCCAGCAATGTCAGAGACTGGGAGAGGGCGTGCTTGAGTGATATCATAGGCTTTGACATCATAAGCATAATGGAAGTATAGCGAAATGGGAACCATTTCGATGCAGATGATCATAGTCTGAATACCAATATTGACGTCGGCGTACGTGAGGGTAGAGGTTTCTTTCAAGACCGACTGAGAGCGTAGGATCTGGAAGATGATCTAGAGAACTCATGTTAGTACGGTAGCCGATAGGAGAGGCCCATGGCAATGAAATCGTACCGATTGAACAAAACTCAAGAAGATGATGAGCTTGAAAGCCACGAGCTTGGCGAGAGGCTTGTGGTGCTTGAGGTCCTTTTTTAGTGCCCCATAAAATCTGAGCACTGCTGTAAGAGCAATGGCAACGGAGATGTTTGAGATTATGGACAGCTGATTCAACGAGTTAGCTGCTGGAAAGATAGGAGCATGGCCTCAGGGTATTGAGCTCACCCATATTTGAGCAAAGTGAATATTGTTGCTCTCTAAACAATATATGTTGGCGGCTTGTGTGATATCCGTGGCGATGGCAACGCCAATTGCTATCAATAAATACTGAAAGACGGCAAACCATTGTTTCTGTTGAGGAGATGGATTAGACCATGAATCAAGGGCAAGGCTCCATAAGACAAACTCACTCTGTACCATTCTAACCCTCCTAGGCCCGAGCCTCGGTTTCTTCGACGCTGGGGTACTTTGAAAGCAGCGAAAAAGACGTCGCGAAACTGAGCACTGGGCGAAACAAATTCACACATAAGAAGGAAGAAGCTTCCAAGCGCCCAGGCCTGAAAAACATCAATCCATGGGTCGAGATATACGTATGCGTTGGGCTCGACAATGCTAATGAAATTGAGGAAAGCCTCAATGGGGATCAACGCGCAGATCTTGAGAATTCTGGAACAGGAATCTGTCAGTCAAAGGGCTTGCAAGCATTGGTAGACGTGGAACTGAATAACTGACTTTGTTTGCTCGTTGGGCTTGCTGAAGTGGGTAGCATGCCTTGCCATGAGAATGAATATCGAGACGCATGATATAGCGGCACATGCTCCAGAAAGACACATGTTGAACTGGCGAAATGACAGGTTGCCAATGAAAGGTTCCGGTGCGTCTGGGAGTGATCAGTGGCCCTTTCTAGCTTTAGTGATTGTGGTGGTCTTACCAGCAACGAGATGAGAAGGCATAGGGCACACAGGCGTATCTGAATCGTCAAAGAGCCCCATATTGATATTGATATTGATATCGACTTTCAAGAACTTCAAATAATGATAAGACGTGAAACGCTAGGACCAAGCAGAGAAAGCAGTAGATGGAATAGAAGACAGGAATCTTGTGATGTGAGCCATCTCGAAACTACCTACCATGGTATTCTTTTATAACATGAAGAAGGATGATCTGCATCACTGACGTTCATGGACACTTCGTTTCTATCTCGTCGACATGTCTGTAAATGGACTGAAGCGCGAGGTGAAGTGTCGTTGTGATGGGCCATGAGAAGATGAACTACTTAGGTTATCATGAATGGATTTCTAAATGAGGCTTAGTGAAGTTCTCCAGCCCACAGGCTATTATGAGACAGGTCAGAACCTCTTCCTTGAGAATAATAGGAGAACAGAGTTATTAGGCAGAAGAGATCAAATGTGTCCGTGGAAGTCGACAGGTGCAATGCCTTCGAAAGGATTTCCTAATTAAGCCAAGTGCTTCAGTCCCCTCGGCGGGCTGTGGTGACCTCGTTGGCTGAGCTGAATCTCTGCCTGCGGCTGACAGCTGCAACGTCGTGCGTCATAGCCTCTGGGGTGTCCTAGGGAAGGATATTGTTAGGGTTTGTAGGTAAGGCGCAGCTGCGTCTACGCCTACAAGTCCTGATCCCTAACGAGACATTCTAGCCGAAACCCTGGAAGTACTCGTACTACGAAGCGAGTCACGAGTTCGGCTACCTAAGGTATCTTAGCTTACAGTAGCTTCGCCAGACTATCATTCCCTCTGGGTCCAGGGCTACATTCCCCAACTCTAGGCACCTATCACCCCAAACCACTGGCTAGGCCAGCCCGTTGATGAAGCCCGCCTCGGGCTCGTCAGGCGTTCCATATGTCCAACGTGCTCTCCCAAGCTCTCCCATTCAATGTTAATCAAGCTCCTTAGTCGAAGCTTATACACGTGGACATTGCTTCTCGAGAAGTTGCGCTTGATACAACGACATGAATACCCTACGTTTATAGGTGCCGACTTATGGCGTCTCGATATGCCACCACAGACAAGTCTGACCAACGAGGTATGCATCAATAGCAACTATGCCTAACGTGGGACGACCAAGTCGAGATTGCCATCTCTGCAGGCAGCGTAGGGTCAAAGTGAGCCCCGCCTTTCCTACTGAATCGCCCGTCACAACTGATTGACAATTCTAGTGCGACCTGCTCCGGCCAGAATGCGGCAAGTGTGTTCGTCTCGGAAGGAAATGCCCTGGGTACCGTAAAGAGCGTGATATGCTCTTCAAAGTCGAGAATGCCAACACCTTCGTCAAGAACGCCACACGAGACCGCCGCAGAAGACCAGAAAAGCCTGTTCTCGAGCCTGTCTCGGAATTGGCTACAAGTGAAAATGCCTTGGTGGCTCGTCCGGACGATATAAATACTGTAAAGGCGTCAAACTTGGATGAGAGTAATGACCCCACAACGTGCCACATTGTATGAAGAAACCAATTGCTGACTTGAATTTTGTTAAGTCATTAGGATACTCATGGGATATTGTCCAGCACCTTCAAATGGCCTTCCAGAAAATTGGGACAATCACACCGTACCTTTTTTCCTTCGCAAGTTCTGTACACCCCGAGTCTTTCCACGCCCCAGGGGCTTCCTGGGCTTTCTCCCGGCCATGGTGTCTTCGGCTCCCCCACAGTCTAGCCTGGTCTCAACCTGCAAAGCTATTGCTTATGCTCTCTTCGCGCATCATCTTCGTACGCCCGACGCCCAATCACGGCGTGCAATTGCCTATGGAGATGCTCTGATTGCCACGAATCAAGCTCTTCAAGACCAACGTGAGAGATTGAGAGATGAAACTCTGACCGCCATCTGGTTGTTGAGCATCTATGAGGTGGGTACTGGAAAGAATTAATGATCTCGCGACAATTCTGCTCACTCATATGTAGATCATGGTTGGCTCAGTCGCCATGCATCAAGAGGGTGGAGCGGTTGGCTGGGAGGCACACCTCAAGGGCATCATCACATTGTTGCGTCTGCGAACGACTAACTGTCTGAAGACACCGACTGAGAGAAATCTCTTCTTTGTGATATACAACACCATTGTAAGTTGCCTGACTTCTCGGCAAGGCGATCGTTATTGACTATCGCCCTAGCAAATTCAGTCGTTTGCGTCTGGCATTCCGTGTCCCCCAGAATCAATCGCTTGGTTTGCGGAGCTGGAGAATAACATCTGGCCCGATGAACTTTATAGCCTGCAAGTCTGCCGGTATGGGTATGAGGCTTCAGTCACATGTGCAAAAATTCGAGAGATCCTCAACAGCAGGCAAACCGTGAGCTTGCCAGATATTGTGGAACTGCTCCTCGAGTCCGAGTCTCTGGATCTGAAGAGTGCCTATCTGCTGTCACCAGGTTTGCCGGTACCATTTCCTGAGTCAGGTGGCAACAAGGAGGGTCAAATATGTGTCGTCACCGATCTCCGGACCCTGACGACGAGGACATTCTTTTGTGCATTTCGCCTGAAGCTGCATCTGAGCCGATTACAACTTCTTCAGGATCCCAGAATATCCCAACTTGAACCGACTGGCTTCCAGAATACCTGTCGTCAACTAGTGAGCACTGTTCAAGAGGTGGCGGACGAGATCCTGTCGGTCAAGTCTGTCCTTTTTTCAACCCAGGCTCATAAATTGAAGCCTTTTAATGTTGAGGCTGTGACGAAATCACGGCAGTGGACAGATGGCATTCGCGTATTGTGGCCCTTGAAAATGGTTGCAGCATGCAAATTCATGCGTGCAGAACAGAGAGCAAATGCCGTACTGACACTACAATTCATCCGAGACGGACTTAGCCTTCAGGAAGCAGGAGACCTACATATGGACTGAGATTCTGAGCACAACGGGCAGACAATGATAGAGTCGGCGCTGAGGGATGCTACTTCCAAACTAGGGATTGGACGTACTGGAGTTCCATCTGACATGCAGATTTGTCAACATGCATTGCCAAAAAGCCCATCTTACTTGCAGCTCCCTTGGACATGTCCAAATGGGGATCAAAAGTGAGTTCTGACATCCGGAGCAGGCTTCGATGCTTCGATGTCCCGTTTATATGTCGCTATAATACTAAAATGTCAATACCGAAGAAGCGAGGTGGCTATTGATAGACTCTGTGGATTCGGGAGATCATCAAAGTTCAAGTGTCCGTGTTGTTCAGCTATCTAAAAGGGGACATTAAGCCGTTCCATGCACCCAACAAGTTCGATGTATGGATGGGGAAAATCCGATAGAAATTTAACCGTCCTTCTGTTCTTTGGGGTTGTTCGCACTTGCGTTCTCCTCCTGATCGTGGAATCTGGAATCGTGGCCCAGGCACCAACTTCCACGAGCCCCACATGATTCGGTCGGTGGTTTCCTGCGGCCAATTAGTAGCATCGCCAAGCCGGCAAGTCCCACACATTCAGTTTTTCCAATCACGCCACAATCTCTGACGTTTGCACTCCAAGGATTTGGTTCACAATCTCGAAGGTATCAAGTTTGTGTAATTTGGACAATTAACTCATGAAACCCTATTCCAGAACAAACAGGCACCAGGCTATGCGAATGTCCCACTTGTAGCAAACTGACTTTTTCTGTCAAACGTGGCAACCCAAAATAGGAGTCGGTCAGCGAAACGTCGCCGCAAGGGGCTGAGAACCATAGAATGGGATGCTTTCCATCCAACGATGCTCCGTCAGCCTTGTCAAATAGTTCTCCCAACAATTTCCCAGAGATCTGAGCTTTCGCCCAAAGGAAAGGGAATTCTTCCCCTTCCAGTAAGACTCGTACTTGTTCCATCATTATTGAGTGATTACATGTGTTCCTCGCTGCTCTCGCTATTCGGCACTCCCGAGCCACCACCTTTTTTTTATCTTTGCAGAGACAAAAGAATCCCTCCCTCCCTGTTCTAATGATCCACCTGCAGCCCCCCCCCCCCACACCATTGTAGACTTCCACTTTACTTTGTGTGTCCCTCTTGTCCGCGTCGTCCGGACCCCAATTGTCCATACCAAGTGACGCCGCTTCTAGGCCGTTATCTTGTACGCTTATCCTTCCCACTTTTGTTTCATATCCTCCTCTCTGCTTCGGTGCACATGTCACCTTAGTATCATAGCTCACGAATCCCATCTCAAGGTAGAGTTGTCACCCATATGCATAATGTCTCTCATCAGGGTTTTGTCGCCTCCACTGTGATCCGAGGTTGTATGAGGTAAGCGAGGTCCCTCTCTCCCAATTGTTCCTGCCACAATCGACATAAGTCAGGTAAGCCATTGAAATCTTGAAATCTTTCCCCTGCCCGTGTACTGGTCCTCGTCACCCCTCCATCTCGTTGTCATCCTCAGCTCGTGAACTCGTCAACCTTTACCCTTGTTCTCTATCTTTTCCCTACAATTTTTCCCACTTGGACTTTAACGTCTAGTTATGATATCTACGCCTCCCGATTCTATCATGTTATGATCTCCAAATGCCTCCTATCGTTGGCGTCATTCTCTTTTTATCTCCGCTTTGATTCAATGTCCCCCGCCCGCTTTCGACCTGCCTGATCTCAATATCGCCATCCGTCACCCAAGGTGAAGCCATTTCCTTTCTGTGACAGTTGTCGAGCCGAGCAACATGTCGGGCGACTCATCAGCCAAAGACGGCATTCCGACCCAGCATTCCTCACAATCCCCTTGGGAGTCCGAGCATGCCAGCAATGAATCGAGTCAACAGTCCAGCCGGCAACAGAGTCGTCGACCAGACAGGCAAACACAAAGACCTCCCCACAAAGTCACGTTCTCCATCGCAGATGACCAGGCAGAGAGCAATCCCCACAGGCCAGTCGATTCGAGTCACACCCATCCAGAGAGCACGGTACCAGAAATCCACTTTTCCACCCCAGATGTTGTTACCGACATCCCGTCGTCTTCAAGTTGGACTGGGAGGACTCACGCAGCGGCTGCTTATGCTCAAAGTCGTGCTAGTCGGCTCGCAGACAAACTAAGCAGTGGTGAAAGGCGAAACAAGACTCCATCAGGCTCCAATACGCCTCTCATGGCACCACCGCAAGGTCAGTTCAATCCTGGTATGGTAAAGCCCCGCCACGGCCTTGAAATACTAACTCGTTGGCTGAAGTTTACACACCTCCAAATCTATCCCCTCCGCAAAGACCCCTTGACGACTGGCTTGTCAATGTCGGCGACGTTCCTTTGGAATCACTCGACAGGGACAAGAGGCCATATACCATTCACGATGACACTACCGATGATGAATCTGACGTCGAGAAACCCGAACCATTGAAGCGTGACGATGAAAATCTCGAAGAGGCGAGACGACTCATTCGGACCTTGACCAAAGGGCACAACTTGGGCATTCCACAAGATACGAGGTCAGGCACCGCAACACCAGCTATAGACAAGTACCTCCACGACGTGGATTATATCCCCCCTCCCGACGAGTATCGTCCTGGTGTTTTCGGTGCCATCCTTTCTTCAAAGCTTGCCAATCTAGCCCATAGCGGCTTCTCTCCTCGAAATTATCAAGTGGAATCACACTCGCCCACCCATGGCCGCCACAAACACTCTCAGGCTCATTCCAGAGCTGGGTCTAGTATCCCCAATTCCTCCGAGCATTCTTCTGGTCGTGCAACACCTTCAAAGCGACCCAAATGGTACGAACAAAGACCCCATTCCACGGGTTCAATGGCTGCATTGCTGGCACAAGCATCTATTACTTCCGCGGCACCCGCCGCTCCCGGAACCGCTGGATCGGTACCGAGACCACCAACACACCGGGCAAAATCGTCAAACAGCATGATTGCAACCGCAGTCGATATGATAAAACACCCCGGCAACGTGAGTCTCTGGTCCCCACGAGGAATACTCTTCTAACAACACAAACAGCATTTTCACGCAAAGTCAGAGCAGATCCGTCGCGCGGAAGAGGAGCAGGTCATCCATGATGTGGCAGAGATTATTGCCTGCCGCAAATATCTAAAACGACTTGGACGGTCACTGATGGCTGTTGGGGCGCCGTCTCATCGCCTTGAAGAATACATGAAGACCTCGGCCCGGGCGCTTGGCATCGACGGCGATTTCCTATACCTGCCAGGCTCCATGATCGTCTCTCTCAACGACAAGTTGACCATGAGCACCGAGGTGACGCTTCTCCGCGAATCGCAGAATGTTGAGCTGGGCCGATTTAAAGATGTTTTCGAAATCTACAAACTCGTGATTCATGGGAAATACACGGCCCAAGAAGGAACGGACGAGCTCGAAATTGTCATGAAGAAGCCTCCGCACAACAAGACAATCTGGCGGATTTTCGCATATGGTATCGCCGCTATTGCAGTTGGCCCCTTTGCTTTTTCTGCACGACCGATCGACTTTGGACCAAGTTTCCTCCTCGGTTGCACACTCGGCTTCCTCCAGCTTGTGGTGACGACCAAGTCTAGTCAGTTCAGTCATGTTTTTGAAGTGCTGGCCTCAGTCATGATTGCTTTTGTGGCCCGAGGACTCGGGTCCATTTATCACAACGGCAAGCCAGTCTTCTGCTTCTCTGCCATAGCTCAAAGCAGCATTGCTCTGATTCTGCCAGGTTATACGGTCCTTTGTGCTGCTTTGGAACTCCAAAGCAAGAACTTGGTAGCCGGATCTGTCCGCATGGTCTACGCAATAATCTACTCGCTCTTCCTCGGCTTTGGCATCTTGATTGGTACTGTGTTGATGGGTATGTATCTGCTCCTACTGTGAAGGTCTACGACAAATCACCTTGCTAACGGTTCATTAGGCCTTGTTTATCCCGATGCTCAAGATGATGTAACATGTGACATTCCGCCTTGGTGGGATGCGTCGGACCTTAATTACATACTTATCTATACAAGATTCCTCTGGGTCCCTATCTTCGCCGTCTGTCTGGCATTTATCAACCAGGCCAAGTGGCGGCAGGTTCCTGTCATGGCACTGATTGCCTTTTGTGGATATCAGGCCAACTTTTGGATTTCCACCCGGATTGCCAACAACATCCAGGTGTCGAATGCTATTGGAGCTTTTGTGGTTGGATGCATGGCAAACTTGTACAGCCGATTTTTTCATGGGTTGGCGGCTGCAGCCATGCTGCCTTCAATCTTTGTCCAGGTGCCGAGCGGGTTGGCGGCGAGTGGAAGTTTGGTGGCGGGCATCACGAGTGCCAACCAGATCAGTGGCAACGCGACTGGGGTCAGTATCGTCAGCAACGGCACGGCGGGCTTTTTGAATGCACAGAACGGGACTTCGACCGATGTGTATGGTGGGACGATTTTCAATGTGGGTTATGGGATGGTGCAGGTGGCGATTGGGATCAGCGTCGGCCTGTACATGAGCGCTTTGATTGTTTATCCTATTGGGAAAAGGAGAAGTGGTTTGTTCAGTTTCTAAATGAGCGATGCATGGCGAGCGTTGAGCGTTCTTTGGGTCAACTTCATGGTCATGGATGGCATGAACGGGCAGATTGAATGCCCTGCCAGACACGTTGTAAAATCATAAACAATGTTGAAGAATCAAGATTCATTCCAATTCTGCAAATAATGTGAACATCAACGCAAGGTTGAAGGCGAGGGGGCCAGGGGACTAAGGAAGTGAATTGTGGTTGTGTTCAGCCTTGTCAGGAGAAGATAGCAATCAAATATCAAGGGCAAGTGTGCCGAGGTTTGTGATAGGCCGAGGGGCCTTCACGCCCACGGCCCAGCGCGGTCCAGTTAGTGTCGATCGCAGGTGCTTGGCTTTCACCCTCGGCCTTATCTTTGGGCATTCGGTGTCAGTGCAGATCCCAGTCGTGCCACTCAGGCGAGTCAGGCCAGTCCAGACTTTGGCGGTGCATGACCGTGGTTACGGGCTCTTATCTCTGTCCCTGGTTTTCAGTGGCTCATCGCCGCGGAGGCTCTGACGTCTCTGGGTTTTCAGATCTCTATTTCCCCGGAGCAGTCAAGAAATGGGCAGGGAATACATCATGGACGATGAGATTGTACGCAATCCAGGCGCCATGTCACTGACATGGCTTGTTTCATTTTTACTTATCTGAATCATACAGCAAGTGCCATATAAAGGCTCTCTCTCTCACACAGCCTCTCTCTCTCAGCGGCTGTGTTCTCGTGTCTTCCTACAAATGCTAAGTAGTGTGACTCTTGACCGCCGCCTGCCAGCATGGCTGCAGATGAAGAAGCCGCTCATGAGCGAACTCACCTCCTTGCCCGTGATCGTAGGTTGAGTTCGGTGGCTCATGCGCCTGAAATATCGTCGCTTTTCAGCAAGGATGAGCAGGCTCTCGGTGAAACTGCCGTCGGCGAACGCCTCCCATATAACGACTATACCACGATTGACTGGTTGCATGATCTGGTAAAGAACTTCCTTTTGATTTGTTGTCACTCTCAGCATGCATATCGTTGACATCTTCCACAGGTCAAAGACTCATATCGTTTTCGCACGATTCACAATCGAAAGGGTTTGCGAAACGCTCTTGTATCGGCTTTCGACTCGTGTCAGGGGTGGATTGCCGCTGCGCTGATTGGGACGTTGACAGCGTGTGTGGCGTTCTTGGTGGACGTCGCTGTCGCCACTGTCAGCGACTGGAAGACAGGGTATTGCTCGACCAATTGGCTGGCAAGTCGAGAAATGTGCTGTACTTCAAAGTCGCCTTTCAATTCCTCCTCAGAATCTTGTTCTGATTGGAGGTTTTGGTCTTCAAACTATTGGCACAGGTTTGGTGTCTATGTCACACTTGCCATACTGTTTGGAATCATCAGCAGCACTGTCACCCTGACGACCAAGAGGGCTCTTCCTGCCACTGCACCTGGGTCTGGAGATAAAGGTCCCCCACAAGAGAACAACCGCGGCGATGGATCCGGTCCTGAAGATACCGCCCCCATGGGCAAGTCCATCTACATGGCTGCCGGCAGTGGTATTCCCGAGATCAAGACCATTCTTTCAGGCTTTGTCATTCCACACTTTCTCGACCTCAACGTCTTGATCGTCAAGGCTGTGGGATCGATCTTTGCAGTGTCGACGGGGATGTGTCTGGGGAAAGAAGGCCCATTTGTGCACATCTCCACGTGCGTATCCTACCTCGTTGCCATCCAGTTCCCAAAGTATCGAGACAATGGCCGGAAACTAAGAGAGATGCTGTCTGCGGGTTGCTCAAGTGGCCTTTCGGTTGCTTTTGGAGCCCCGATTGGAGGAGTACTTTTCTCGTACGAAGAGATTTCGACCTACTTTCCTCGCAAGGTGCTGTGGAGAGCGTTCATCTGTTCGATGTTTGCTGCCATGACCCTCAAGGCACTCAACCCAACCGGTACAGGCAAACTGGTTCTTTTTGAGACAAACTATGGAACCACATATCAACCATATCACTATGTTGTCTTTGTGCTTCTCGGTATCGCGGGCGGTATCTTTGGTGGAGTCTTCTGCAAGGCAAACTTCTTCTGGTCACGGAACTTTCGCAAGTATAGCATAATCAAGAACTATCCAGTTTTGGAGGTGTTCTTGGTCGTGCTTGCTACAGCATTGCTCCAGTATCCAAACCCTCTGACTCGAGAACCTGGCGATGTCATCATCAAGAACCTGCTTGTTGACTGCGGGGACCACTCCAGGAGGGAGTATGTCTGTGTGCAGGAAGGCCACGCCGAGCCGACGCCAGAATATCTCGGGTGGCTAGCGTATGGAACCTTGGTGAAACTGATCCTCACCATCGTCACATTTGGAATCAAAGTCCCGTCCGGAATCATTATTCCTGCACTAGATGGAGGGGCATTCTTTGGTCGTTTGATTGGGCAACTCCCGTTCCTCGCTGGCAGCATATCGCCTGGCATTTTTGCCATGGTGGGGGCTGGGGCATTTTTGGCTGGAGTCAGTCGTATGACCATCTCATTGGCCGTGATAATGTTCGAGCTCACAGGAGAATTGGAGTTTATCGTGCCTAACATGATAGGGATCATGGTGGCCAAGTGGGTTGCGGATGCATTGGAGCACAATGGGGTTTACGACCTTGCTCAGACGGTGCTAGGACATCCTTTCCTGGACCTGGATCATAGCATCAAGCTAGTGCAAAAGGACGTGTACCTAGTCGAGGAACTGATACCTCCAGCGCAGACCATGCGAGAGATCACGGTCGAAGTGCCTCGAAGTGGAGTGGTTCCGATGGCCATACTCAAAGAGAAGCTCCATCAGCTCCAAAGACGTGGACTCATGGACGCTGGACTTGTCTTGACGCAACAGGGATTGCTTCAAGGCTATCTGGCGGAGGGAGAACTGGAGTTTGGTCTGGATACCTTGGGTGAGGGCTTTGGTCAAGGAGGCCAAGTTCGACTTCTGCAGGCCGAGCCAAACATGATTGATCAACCCGCACAGGACGAGCTGGATATGTCACACTTCATAGATCGGACGCCCCTCTCGATCTGTGCAAAGGCTCCAATGGAGTATGCGGTGGAAATGTTTGGCAAGCTAGGGTTGAGATACTTGTGCGTGACCGAAGCGGGGAGTTGTCGACTGGTAGGGGTAATCATCAAGAAACGCCTGGTGGTTTGGCTCGAAGAACGACAACCCTGACACCATGGTTTGAATGTGACGCCAGGCGAATGTTCAATAGCGATTCGAGTGAGACTATACATCAGATAGAAGACCGGAAGTCGATCCGCTTCCTCGATTCTGTTTTCGCTTAGGGGTCAAAGTCGCTCCTGCCTCGAATCTCTCTTTGGACTTGCCGTTTGCGAGCATCCACATGTACTCCGTAGAGGGAAGGAGCAATTGGATTCGCATGCCTTCCACTTGACTCCGCGTCCAATGGTCACGCCTTCCGAAAGATGAATGGAGTAACTTAGGGTGTCCAAGGAGCCCGAGGGGCCGGCTGGGCAACTGGCATCGGTTTTGGCCCTCGGGCTCTTGTGATAGCGGTTCGAGTGGGACCTCGGGCCTAAGCTCCGGTTGATGATTATTCCCTAAAGAGCCAAAATGCGGGGTGTTCAAAGCAAGCGAGAGAGTTGCGTGACCAGAGGCGGGCAATGAGCTTTCAGAGAGGCTTCGAGGGTCTGGATTCTACGCTATCTGTGCTGCAGGAATAGCCGTAGCCCCCTCGGCCCTAACGTGTGATATGCAACACAAAGTGATACAGAAAAATTTAGAGGGACTTACCCACCATGCATAACTGCGTCTGCATACGCGTAAGTACCTGTACCTATTTGTTGCGGTAGTCCCAGGTTTAGTGCCGGCAATGATTGAGCTGCAGGTTGCACTTTCCTTGTGATCGACCTTTGCGAGTCTAGTCAAAGGCAGGAAGCGACGATGGATTGTCATATCACCACTCGTACCTTCCATGTTTCGCCTCAAATGCCATCTGCTGACTGCACGTGATGGATGACCTTGGGGGACCGTCTCATCCTTCCCTGCAAATCTCTTCAGTCACTCCATCTCCTCTACCAACAACGCCTCCATTCTTTCTCACACCCCATCTTCCGACTGGCTCGTATCTTGTCCAAATGCTACTTTAAATTTTCTTCTGCATCCTTCCTTGGATTAGCTCTGCAGCATTAGTTCGCTTCTTCGGCTCGTAATAGCCTGTCAAGTTCACTCGTTCTTCCTGTTTCATTGGATCGTGCCTGAATGTTCAGACGTTCATTGTTCTATCTCGGCCTATCCATTCATCTTCACCCTCTCTCGAGGTCATACATACCTCAAATCACTGTCACTAATGTCCTGTTCTTGACAGCAATACCCTGTACAGGTTTGGCCACAAGCCAATGCCAAGTCAGTCTATGATCCTCGGCCTTCAAAACGAATCGAAATTCACAAGGATTCTTTCGAGCCTTATCAGTGTTCTAGGCTTCCCCTCACCAGTCCTCAAAAAAATCTCCACATGGGCTTAGGGCACGATGGGAACATGACGCCTGAAGTCGTAATTGCTCCACCCAGAAAACAACCCAACAAACCCTGCTGCAACTTGCATCAAGTTCTTGCATTCACTTCCGTCGTCTAGACAGACTTTTACCCTCACCCCGACCGACTACGAATTGCGAATATCCCAGTCCTCTTCGCGCAACCCGCCACGGCATTTGCTGACTGGACTACCGGATCCTCCCATCCCCGCCCAATTACAGAGTACACTCTGCGAGACTCCTGGTCCTCAATCCCGATTGCATGTGCACCTATCCACCCACTATGCTTTCTGTATAACACCCAAACATGTCGTCAGCCTCAAATACGGGCAGGCAGCATGCCCGCCATAGCTCCACCTTTTCCAAGGCCGTCTCTCGAGCCTCAATGTCTGCCGCATCTCCCTCGAGAAAACCCCAAGATGATTCCTCCATAGACGAGTCGAACCCTGCGTCAATCACTGACCGTCCCAACCCTCCTCGACGTGCTCGAGCGGGTTCAGCCTCCAGCCAAACCGTCGCCAGAACCCCCGCGAGAAGTTTCTATCGCCGTTCATTTCATGGTCAACTTGATCCTCCTCAATACTCCTCTTCTGCCGACCTCCGAGAAGAAACCGCAGAGCTGGCTGCCTTTGCCCTCAACGACAGTGCTTCCTACCTTGGCAGCTCCCCGCCAGCCTCGGACGCATCTTCAGATGATGGACACCCAGATCCAATTCAAGAAGTCTCAGAACCAGTCTCCCCCCAGGAGTCAGAAGACGGCCAACCCCAAGATCCCATATCTGAGCTCACCATGATGATCCAAAATGCTCCGCAAGACGAGCCTGAATCAGCTCCAAATGGCCACGAAAAGAACAAACATGTACAAGATTCTCCTCAGACGAGAACAAGAGAAGACAACATCCAGCCTGCAGAACCCAGTGAGCGGACACGCCTTCTTGGAGACCGGAGGTCTTCCGTCCAGTATGGCCAGTTGAATGACCTTGAACGTCAACACCTAACCAAGAGGTCACATCAGGACAAATGGAGGAAGACGCTTGAGAACACAAAGGCATGCCTCTACACGCTTTCTCATCCAAAGACGTGGAACCCACGCACCATTTACCACGAGGCCGTCGCCCACCCAGTCTCTCTTTTGCCTGCTGTTTTTCTCGGTCTACTCCTTAACATTCTGGACGCTCTGTCATATGGGATGATTTTGTTCCCTTTGGGCAACGCAATCTTCGACGACCTAGGTTCCGACGGCATTTCAATGTTTTATGTCAGCACAATTGTCGCTCAAATCATCTATTCTTCCGGCGCCTCGGTTTTCCGAGGTGGCATTGGTTCGGAAATGATCGAGGTCGTGCCATTTTTCCACAAAATGGCCTTTACAATTCTCAACACAGTTGGCGAGGATGATCCAAAGTCTGTTCTGGCTACCACCATCCTCGCCTTTTCCGTTAGCGCCGTACTTACCGGTCTCGTCTTTTTCTTGATGGGAGCATTTGGCCTGGGTTCCTTGATTGGCTTTTTCCCTCGTCATATCCTGATCGGTTGCATCGGAGGTGTCGGTTGGTTTCTGGTGGCCACCGGACTCGAAGTCTCGGCCAGGTTGCCGGGGAACCTCGAATACAATTTCGACACTCTGAAGCAACTGTTTCGCGGAGATACCATCCTCCTCTGGGTCATTCCTCTTGTGCTCGCCGTCATCTTGAACATTTTCCAGCGCTTTGTCAAGTCAAATCTACTGGTCGGCGGCTATTTCATCTCCGTCGGTGCCATCTTCTACTTTTTCAAGTTTGCCCTGGACATCCCAATGAGTACCTTTCACTCTCACGGCTGGGTCTTTGACCCCCCTCCAGCCGGAAACCCCTGGTATCATTTCTACACCTTGTATGACTTCAAGGCTGTTCATTGGGGAGCATTAGCCGACACCATTCCTGCAATGTTTGCTCTGACCTTTTTTGGTGTCTTGCATGTCCCCATCAATGTCCCTGCTCTTGGAATTTCCACCGGAGAAGATAACCTCAATGTCGACCGCGAATTGGTCGCTCATGGTCTATCAAATTGCGTCTCTGGACTTTTTGGAAGTGTCCAGAATTATTTGGTGTACACAAACAGCCTGTTGTTCATGGACAGTGGAGGCAACGACCGGTTAGCAGGTCTAATGCTCGCAGCTGCCACCTTTGGAATTCTTTTGGCGGGCCCTGTCATTATCGGCTTCATCCCCATCATGGTTGTCGGAGCTCTCATCTTCCTCCTCGGAATTGAACTGCTCGAAGAGGCTCTGGTCGGAACCTGGGGAAAGGTTCACAAACTGGAATACACCACCATTGTCATCATTGTCGTCACTATGGGGGTTTGGGATTTTGTCGTCGGCATTTTGGTCGGTATTTTGTTGGCTGCTCTGAGTTTTGTCGTTCAAACATCCAGAAGAACTGCTATCCGTGCAACATACTCTGGACAAGTGGCCAAGTCGCTGGTCAGACGTCCTCCTGTCCAACTCAAATTCCTCAGGGAGACTGGTCAACAAACTTTTCTCATCAAGTTGGCAGGCTACCTCTTTTTTGGTACGATTGTTGGAGTTGAGAATCGCGTGCGTGCCCTTCTCGAGGAAGACGCATTTACCGATCGCCCCCTCCGATTCCTCGTCCTAGACATGGCCGCAATCAGTGGGATCGATTTTTCTGCTGCAGAAGCCTTCACCCGGATCAATCGACTTCTTCAAAAAAGAGGCGTTCAATTAGTCATCAGCAGTTTGGATGTTGATGGCGAAATTGGACAGGCCCTTCAAAATGTCGGTTTGTTTGAAGATGAATCGGGGGTGGAATTCTTTGGAGATCTTAATGTCGCTTTGGAGCATTGCGAAAACAGACTTCTTACGGCGCTGTACCGACAACAGGAGCACCGAAGAACTAAACGCATCGCCTCCCACCTGGATGTGCCACGTTCTCAGAGTCAGGATTTGCCACAGTCCTACAAGGCTGAATTCATGGGGAGCTCACCGAGACGAAACATGCTCCATCAGGTGGCACAGTCGACACTCGATGAGGATAGCTCTACCGCAAGCAAGTGGCATTCTTTTAAGCAGCCGTTGCCCTTGCTGTTGCAAATCATGGCAGACCTGACGAATAAGAATGAAGACTTCTGGCACCGGGCCATCCCATATTTTGAACGGGTTACATTCACAAAGGGATCTGTACTCTTCAATGTGGGTGATTCGCCTAATGGGTTCTATCTCCTCGAGGAAGGAATCCTTCGCGCAGAGTACGATCTACCACAGGGCAAGTATTCGGAGTTGATTGTTGCTGGACGACCGTGCGGGGAGTTGCCGTTCTTCTCGCAGACCACGCGGACCGCAACCATGGTGGCGGAAAAGGACAGCATCGCGTGGCAACTGGATGACAAGAATTGGCAAGCTATGCAAAGTCAAGATTCCGATGTGGCCCGGGAACTTTTGATCATCAGCTTGAAGCTGACCAAGGAAAGAATGGATGCTATCACGTCCTATGTGTTGACGACTGCGAGTTGAAGTGTTTGACAAATGTGAATGATGGGGTGTAGGTTTGAATTGATGCATATACTCAGCCTTACGAGACTGCTACAGGGTCAGCGAGCGAAATGGAATTGTGTAGCGGGTTGAAAACCAAATTTGGCAGTGGCAAAAGTCGTTTCATTCAAGAAAAGCATGGCGCTCGTGGCATCGTGAATTTGAACGGGGAAAACAGCAGAGATGTAAAAAGTTGCAGGGTCGGTGGGGTCTTGGTTTGGTCTGGACTAGAAATATTGACGGGAGTGGCCAAGTGTAGGATGATAGCATTGTAGCGTTTGGAATAGTATCAGCGAGACGTAGTGGAAGTGATAATAGGATGAGTTTTCACACAGTCATGCCTCATCAGTCGCATTCAATCATGGTTTGGCAGTTAGGTAGTCGAGAAGGCCAATTGGAGTGAATCGCTCATAAGAGAAAACATGAGGGAAGCCATATCCCCCAATACCCAATTGATGAAAAGCATGGCACAACATGCCACATCCATCCATCCATCATTCGATCCCTCCATCAATCCATCTATTCAAGGACGGGTCTTTCACTTATTTATCCTTGACACCGAGTATCGTGTCAAGAAACTCAACGGCAGCAAGATCCACGCCAGGACTCTTGACCATGCGATAGACACGGTTTCCCGACAAGTTTCCGAGCCAATTATCTCGGTCGTAGGACCGCTCACCATCACTGCCACGACGACGACGAGCGCGACGGTCCCCAACAGTCATACCGCGAGTCCACTGGCCTTGGGTCTCGATACGCACGTCTTCAGGACTCTTCTCGCTGGCAACCCAGCCCGGATGTGTCTGGCTCGTAACCCACCAGAGACACATCGGGTCATGGAGGGCGAGAGCGGCGCCGTCGCCTTCATGGCCGAGATGCAGCCGCTCCATCTTGTCGAGCATAGGCGTCATGAACGACATCATCCACTGTGCGAGCGGCGAGCCGGCGGCGGCCAATTCGCTTGCGGCCTGTGTAAGCTGTCTGCGACTTAGCATGTGATGCTCAGTCAGGTCCAAAGCCATCAGCCGCAGATTCAGAGTGCGCGACAGTGATGCCGGATAAGGGGGTAGACGCGCCGACGGTGCATCGGTTTTGGCTGGCGGTGGCATCGTCGACGCTGGGTTCGGGCTCGTCAGCGCGTATACACGTGCCGCTGCATAGGGGTCTGCGTAGACATTGAATTCGGCCACTGGCGTCACGTTGCCAACCAGATCCACCACCGTGCCTCCCATGGACACCACTTCCTTGCACCGTAAGAACGTCTCCGGGTCTTCGGCCGCTGCCAATGCAAAATTCGTCAATGGACCGATCGACACCAGCGTGATGGTGTCAGGCTCGTTTTCGCGCAGAATCCGTAGGATTTCCTGGTGTGCGGGTAGGAGTGAGGGCGTGAATGATTGCGTAGGGTTTTGGAGGTCGGTACCCCCAGCGGAGGTGGACTCTGCGAGTCGTGTCAGGTCAGGGTTTGGCGGCGGCTCTTCAAAGAGATGGGCCCATTCTTCTTCTGGGGTGAAATGATGTGGATGGCTCGCGTGGATGCCTCCTAGTCCGTCGATGCCGTGGAAGAAATCGCTCTCGATCTGGTCCTGCAGCGGCTCTTCAGCGCCAATGGCCACAATTGGCTTGAAGTGCCTGATCCCTTCGAATCCTTCGGGTAGATTCTTCTCCCGTCGCCATGCGAGTTCTTTCTCCAGCACGTGGAACACGGCTACCACGTTGCGTAGACATGACCGGACGTCGACGTTGCCGTGAGTCAGCGACAACAGCACGACCTCTAGATCGGACGATTTCGACGCAAGTGCGTACAAGATAGCTAGTACATCGTCAACGCCAGGGTCGGTGTCGATGATGACACGGTTCTTAGGCGCCATGACGGCTTTGGGGGTTGTGGTTGGAACTTGTGACCTGTTTCTGGGAGATGGGTCGACTGTGACTCTGACTCTAGCTGTTACCCTCTTTCTTATAGGATCTCACACGAATGAGGAAGAGGACAGTCCAGTTCAGGTAGGACGTCCGCTTGAGATAGGAGGTCTTGACTCTTGCCAGACCAACAGCAAGTAACGTGAGATGACTATCCTGGCCAAGACCTTGAGAGGCCTGGGAAGATAAGGCGAGAGCGGAGTTGAGTTGGGTGGCAACCGTCGTTCGTATTGCTTCAGGCTTCCAGCATCAATCAGGACTGGGCCTACAGTAGTGAACTGGAGGACAAGAAGAAAGCAACGTCGCCACTAGAATGCTGATCAACAACCAGGGTCACATTATTTTGAATTCAAGGATTAGTGGAGCATAGGTAGGTTCATCGGCCGTCTCCGAGACGGAGAGATTTTAGATTGTTATTGAAAAAGATGGGTGGATGGTCAACTGCACGACGTTACAATCAATCGAATCATTACGCAGTAGTGAGAAATGAGTTTCGAGGGGCCAAAGTACTGCGGGCAGGAGGGGCGGAAGTCGGAGGTCGGAGGTCGGAAGACGGATTATGGTATTCTTCCGGGGTTGGCAATCACGTGCTTATCAATTCATTTATATCCCCCTTTCATTGCCCGGACGGACGTTGTTGATGTTGTCCTTCTTTGACTCGACCTCTAAGCTTGCAAGTAAATATTGGCTGTATTGGGGATCATCTACGGAATTTTTGTTTGTCTCCCTATCAGATCAACTCTTCCAGACTCTTGGCACCAGGCTCTGGATTCCCTTTGATTCCATCGGTCGGCACTTTCTGACTAGCAAATGCCAAAAAGACTGCCTTCCAGCCCGATTCATCATGTATAATAATGGCACCGTCCGTTCCGACTGCATTCTGACTCGCAAATGAGCCCACCGACCCTTGATTCATGTGCACCTTGTGCAAGCCCTTCCCATCGCGGTAGCGGAAGCCAAAGATGTACATCTTGGATTGGTTGCGAATGGCGGCCTGGATCACGGGCTCAAGGCTGTCCAGGAGGTCATTATCGGGCCCAGGCACGTCGTGTGGAAGGATCTTGCCGGTTTTGGTGATGGAGATGAGATCTGGGGTGCGCAGGTAGTCCAGTGAGAGTGACGACGTCGCCGTGGGAGTGTCGGGCACTCCTGTTGCAGCGTGGAAGCCTAGATCGAGCTCTTCGAGGACCTTGATGGTTGGTTTATGGTCGAATGGATCTTGAATGGCATAGACAAGCTCCGATGGAAAGCCCTTGGATTTGACGTTGATTGCTACATTGTACTTGAACTCAGCTCGCCGTGGGTTCTGAGGGTCTCGGAAATAGAGCAACAGATGTGGGTCCTGCGGGTCGTCTTCATGTCGTTCTCGTTCATACCCAAATGGTTTGAGTGCCCATACGCCGTATGTTTCTCTTGGGCTAGTGGTGGCCATCTTGAAGCAAGGCAGCAACAATTTCGTTCTGAAGAAGGGGGGCAAGCAGAGAGGAGAGAGACGAGACGTTGATTCAACCTCCCGATGGCAGCCTAGCGATCAAGCCTTATATGTTTCTTGTCTGTGGTTCCTCCTCAGCCGTGAAGGCAAGGATTCCCTTCGATTGTCACACAGCCTGATGGGAAGAGGCGTTGTGGCGGCTTCAGCTTGCCAACAGGTCTCTTGATGTTTGGTTGTGATTCTGACACTGCGGGGTTTGGTCTCGTATTCCTGGCGATTTCATGGTAACCGAATCAGCTGAAACGACAAATCTGGCACCTGATGAGCTGTTGGTGCTGACCACGCGCAGAGCAGATGTCTTTCTAGCGGTAAACGAGTAACGAGATTTGAAGCCACAACAGAATGAGCGCCTTCCCCTCGTAACTTCATGATGCCACGAAAGAGAAAAATTTGCTTTCAAACTGTCATTTTGATTCTTCCACTTGATTGCAGACTTTTCCACAGGTGGCCTGGGAAGACACACATGGCCCTCGACCTCATTTGTTACGTACCAGAGATATGACCGCTAATCTACAATGACATTCACATTTTGGTCGATGCTTAAGCCGGCGCCCAGTGCCCTTGCACACAAATCCAGAACCTACGCTGCTGTCGAGGCGATGCAAACCCAAGCAGACCCCTCTTGGAAATGCCTCGGGTCTGCAACAGACTGTCGCCTTAGTCTGGTCTGATATCTGGCGATCGGCGTGTATGCATGAGCCTCTTCTGTCTCATGCACCACCTTTTCTCTCATGATCTGCATGATCTCATGCGCATCGTTATACATGTCGACGTTGGCGAGTTGCCCCACGGCCGCAATTCAGTTGTGGGGAGATAGGAATCGTTCTAGTAGACCTTCTTCTTCTCGTCGACACTGAGCTGGCCAGGTCCCATGTTGACCAAGAGGAGTAGACCGCCAACGATAGACAGGATTTGGAAGAAGTCATACTTGGCAAAGTCCTTATGTGGGTGATTGTGATGCAGCTAAAAGAGAACAGTCAGACACTGGCACAGGGGTAGATGGGGGCGGATGAGCTTAAACGTAAGACTTACCGTCCAGAAGTTGTTGACGAGAATATTGAAGACGCTCAAAAGCAAGACGAGAATGATAGCGCTCAACTTTGCCTTGAAACCGACCACGACCATGACACAGGCCATGAAGCCGATCAAGCTGACCAGGACTCTCCAAATGCTCCACTCACCAGCAAAGACGAAGCCGATGAACAGAAATATCAACAGGACTCTACCACCGAGTTGGATATACATCTTCTTGTCCTTTTCGTCGATTGTGGGTAGGCCTGCAAAAACGCGGCTCTTCTTGACAAAATTATCACCCAGGACCATGAGAAGGCCACCAATGACGGACAAGTTTCGTAGGAAGAAGTTCAGGTCGAAGATGAGACCGTAACCGAGAGCCTGAACGACAACGACGGTGAGGAGGCCTCCGACCGCATACTCTCCATAGCGACGCATAATGACCAGGATTGAACAAGTGGACATGACAACAACGTTGAAAATGAGGAAGAGATGCGTGATGCCCCAAGGAACTAACAGAAAGGGATTAGTATAGATTCGAGTACCCTTTTCCACCTCGTGCTAATGCTTACTGTGTCTGAAGTCTCTGAGGTAGGTGAGCTGATCGCTCCACTGGGTGATGATTCTAAGAGCATCTTCGAGGAAAGTGACGACAATGAGGAATCGGCCGATGGCTGGCACGTATCTAGATATCCAAGGGTTAGACGTGAATAATGGGTTGTGGTCTCAATGCCAACACGTACGGTTTCAGTGGCTCGCCGATGCTGGTCAGCCAGTCCTCGATCTTGCTGGTCTGCTCCCGAATCTGATCGAGGGGACTGGGATCACTGGTAGCATCGTTACTCCGTTGTGAAGCAAACTGGTTGTTCATTCCCAGGTTATAACCTGCGGTCCCTCGTATCTGCGCCATGTATGACGCGTGAGTCGATGCAATAGCAGGCGAACAGGAATGGAGGAGAAAGGTGGTAGGATGCGAGGGTAGGTAGTTGACAGGTGTATTTTTATTGTTGTGCAGGAAGGAAGGGAGGCCAGATGAGGACCTGCCAGGAAGGTTTTGGAAGGCGTGGGGCACCTGGTGACTTTGGGAGGAGGTAGTACGGAGTAATGTCAAAGTGGCAGAAGCTCTGGAGCAGGCAATTTGGCCGTAGGGTTATTGGTTGCTGTCAAGTGGCACTGTTCTTCCACCAGGTAAGATTATCAACAAGCTGAGAGGGATTATTGATCGAGCAGAGATCGAGCAGAGATCGAGCAGAGATCGAGGTGTCGATCTTTATGAATTCCTCGAGAGAGTTGAAGAGGAATTTTCGGACGCGAAGCGAGCAAGGTGGATTGTGGCAGAACTTGGTTCAAACAAGTGACGATTATAGTGATACTGATGACAGGTTTAGGAGCAACAGGCTCAGCACGGCATGGGGAATAATAATAACACTACGCATACTACTACGGAGTAGTAGTAGATAGGTACCTGCGGAGTGCCTAAGGTACTTGGTGTAAATGACCTACTACCCACCAAATCTACCTCACCCTGCCTACGGAGTACTTACGGAGTAGTAAGTACCTGTGACGGAGGTCCTCCCTTTCCATCAGCAAGTGCGAGAAACTTAACACGCTGTCTACACACAAAAGCACCAAACCGCAAAAAAACCCACTACGCCCATCCACCAATCAAGTCTCCACCAGCTACCGCAACTCTGGCTTTCGAGTCAAAATCATTCCTCAGGACAAGAAGCTCCCGTCCTTTAGGGTCCACGAAGCCACCTAAAGTCCTAGGCCACCCGGACTTAAGCCAAGGTCTATACTTTCCTTAGTAACCTCCTCTCGCCACGCCAGATCGCCACGACCTCAGCCTCACAATGCTGACGGGGGATTTGGGCAACAGGTTCCTATTCTTGTCCGGTAAGTTTTGACCTATCTGCTCTGCTCTGCATTCTCTGCTCGATCGATCGATCGTGTGAGGGTATCAATACAATGCATTTTTGCTCGAGTCCAGGACGAGAAAAAGGAATTGTGAATTTGCAACCAACTCCTTGCGCCTACATAGACATAGAGCGAGTATTTCCACCCCCTAGCGCCTGGACCAGGTGTCTTTCTCCGCCAACCTTTGGACTTTGGATGCCTGCCAGTCCCTTTAAAGTACTGCACTCAACAATGCTCCCATTTTCAACCATCCCATACAATGACAATGTTGCAAATGTTTTAAATTCGACCCTTGATGCTTTCATGTGTACCACTCTGCATTGTTCAGGTAGCACTCACACTATGCCTCCCAATCAGCATCTTTAAATGATGAAGAACCTGTGTCCTCCATAGACGCGAACCGATTTCCCGAATCGACTTTCGCTTTCACTGTCTCTTTGCTTTTGAGTCCATTGGTCAATGACTTGGTCTCGGTCACTGTTGTTTTTGGCACCGATGAACTGGCTTCGCTACTGGTCTCGACATCCTTTCTGGCCTTCTTTTTGCCCTTTTTGCTGGTAACGGATTCCCATTTCTCGTCTTGCACAAGCTCGCTGGCCCATTGATCCTGTTCCTCGTCGTTGACCTCGTCTGCCCAGCTTGCTTTTGCCTGTAGCTCAGGTCGTGATACCTTTTCTCGACTGGATGCCGCCATTGCATTCGTCTTGGACTCTCCTTGTTCCTTCCGAACCTGGTTGACATTGGTCGCCTCGGTTGGGACGTTGGTGATGTTGGACAGTGGCTCCGACGACACAGCTCCGTTGACAGGTTTCGCAGATTCACCTACAGGGTCAAATGTGTCCAACAATGGTGCATGTCGAACTTCTGCTGTCTGACCAGAAGTCCCTGACGTTGTCGGCTTACCAGACTGCCAGGCGTTTTGCTTCGCTGCGAAGTTGTCTGCCTTGGTCTGGTTAGAAGTTCCAGCGGCAGTCCTGGCCGTCCGTAATTGTTGCTGTTTCTTAGCATCATGAAGCCGATCCGACTCTTCCTTCAAAGCCTTTTGCTCTGCCTGCTTCGCCTGTCGTTGACGTTGCTTCTTTGACAAGACAGGCTCAAACTTGTTGCTGCCTGTCTTGGGAAGGCTTTTGATCTTCTCCTTGACGTCGGTCAATCTAAGCGTGGTGGGCTTGGCTGCTGGAGCTTCCAACATATCCGACACATCATCCGCACGAGAGGTTGGCGCCGTAGACACTGGACCCGTTGAAGGGGACCCTACAGGAGAGAAGTCATCTTCAGCATCAGGCCCGTCAGTGACGGAGGATGCCGTCGAGATGGCGGATGCCTCTAGCCCCCCTGTCGGACCTCTGGCCTTCTTCGCAGCACGCCTCTCTTTCTTGCTTGTCCCCGTTGCTTTTGAGGCTGATAATGACGTTCCAGCCTGTGTCTTGGAGAGACGCTGAGCAAAATCCTTGTTGCTCATCGAGGCTTCGTCGTCTTCGACTGCCTCGCTTTGCCTCACCGCAGCTGGCTGGACTGGCTTTTCATGACCAGCTGTGGATGAAGCCAGCTTTCTGCGTTTATGTGCAACGCCTTCACCGGCACTGGTCGGTGTCGAGGTCCCACTGGTGGGTCCCACTCGACTGGTATGTGTTCGCTTCGTTTTCTGACGTTTCTCGGCCGGTTTTGGTGAAGCAATCGATTCTGAAGCCTGGACCGCTTGCTGGGTCAGCCTGTCAAACAATTGAGGGTTGTAGTATTTGGTCAAGGCTGCGGTCAGAGCCAGAAGGGCGACCCACGATGCGGCTGTGGACCACATCTTGCGCGATGTTGTAGAGGATAGGGAGAAAGGAGGAGTCGAGGAGAGACGACGATGGGAGTATCAAGGATGATCCCTTTAAGCCTTGAACTCCAAACAAATGCTCCGAAAGCGTTGCTCAAGCTCGAGGGGGAATAGTGGTGACCGTAGCCAAGCAAGGGATAGATTGAATATGACGGCCAAGGTATTGTCAAGTCTGGGCAGCGGGCACGGTGGTGAGGAGTGGCGGGGCAAGCGACCAGGAGTTGAATATTCAGCAAAGAAGGGACTGAAGAAATGGGAGAGAGTGAAGTCGAGGTTGAGGTTCAGGTTGCGGCGAGGAGGTCAAGGGGGAAGAGAGACGGTGGTGGGATGATGTGATATGAAAGACCGTGACGCGTCGAAGGGTTGAGCTTGGGCGTGCAAAATGTTGTACTCGGAAGTTAGAGGCTTAGAGCTGCGTAGGTGAGGACAAAGTGGAACCAAATCTCACCAGAGTGTCGCAGAGTCGCAGTTTGGGAGATTCGGGAAGGGGGGTAGAATAATGGAACCAAAGAATACAGAGTACTCCGGCCTGGATTAGGATATAGAAATCGTTGGCGTCGACTGGAGATCGAGGGGAGACGAGGGGATGCGAGGGAGGGGATGGAAGCGAAACAGACTGGATTGTCATCTGGTCCTGGCGAGTCTGATCGAATATCTGTCAGAGGGCCAAGGTTGCAAGGTGGTCTGTCTTTGTACCTAACGATGAGGTCCAGGGGCCGATGGGGGGATACAGTAATCCTAATCTACCTATCGAAAGTACACCTAACGTACTATGTGTGTATGCTTATCTAGGTAAGTACTAGGTAGTACCTAATATAACGTAACAACGCCAGTCGTAAAACATAGCTCGTGGCACCAGGTCTTCCAACAGTCAATGCCTATAATAAGTAGAATTCATTGTATGCACGGGCACCTACTCGTCCGCGTTCTTGGTGGTGGGAATTGCCACCTAACCTTTCCTTTATAGGCATGTTCGTCGCGTGGCCCAGTCCCCATGTAGCTCTGGGGGCTCGCCTCTGGATTGAGACGTTCTTAGCGAGAGCGGCCTTCCAGTAGCGACCCCAAAAAGTCTCACACAGTTAAATGATGCTAATGGATAGCGTCATGGATGAGTTCCTTCTGACGCACCACCATGTGGAGTGCAAGTAATGTACAAATAACACAATTTTATCATGAGATTGTAACTCAAAAGATAACCAAATCTCGATGCCATCACGATGTGCCATGTGAACCAGCGACCTTGACAAGCTATGTAGGTGGCTGAGGGCTAGCATCCCAGATAAGGAGGCATCCACGGAGTTGCCTAACGTAGGTGGCAACTGCAGGTCTGAACAATCGAAGTGACTACACCATATTAGCCCTAAATAGCGACGGTTTAGGCGCAATGCCCCCGAAACCGGCATCTTCTCCTAGGTACCTACCCATCCATGCCATCCTAAGTAGGAGGTCTGTTTACAATGCCTAGCAATGCCACCAGACTATACACAATGTCTAACGTTGGAGTCACGGAGTACGCCACCACATATCAATGGAATTTTGGTCATGCTTTCATGACATAGTATAGACCCAAGTATATTTAAACATCCTGGCGAAATTCTCCAATGACCAAGATGTGCTCAAACGCTCACAATTACGCCCGAATTCGACTGGATCGCTAAACAAATCAGAGCTTGTCCTCAGCATGTAGCCAGCGATACACCACCAAAAGTTCAAGCCCAAAACATATATTCGCCCTAATCATGTCGACTCGTCAGATGAGATCAAATAGTGAATCTGCCAAGAGCTTCGTCTGTTTAGCAAAGACAAGTCATCCTCAGTGGCAGCTTTGGTGTGCGCCAACATTGGCCTCATGATCGGGTCAGAAAGGTGTTTTATTTTGATAGAATCAGGTCGTTCCCTCTTTAGCGAGGGTTCACGCACTTCATGCGCAGGTTCCTCCTCGTCTTCGACCTCCGGTTCATCAGACTCGTAGTCCATCTCGTGGATCTCCATAATATCTTGGTCCGAATTGCAGTCGAAATTGTCACGAGACAGAGTGTGAGCCAGCGGTCGTGTTAGCGGTTCATTTGCTTTCATTGGCCTGCCGATAATTGCCAACGGCCATCGCATCTCGAGTTCGGTCCCAGGCCTTTTTCGACCAGCCATGACTGCTGCGCTTGGTGGAGGCAACATCATCCATGCAGCCTCGTCTCTCGTTGCGGGCAACTGTGACACAGGCGGCGGATGTAGATCGTTGAGAGCAGGGTTTTTGCCGCGACGATAGTCATATCGATCACTCTCCATTGTCGGAGCCCGTCTTCGTAGTTGAAAAGTCTCGTCTCGGGCTTGAGCATCTCCACCTTCATCATGAAGAGCCCCTGCAGTCGCCCGATTCCACATGCGGGTCATTCTCTCACTGAAGCCCCATAGAACCTCGTCTTCGCGATCGTAGCGTTTCCAGTTCCATGTATCAGTATGCAAGGTGGATTTCAATGAATCCTTGATATTCTCCATAGCTGTCGACAGTCTTCTGTCCATCGAAGGGCGTTTAGGACTAACCCCGGACGTAGCATCGCGAGGCTTGGAGGAATGACTCTCGGTGTCGCTCGAGGAGGAGGCAGTGGATGGGCGTGATAATGTTGGAGACAGGCCCGCAGAAGACCTCGTCGCTTGATCATGAAGCTGTGGTAGTTCTGGTGATTTTGAACCACCAACCGCCTCCGGTGGCTCTATAGACTCGCTCTTCTTCAACTTTTGCAACAGTCGGTCGGCTTTCCAACCTTTTGGTGGTCCAGGACCCAGCATTAACTCCTCTGCCCATGTCTCGTTGGTTTGAAAGGGGCCGGGCTGTCGAACGAGACCTGGTTGAGTAGTGACTATTTCATTGTGGGCTTGCGCTTGAGCTTCTGCCTCCCTCCGTCTTTTGCGCTTGTGCTGATATTCTAGACAAGGGGTGAAGGAGATGTAGTAAAAGATGGCCGACTGGACGCCGCGCAAGAACCAATGTCCAGGCTCTGCTGTATAGGGAGGAGGTGTCATTTGCTGCGGAGTGGAGTCGAAGCTTAAGGTGTAGTTGTTATCGACATGACGGCCCCAGGGGCTCTGTCAATGGCGTTGCGTCGGATCTGAGGTGGCGCATGTAGGTGACAGTCGAGGATAACGTAGAATGAGCCGTGAGAAAGGAATGCCACTCCAGGTCTCCCACAAAGTCGAAGCTTCTGCGATATGAGGGAACAGAGAAGATGGACGGTCAAGCCAAGAAGATCTGTGGTCGATGATTACATGTCGGTACTGTCAAACCCGTGCTCAAGGTAGTGGGTTATAGTGACGAAAGTGAGGTGCAAGTGCTTTATTGGCATTGCTTGCGTTTTGGCGAAAGGGTGCCGCAAGCCGAAGGGGCACCAATGCAGGCTACGATTGAAGAATCTCCACGCGGGCAACGTGTCAATCCTCTAGACGGAACAGGCTTGGTGGTTAGTTGGCCAATAGTGGAGGCAGACGGGTTGTATCGGCCAGGGACCATGAGGAGGAGATTTCGAGGGGTGAATTGTGACTGGCAAAGACTGGCACTGACTGGCTGCCGGTGACAGAACTGCGAGGGCGAGGACGCACAACGCATATGGCAAGGGCGACCGACCCCTTTCATCAACCTCATTCCTTCCAAATTGTCACGGCAGGGTAAGCTCCGAAAGCCCGCTTGCCATTTTAGGATTAGCCTCTGTAAAATGGGGTCTACGGCGGATCTTTCAGGCTTCGGATACAATCTCACCTCAACCTCGATCCTAACCTGACCCCTCGCATTCGACATTTGCAGCAGAACACAATGCAATGATCGTTGCGGGTGAAGACTTGCGAAACGGCAAGGCGTGCATTCTTAATCACGCTTAAGCTATGCTACATGATTCATACTGTGAGTTTCGTCGTGAATATCAAGCGATCTCACTTGATCATCGCTTCAGGCGCTCGACTCCAAGGCAGTTGAGTCCGAGGCGCCCAATTCCAACACATGCCCATGACAACCTCATACCCTATTGAATAAATGCATGATTGACTCGAGGGCTTTCTAATGGCGTAATGGTATACTTAAGGCCCCCCAAAGTTCAATAACAACCTTCTTAGAAATCACCGGAGACAAACGTGTTCCGCACTCGGAGACATTCTGATGCCCAGCCTCATTACCTCAGACATATATCAAGGCCCCATTGCATTCAAAGTGATCCTCGGTCTTTGTGTACACATATACGCCATCTTTCGTACACTTCAGAGAAAACTTCTTTACTCATATTCTCAACAAGAGACCACTGTCTAAGGCTATCCGCTCCGTTATGGCGCGGCTATACGATTCCCTCATCATTGGTTCTGGTCCGGCTGGCCTCTCGACCGCCTTAGGACTTGGCCGTGTCCATCGGACATGTGCAATCTTCTCAAACTCGACATATCGAAACGCAGGCATCCATGCAGCTCATGCAATCCTAGGTCACGACGGGAAATCGCCCGAAGAGATTCGGAATGCTGGTCGTAAAGAAATCGAAGCATACGGTCATGCCGAATTCGTCGAGGCTACCATTGTGAAAGTCTCCCGATCACAAACCAGCAACGGTTTGCATAGCATCTTTTCAGTGTCAGATTCCGTCGGACGTGAATGGAGAGGGCGAACTGTTATTCTGGCCACCGGTGTTAAAGACGTATTCCCCGACTTACCTGGTTACCGAGAGAACTGGCCTCAGAATATTTATCAGTGCCTGTTTTGCGATGGCCACGAACGATATCAGCAGCTGAAGGCCGTTCTGTGCTATCCAAATGTGAATCTGATGTCCATCAAAATGGCCACCATGGCCCATTTCCAATCATACCCTCCAGGATCAAAAGGAACACCGTCTTCTGGGAAATCGCTGGTCAGAGTATTGACCAACGGGCCCGCCAACCCTGAGAAGGATAAAAGCATCAGTAACGCACTCAAAGTCCTGTCCGCGTACGGCATTGAAGTCGACGAACGGCCAGTGTCAAAGCTGGTTGCAGATCCAAAACAAGGGGTTCATGTTCATTTTGAAACTCAGGAATCGTTACATTTCGGCTGGATCTTCCACAAGCCAACTACAGAGCTCTCGAGCACCACGGCATCATTCGTGGACCAGCTTGAGCTCGCCACCGCAACTACCCCGTACGGAACCACTATCAAGACTGAGCCGCCTATGAACTCGACAAGTGTGCCAGGACTATTTGTTGTTGGTGATGCCGGCAATATGATGACCCATGTCACCACTGCTATCTCCAGTGGCTTGGGGGCTTCTGGTGGCGTTTCGCATTTTTGTAATGAATGGGATGATGCAGACGTATTGTTGCAGATTGAGGGTCAGAAGAAGGAATAGCCACAATTGACTTCAGCATGGATATCACCACCAATTGCTGGCATCAGACAGAGGTTAGATGAGGTTGAGGCGGTAATTGAACGAGGGGACAGAAGCAGACTTGTATCACTGTCAGCGAACAGCCAAAACTTCTGTACTTTTGACAATGAACAGGAAGGCCAGTTGGTTGAACCCCGCAGACAGGGCTGCATTAGGGTCGCGGAATACCGGCCTCATCCGTCCAATATTTACGCAATCCATGTCCCTGAAAGCTCACTTTCCTTCCATATGCAACGAGGACCGTCAATCGAACAGCGCATATATGCACGGGGTGATCAGTGTGGAGACCATACGACCCCGGTCCGCTCTCACCTCTATGTAGATGAGACGTTATGACAATTACCAGATCGTGTAGCTTGCGTCGATCGGGACTTTCCAGCCGAAATCGAACATAGTTGGTGGAACTCGTCCTGATCGGGTTTTTTAGCACTTGGCTCTGTGGCTCATTTCCTTAACAGTGTCACGACCAGTGCTTCACCAAGTCATGGCTAACCTTGCACATGTGAGACTTGGTCCATGAATCGCCTTGGAGGAATTAGAGTGTATTCAGCTAGTCCTTGTTGCCAACTTGAACAAGTTTAGCTGTCCGACTTTGCACTGAACCCTGAACGTACGGCCGAAGGTCCAAGGCCCAAGTAGGGCTGCTGCGATAGATCATGGTCTGGAAGTCTGGTCTGTTGTGATTCGACTGTGTTGATTTGTCAGTAGATCCTGGATATCCATATGACGCCAACCGGTCTTCTTCTCCTGTTTCAAAGACAGTCCAAATTCACATCGAGCTATCAGATGCATCTTCGTTAAACCCTTGCAAGGACATGGTGCTAAACTACGCTTCCGGCAACGCCTTTTGCTGCGTTGCAGAAGTGGGAATCACGATCGAAGTAGCTGGGATAACTAGCCGAGACTCGTCCTTTCCCCAAGGGTGGCCTTGTCTCAAGATGACCCGACACAGTGGTAGAGGAGGTGTGAGGGCCTACGTATGCGTGCTGGGCGGCCATCCGTCTTTTAATGGTTACCTGAAACTGAAAAATCAGAGTTTATAGACCCCACGGACTATACACTGGGCAACATCTAACACTTGAGAGCTTCGAGGACAGGGTTGATGTCAAATACCGAGTTGGACGACTGAATAAAGTTTTACTGAGCAGCCACAACGGACGTTGTCAGGGCCGGCGTTGTACAAAAGGACGAAATGTCCCCAGCTGTGGTATTTCGGTGGTTGGATGCTCGCTGACCCATGTTCCACAAGGTCCCACCAGCAGCAGGCTCAAGAAGTATGTATAAATTGCGGGTCTGGGGTTACCAATCACTGATCGATCGCTGTGCATCAAGCCCATTCATCTGCTCTCACGGAAGTGCTTGTTTTATCCCAGTCACGTACACATATGCGTATACTGGTTCGGTTTTAACTTTCCATCGGTGCCCCCGGACCAAATGGAAATACACCATTGGACAAACTGTCTTTGGACCTCGATGGTGTCACATTTCGGGTCCAAATACCCAATTCCCGTTCGTTGTGGATCACTCACTTCCTTTACCAATAGTCTCTTGGACTGGTGATAGAGGGGCCCATGCTGCATGCTTCAGGAACTAGTTAGGACAATTATGCTGCCCCAGCGCTGAGAGGTATATCGGGTTTAACGCCAGGTGAGTCTGCTTTAAGTTCTTTGGGAGGGAGATGGAATTGCTAGCGAACAAAAAGGGGCCCCCTCGGCCGGCTAGGGATGCCGCCTAATTGGAAGAAGCCTGAACAAGTTTCCCCAGCGTTCAAGGTCCATTAGTCACAGCCGAACAGGTGTATTAGTGAATGACCCTAATTCACGTACAAACCGTAATCCTTCGTGCCACTGGTACAGTCTCGCAATGTCAACTCCATCGGACCTTTTGAGACTTTAACGCCGGGCCCCACGGCGATCATGTTTGTTTCCGCTGTCATGTTGAGTTTCTGTGGTACAGACCCTCAGAACAGAGCCAATCAGCTAGACTCGGAAGTATCCAGTACACTCTTCTTCCCAGGAGACGGTCTAGACCAGATTTCAAGTCAAAGGCATTTCTTTGAGCATTCCTCGGATGCATGCGGCTGCTAATGGCGACGAGCAATGCGTGAGGTGGTCCGAGCGTACACACGGCATCGGAGGCTTGCCAGGATTACCCTCTGTTTGCCTCAAGCATAATCCAGGGATTGCTAAAGTCGACATGAGATATGGCTGTCTCTCCTGGGGTGGGCATGATACTTTTTACTAGGAAACATCTTCTTCATAGAGAGCAGGCAACAGCAGTCTTTTAAGACCCCCCTTTTGAGTGGGTGTTCTGTAATGGCGTCATTGAGCGTACAGATACTATGTTCACGTCTCAGACGATGACAGTTGGGCTTCCACTTACCATCGATCGCGATTGCACGCCTGGCTTGCATTAGCCTCAATCAGCCCAACTTGGTCGTTCCTGGAGTCTATCTCGCAGATGTGCTAGCGTATGGTTTTCGCTTTCATCTTGTGTGAACAAAAGATGAGTTCCAGAGAAAGACTTGACTTTTGGTGTTATGTCCGAATGCGGCCAATCTTCTCCGTCGACGCTCCCAGCTCGAGCGAAAGCAACCAGAAGACATGAGCCGATCCAGTTCAAATGGCTTCTTGTTTTGTCTTTCTTCTTTCTACTCTTCTTACATCGACAAAGCTTGATACCGTCTTGTTGACAATTTCCGACTGGAGATTGCTCCTCCTTTACTGGGAACCATTTGAGACAAAGCCACGGGTGGCTAGTTACAGAGAGTTCAGCTCGTTCAGAGAGCCACAGCTTTACCGCAAACCCATAGCCTTGTCTTCCTGCAAGGTACCGACGCTACTTTTCCAACTGGTTCCTCCTCAACACCTTTAGAATACCTCACACCGTGGGAAATCAGACTGCTGGTGGCAAGAGCTTTCTCTCTCCATTCATCTATCCGCGTCAAACCTTCCCAGAACAAGGGATCCTTTGAGAGACGGTTTCCTTTCCCAAGGAACAACCAAGCAAAGCAATTCTACATTGTGCAGAACAACGCTCTGAGGAGAGAGCTGATAGCAATCGTGGCCGGCGTTGTTCTCCTGAACACGATTCTTATCAAGGCGGTTATAGAGCCCAAGCCAAGGTCTCTTTCATCTGAGATCCTTTCAGCATCTGCCCCACAACAGCCACAGTCCTGTTCCTCATCGGCCATCTAAAACTCACTCTGACACCAGCGGTGAAGTATCACAAGGAACATCCCGCTGCTCCACTTCTCCAGTCGCCAGTCGTCTCGGTTCACACTTGATACTCTCTACCGTAATGCGTCCCGCTGCTGGCCGACCGATTTCCCCACCACACTCTTCCGACGAACAATACGACCTGGCCGACAGGAGTACCAGGTCATCAGTGGCCAAAATCAAGCCAGAGCCCTTTACACCGCCGATGCCTTCAACACAACTGATGCCAGATCTTGGGCTCAATGATCCATACGTAAGCATCTCTCCCTCAATGACACTCCCCATCGCTGACAATTACAGAGCTCATATGGCGACCCATCCATGTATCATCAAGCTCCTTCCCAAATATACTATACGCCACAACAGGTGAGTTCAGACTCTTAAGTGCTATCTCCAGAAAGCTGACCAGCCAAGCAAATGATCACCTCACATCCAGCATATGCTTCCCCAGAATCTGTGCATGAACCGGGTATACAGACACGCAGCGGAAGAGCACTTGGGTCGGCAAGTCCAGCAACAGAATCAGACTCACGACATTCACGATCACCTCGTGTCCGAGGCAAAAGGCACCAGAAGAAGACTGGTAGAAAAGGAGGACCCATCATCGACCAACCACTCAGTGTGCTGACCCGGGACTACAAGACGCCGTTGAAGGACATGGGTGCTCATGTCCATCGGTCTGTGGAACGACGACGGGCAGAGGTCGAAGGGAACAAGGGCCACGTACCCAGACCCATGAACTCTTTCATGCTCTACCGTTCCGCATACGCCGAACGAGCCAAGCAATTTTGCAAGGAGAACAATCATCAAGTCGTTTCCCAAGTGACTGGAGCAAGTTGGCCTCTGGAGCCCAAGGAGGTCAGAGAATTGTATGAGAACTTCGCCATCATCGAGAGAGACAACCACGCAGCTGCGCATCCTGAATATAAATTTGCCCCTAACAAAACCAAGAGGGTAAGACAAGACGAGGATCCTAGCGACAGTGACCCGGACTGGGTAGGCTCTCCCGCGGTCGGCAAGAGAAACCGAAGTATGCGATACGTGGAGAATCGAAGTGCGACATCAAGTCCGTTTGATCCTCACCAAGTCCAAGTCCAATACCAACAACCCATGCCGTCACTACAGCTATCTGGATACGATATCCCCAATCCCTACGGCATCACACCGGTCATGGTCAGACACGAGGCTATCGGCGGGCAATATTACCAACCTGGACCTCCTATGGGCTATTATGCTGATCCCATGCCTGAGGTGAGGTACGACGCCCCCGAAGATCCGTACGCGGCATACCAAAACGGTTTGGGACTCGTCGGCATGCCCCAAACGACCCATCACGAGCTATTGACATCTGAACCGCCTCCTCAGCAGCATCATAATCACATGCACGTTGCTGGGGACATGATTGACCCACGTCTAGGTCAGGTCAATTCTGGATATGAACACGTCTTTTATGCAGAGGCCGAGCAGCTCGAAGACCCGTCAAGGCCGGTGGCCTTCGAATCTGTCAACGAAATGGAGATGGGATATGACCCCGAAGCAATCCATCCTGGTTTGGCCACCTTGACCAACGAGCATGATGTTTGGGGTGATGGGGCTAACGTTGGCATGGACTTTGAATCCGAGTTTCAGAAGTTGGGCTGAAGGTCCTGAGGTAGCAGACAATGTTTTGTGTCTGATACAGTTGCATGGCGACGGCGTATGAGGCTTTCAAGTCGACATTTTTTGCATATTTGCCAAGAGGATCGGGAATGGATGAGATGGATGGTCAAAGAACAGAACTTACTACATGTATCACCATGTAGAGATATAGTGATAGATCTGGTAGTGGAGCTCAGCTCTAGGCTACGTCTGTCAACACAGAGCATAAATACGTTTTGACTTGCACGATTACCATCAACGTACACAGGAGCCTATCGTATCAATTGTAGACAATTCTTCCAAGACCACCGTGACAGGACAGAACACATCACAACAGCAAAACCATGGCAAGAAGGAGATTCAACTTAGTGGATCCATTAATAAGCATTGTCTGAATTTATGTACTATCCATTTATCGTACAAAGCGCAAAGAACCATTTTTGGCTTTGGAACCAAGAAGCCACCGTCTTAGTGGGGCAGGTTCTGATTAAGCAGGAGGACTCGGTTTCACAGCACAGTGACTGTTACTCACACTCTGCACCTCGAGAAGGTGCCTCCTAGGCAGAGCAAGGCTGGCTGATTACTGATGCTGATATGCCCAATTGCCAGAAGTAAACAATGAGATATAATTCCGATGGATGACAGAGCTGGTGAAAAGGTCATGTTGAATGTGGAAGCTATGGCGGTGGAAAATTCGCTCCTGTAGGTTCATGTTCCTTCCTTCTGCTGAAAGACTGTACTATATCTCCTCCACGGAATTCCTCTTTTGAATAGATGAGAGCTGAGAAGGGTCGTGTGGACGCTGACTCTAAAAGCTGAACATCATGCCTGTATCCTGAAGACTTCCTGAAGAAAGCCTAGCGACGTGTATAGCGAGGAAATTCAGCTCATTTTCGTATTGACCTGAGAAAGATGGCCACACAGAACGTTGATGATGGTGACTGAAAAATGCAACGATAGTGATCGACTTATATGCGACCCGAGGAGTGGCTGATCGCGGTCTCCAGACAAAGCCGTGTGCTCAGATCCCCATCTCGAAGACACAAAGCAGGCTATGTGGGGATATGTGGCCTATTTTTGGTTGAATGCAAGACAAGGAGGGCGGAATACGAAGTGAAAGGTCGCTTGTGTGGGGTGGATGCTGGGATGATAAAGCTAGGGCCGAGCGATTTGATGGCCAGTGGAAGTTGAATCTATGATATCGTACAGACCAGGAGACAGATATTAGTCGAGGAGCATTGAATTTCGAGAAAGCTAGGTTTGTTCTGCGGAAACCGAGGAGAGCAACAGCCAAGCGATAGTAAAGGAAACAGGATAAGAAAATCCGTTGAAATGGAGTTGCATGGATATAAGTAGCAGGTCTGATCATTGGGCAGCAAGAATGTTGTGTAACATTTCGAGTTTGCTGGTGTGAGACGGCTTCATCTTCTATGGTTTCTGAACCCTCTTCTCAGAGCCTCGACAATGGTTGGCTTTCTGGACCCGGGCTTTGTACGACATTACACCTTCTGACTAAGAAGACACCAAGATCCAGGCTAGGCAGAGAGATGATCGTACTTCCCGAGATTGATACGAGCATTTTCTTTTCACATGTTAAAGTTCTATTCACGGAACTGGTGAAACCAACCACTTGGTTGGGTCGTCAACATTTTCCAAGGCTTACGTGTGCCTCCTCATGATATTTCGAGTACCTGAAATCTATCGTCCTTTTCTATTCTCTTCTAGGTTTGCAATGGCCATCGTTCCAAGGTGCTCGAGAGGTTGAGATGATTAGGGAGCATTTCTTGCGATCCCTCCCCATGCCTCATGCATTTGCATATTCAAGTAGCCATCAGCATGACCAGCATGCTGTTCTCAAGTTCCCAGCTTGAGGGGGTTACTATCGACAATCCATTCTGAATTCGCGCTTTGAATCCTCAACCGAGTCACAGCTCTCACTTTCTTCGGACAGCAAGACTAATGACAGTCTCTCTCACAAAATCGCGCTCGATGAGCTTGTGACAAAGGCGACATTTCCGCTTCCATTTCATATGCTTTAGCTCCGTGTCAAACTTCAGAATATCGAATCTCGTTGATGGATGGCAGGCAGGGCAGTACTTTCTGTCCCTTGCACCATCCTCCCGTCTGGATATTGGGTTTTGTGGCGATGTCCGTAGGTTGGTATTGGGAGAATCCCTATTGCGAGTAGAAGCCCGCGAAAGAAGCTCATGGAGATGCTGGACTGGAGCAGACATAGCGGGCAGCGGTGTTTGCACATGGAATTGTTGAGTCGCTTCATCGCGATAGAATGCGAGTAGGCCTTTCAAATATAGCCTGGTCCAGGAGTGGTCTGTAACTGTGAGAAAGGTGTCACTCAGAATATTCGAAACCACGCTATGAATGTTCTGTCTGTTCGCCCAGAATTCATCCTCTTGAGCTTCGAGTGGTATCCTGTTACAGGTCCCAATGAGGCGATCGAACATGAAGGCTATCCGGTTAACAGCAAGCCTCAGTCCGGTTTCAGCAACTCTAAATTTGTGATGAGGGCGTTCTTTCTGACAGTTCTCCAGCTCAATCCTGTTTTCTCGTAGGGCAAGCGAGTTTCGGATGAATCCCTTGAGATCTTGCCCGCTGCCATCTGCGTGGTACGAGCCCATTAAACAGGCCGGGAGGCCTCCTCCAATCTTGGACATGGTCTGGCGCTCGTCGAGGAGTTCATCAAGCCTGCTACACAGATCCAGGAACCGATCTGCCACACTGATAAGGAGATCGGTACGCCCAGAAGTATTGGGTGTGTTGCTTTCAATGAGGCTGAGACTGGTGGCGGTGGAATTGGTGCTGATTAGGGATGTTCCATATGAGGAGCTTGAGGGGGTGACAGAGGGCGGCGTAGAGCTTGGAGTTGCAGAGTTAGGAGTGATGATCGGTGATGCTGCTGTAGAACGATCAATTAGCTTGGAGTCACGGTGGCATGCAGTTATATACGTACGCTTTGCGCTACTTTGCGCGGAAAAATTGGTGTCAACAGGAGGACAGCTCCGCAGTTTCTTCTTCAAGTCTAGAATCTCTTTTCTTAGATTCTCTATTGTCGATGACTTTTCTGACTCCATCGTTCTCTGAGCACTGATTCTCGGTGTTTGGACATTGTCGGCGTCTAAAGTCAGACTGTCCACCGACCTTGGCCGTTTAAGGTGAAAGAGGCTTCTTCCCAGATGTGATAGCCGTTGTCGCTTGCTATCCGAAGGCTTAGCCATGTTGTGCTTGGTGAGATATTTCTATAGCTATAATCAAGTGATGAGCAAATGTTGATCAGCTCGCGGTTTGCGGGATGTCAATCTTGATAAGTCAGGAGAAGGCCAGAGATATGATTCCTTGTCCTTGTCGTTACTTCAAACAAAGGTCCAGGGACAGAGTCATTGATTTAAACCAAGAAGATCTGAATCAATGACACAATCTAGTCTTTGATTGCCAGCCAACCGACCTGCTTTGTTAATTGTTGGGTTTCACAAGAACACCGCGTTATCTCTCCCGACCCACAATTGATTCATGGTTGGAAACAAAGACCGCAGCACTGGGAAGGCGTGCTCGGCCATTTGGAAACCCATCGTGGTCATCCTCTTGCTGTGAATGGTGGAAATGGTGTGCTCGTGCTATGAAGAAGGGCACACGACTGTGAATCTGCACGTGCACAAGGCTGAGATCTAGGGAGGCGTGCCAAGACCTACGACGCTCATTTGCTGGCTGCGAAGATAATGTGGGTCCTTGGTATCGCTGTGTCACCGATTAAGCACATGTGCATGTATATGGGGGAGGATGTGACAGTACTGACCTTCACGCTTTCCTCCTTGAACGTATCAGATGCAATGGATATAGGCGTGGTAGAGCGATAGTGGGCCGTCTCTGTTTCGAGTTGCTCGGTCGCATGCGTGGTCGTAAATGCCAAAGGCACGTCACAGCTTAGGAAACTTGACAAGCCGGGTATGGTGTAGGGGTTTAGAAGAGTTGATGATAGCTAGATCTTTTTGTTTCTCATGGCACTTTTCGTATCTGGGGAAGAGGTTTGTCAATATTTCAACTTGGAGTCTCCTAAACACGACCCAACAAGTACTTACGGTTCAATCATTTGCGAATCGCTTTGCCAATTGAAGTCCGTCAGAACCAGAGAGAGTAAGTCAGTTTTAGCCATGTTTGAACAGTTTGTCTTCAACCATTCTTTACAAACCACCAGCTCATATGACAGATGCGCAACTATAGTTTCGAGAAACGTGTTGCACCAAAACCATAGGGGGTTCCTCATACTGAGAATAGCGTCTCGCTGCAAAACTGCAAGTCCACTGCCTAGCGCACCTGAAGGAGAGAGGTCCTTGGCCATGCATCAAAGATACGTCGAGCAGAGACATTATAGGCGGGTAAAGTGCCGCAGATGCGGCTAACTTGTGCACACCAGTGTAATGAATCGAGCTAGATGGTTGATGATGTTTATGATTTAAATGCGCGATTGTCATTAGGATTGCTTTCAGCAACAATTAGACTTAAACTCCGCCTTAGTTGAAGATGATTGGCGGAATGAACACGACGCGTTGAAATTTCCCCGCATGCGCCTGCGGCTTTGTTCAAGGAATACACATCACTTGATGTTTCTCGTCCAAATAGAACACACCTGGCAATCCTAAAAATCCCTCAACCGCAAGGGTGATGCTTACAGATCGATATCAGACTTACTACATGTAGCGGTCCAACGATGCACGGCGAAGTGGGCAACAAACTGGTAAGTACATTGGACGAGGGGGGTGTTCCAAGCACGGGCGCCTCGCCCAAGATTTCCAATAAACCAACTGTAACCTTTGCGCAGACACTGATCTTCGGGCTTTCTCTAGGTGCAACACGCCCGGCGCACGCTCACATTACCTGTGCTACCGGCATATCAGACGGAACTTGTACGCAGCTGTGTCCGCGAGGTGCGGGACCTCGATCGAGACGTGGCGGCGATCCTTGCGCCATTCAACAATACACAAGGCTCGACGGAGGATGGCTTCCAGAGCAGCAGTAACTCATTCAACCCGGCCGAACACCCGGCGACGGCGTGCGCTTTGTTGGTGGACCATTTGAGCATGAGGCGGAACAAGAGATGTCTACTGGCGTATCATCGCGTAAGGGCAGATAGGGTCGAGGAATTGGTTTGGCAGGGATGGGACCCTACGACCTCGGTTGGTGACGGCGACGATATATCAGCAGGTGGTAGCCGTCTAGGGAATGCCGGTGATGCGACAGGGACTAAGGATTCGTCTGCGTCACCAAATCTCTCGCCTGAAGAACATGCCCTGTTCTTGCAATATTCGGATCTTCTGGCCAGCTACAAGGGTCAATGGACCGACGTCGACCTCACAGGGTCATTGGTCCCGCCGAAAGACTTATTTATTGACGTGCGAGTCCTCAAGGATGCCGGCGAGATTCAAACAGAGTATGGAACTCTTAACCTGACCAAAAACAGCCAGCTACATGTCAGACTTGGCGATGTTGAGAGATTGATCCAGCAGGGGTTTCTGAAGAGACTGAATTGATTCATGGTGACAGCTGCCTCCAGAGCCTTACTTGTTAGGCTACGAGACGATTTGACACACTTACGGGCGGGATGGGAAGCCGAGGGAAACATCTTCTGAGGGCTTTGACACGAATCGATTGACAACCAGCGGTTCCGAAACCACATCAATACTTTGGTTCTCAGACCAGGTCAAACACCAGAGACAAATCGTCGGCCATCTAGCGATTCCAGCCACTAGATGCCACCACGTCCCAGTCTCAATCACGCCGCCCTCGATTCTGTCTACTATTATACATGGTTCATTGTGATAAACCTTTACCTAACTGAATGGCTCTGATGGCATGCATAGCGCTGATTTCAGCCGCTCAGAACATGTCATCCAAAGACCACAGCAACAACGGCAAGATCACTGGTGTCATGCAAGCAAGACAAGACAACAGCGACAGTCTGGTTGCACCAGCTGTAGGTGTTGCCAAGGTCGGACCTGTATGGTTTCCGCCTCCTCCATTGCCTCCATTGACCGGATTGTAACTCTCTGGGCCATTACCATTCGGTCTGCTTCCATTTCCAGCGCTATCACCACCTTGTCCACCTCCGCTATCAGCCACCTGTTGGGTGAAGTTTCCACAATTCAGTCTTGTGCCGTTGTTTGCATGGACTACAATCGATCGATTTCCAAAGAAGCTAACGCTGTTTGGATCGGTGCTTAGATAGAGGTCGAGAAAAGTGGCCTGGAAAGTGTTGCCATCCGCGGTATCGGAGATACCACCGTGTTTGCCACTCAGGTCGCCCGGCTGGCAAGTTTCTTGAACAGTATTGTCACAAGGAGGAGTGTCTTGGCGACCATACGGAGTCAAATGACCACCTGCGGAGGTACAATTTCCTTCAGTGTCGAGGGGAAACTCGTGGATATGGTATTCTGGTGAAAATGTGAGCATGAATGAGACTAAAGTGGAGGGAGTCGACTCTGGGTTATCGACCTACTGAAAGGACCATCTTCTGCGGATGGAAAATCAAAAAGGTTGATTGAGAAGTTCACACCTGTGCCATTCTCACTGGAGACAGCAATGACAAGGCCTTGAACAGGTCTGCCGTACTGCAGAAGTGCTTGGAAGGCGGTAGATTGAGGGTTATTGTTGACGATGGGGGCAATATGCTGGGAGTGATCCTCTTCTTGAGCGAAGGCGGTGAGAGTAAGGACGAAAAGGGTGAGGACAACGCTGACGATGGACATTTTATGTTGGAAGCAAACTTTTGGGTGGGAATGGGAATTTGAATGGTTTGAGCTCTTGGACTTTGCAGGATAGTGGTAGTGTGGATTGGGATTGAAATAAGAAGAGGCAGACTGGATGAGGTACCAGGAGAGGTTTTATGGTTCTTTGGACCTGGTGAAAACGAAAGATGAAGAGAGCAAGAAATCGTGGGATGTGCAGAAATTGTATCTGGGCAACGATCCAGGAATGGCAAGAAGCCTGGTAACGGTGACGAGTGACTGGGAAGGCACGACGGACACACCTCAACTTCAAATTCCCGTTGCTACGGATTCATGGATTCAGCCATTCAGGTCGCAGGGTGTACTTAGTGTACTTAGCCGTGCAGCAGGCGCTGACGTAGATGTAGATCTTGAATATTCTCAACCTGCGCTGTAACGGGAACCGACTGCGAAGCATTATCATTTCTTGGATTCTTGTGGGAGGACGAGGTCGGCAAGCTGCCGCTACAACGACCCGAATTCTTTCAGTCGCTGGTGAATATTGACCCACCCTTTCCCAGGCATTCCTCGTGTATCACGTGTCCCATTCAGCTCGGGACGATACATCTGAAACACATGTCAGTGTCACCAGAGCAGAAGACAAGGTGGAAGGCTCAAGGGCCGTCTAGTTGAAGTACCCGTAAGGGGCAGGCTCGATAAGCGTCAAGGAATAGTGTTTTGGTATTGATGTTGCTTTGGTCAAGGCAGAAGAACAAGTCACAGGACGACATGACTCGAGATGCAGTCTATTTCACCCACCAACCAAACCAAGGTGTCTCTGTCCCCTTGCCGTGACAAATTGTAGAGAGTGCTGGTGATTATTTACATGGCGGTCCTGACTGCACACCGGAATGGGAAGATCTTTGCATTCTTTGCGTCCCACGCACCGCCCACAGTATACGCATCCTTCTCAATGAACTCTCGCACCTTCTCTTCGCTCTCAGCCTTCATCATCATGATGCTTCCCATCATAGCTGGAGCTTCACCCTCTTTGGGCTGTGTGGACAATTGAGCTCCGCCAAAGACAACAATGCCCTCATCGATCAAGGGTTTCAAATTAGCCAGGTGGGCGGGGCGAGCGGCCATACGTTTGTCGAGGGCACCGGGGAGGTCGGGAATCTGCACCACCCATTCGTAGAGTGGTTTAGAGGTTCCGGTGGCTGAGGAAGACATTCTGATGTTGATGGCGGGGGAGGTGCGGAGGAGGAAGTGTGGGGTGGTGATTGGCTTTGATTGGAGTTGAGTCCTTGGGACTAGGCGTAAAATGCTTCGACGAGGAGGAGTAGGGATGGCAAAAGACATGGAAAACAGGTTGGACACCAGGAAGGTCTCTTGTCTGCCGTAAACTTTGGGATGAGAGATGTGGTACAGGTAGTTTGGAAGTTTTGTCGGTTATATGCGGAGAAGACGACGGGTGTGTGTTGCGGCCGAGGCGGCCAAAAGAATAAGACCGTTTGATAGGGAGAGATTTGGAGTTCGGGCGTGGTTCTTGGCCGGGATTTGGAACCGGGTTCTTTGCTGGCTTCTACATCAGATCACTGCGGTCGATGAACAGATGACACGCCTTTTGACATGGAGTATACAAATCAAAGTCAACACTGCCGAAATCGACATCGACGACATTGTGCATGCCTAATGTTGGAGACATGAGTCAGTCACTTAGAGGATGACTGCTTGTTTACGAGTCATTTACTGGGATAGATTCTTGGCAAGAGTTCAACCAGTGAAAGCGCTGGGAGTCTACTACTCCAGGTGATCTTGTAGGTCGCAAACATGTGGTGAACATGTGGTATAGCTGCCTTCAACCCCCTCTACAGTGGTCCTAGACATCCACTGTCCACAGCCTTGCATGTAGGTACCATAGGTAGGGATGTATACATAGGTGGGCACGGAACAGTTCGCCAAAACGTTCATCCACCAGGCCCCATTTGTGTACACGAGAAACTTCCCAGTGGAGTGAGAGTTAGGTCAACCACGAAGCCCTCTACATAGCTTCGGGCGAGATTCGGCCATCATCTCCATGTCTAAAGCTAGGCCCTGTACACACCGACATGCATACTGCCACGCCACAGTAGCCTACAGCTTCGCTCTAGGTCGGTCCTTGGCGAGTAACGAGTCTGCTACTTTTCTTCTTTGGATCTTGCCCGTGGCCGTCTTGGGTATCTCTTTTAGAATCCACACCTGCACAAAGAGATATGTTAGCACGTGCGACCCTGGTCTCGGTCAAAAGGATAGGGTTAAACTCACTCTGCTGGGTTTCTTGAAACTGGCAGTCTTCCCACCCACGTATGCAGTAATCTCCTCTTCTGTCACCTGCTTTCCGGGCTTGGGCACAACAGCCACGCCGACTTCTTGCCCATAGAGCTCTGAGGGGATGGCAAAGCTGACTGCTTCTGACACTGCTGCGTGGGTTGCGATCACATGGTCCAGCTCGATGGGACTGATCTTCTCCCCTCCACGGTTGATCAACTCCTTGATTCTACCCGTGATGATGACATATCCATCGGGATCTTTCTTGCCTTGATCACCTGTCCGGAAAAAGCCAGATGCCGTGAACGCTTCCTTGTTGGCCTTTTCGTTGTTGATATACCCTTTAGTAACATTCTCCCCGCGGATCGAGATCTCGCCCTCGACCCCTTGGGCCACTTCGTTACCCTGATCATCCAGTATCTTAATTTCCACGCCCTGGCCGATACCAACACTGCCCGGTTGGCGTTTGCCTTTGTGCGGTAGAGGGTTGGACGTCATTTGATGAGCGGCTTCTGTCATAGCATATGCTTCCAGCACAGGGGCTCCATATGTCTGTTCTAATTCTCGAAACGTCTTTGGTGACAGGGGAGACGAACACGATCTGATAAAGCGGATTTGCGGTTTGGGACTGGGGGGAGGATTCTTGAGTAGGATTTGATGGATAGTGGGGACAGCCGTGTACCAGTTAGCTTTGTGAGTAACAAAGTCCTCCCAGAATACGCGAGCCGAAAAGGCGGCAGGGACAATGACAGAGCCGCCGACCAGTAAAGGAGCAAGGAAGCCCGCCAACAGTCCGTGGACGTGGAACAGAGGCATGACCAAATAAGTTCGATCCTGGGCAGTCAACTCGTAAGTGTCTCTGATGTTGGCCATGGTCCTTGTCAGATTGCGATGCGTCAGAGGAACGGCCTTTGGTCTGCCCGTAGTTCCACTGGTGTGTAGGACCAAAGCGACATCTTCCGGCTCAGCTCGAGCCAGCGCCTGTGGCTGTCTCTTAGCCAACTTGCCCTTCTCTTTCACATCGAGCACCAGTTGGGACCCCTTCAGGTAGAGTTCGGCAATTGCAGCATTGAATCTTCGAGCTGCTCGGACGGCAGGTCCAACTTTGGCATATGAGCCTTGAGGAACAATGACTATCGCCGAAGACAGATCTTCAATGTAAAACTCGAACTCATCCTGCTTGTATGCTGGATTCAGAGGAGCGGCAATTGCTCTTTGGTAGGAGGTCGCGAGGAAGGACACAATGAACTCGTAGGTATTGGGAAGTGCTATTGATACGGCATCTCCGTGTTGAATGCCGAGTTGAGCGAGTTGGCCTTGAAGCCCGGTAATGTCCGAGGATAGTTGGGAGTAGGAAATGGTCAGAGGATTAGGCTTGCTAGGGACGATGATGGCAGTTGCTGACGAAGTGCCAGAGATGGACGATGGTAACGTAGCAGCTCCCATAATCGGTAATGTTTATGTGATGTAGGTCTATCTTCCAGGGTGCTAAGGGAAGAGACGCTTGAAGGTGAACGCGACGAGGTTCATAAAAGTCAAAAGAATGATTAAAAGGTCGACCGAGACAGTTCACAGACAATGACGTGATATTCTGGGCAATAGAATGGACGCAGCCAAGCCTAGATTCTCGGAGTACAGTCTTGGTGTGTCTTGTAGAAATCCACTGGAAATGTCTATCTTCTTGAGAAAACTATGGTACACAATTGGAAGGTCGAGAAAAAGAAAGATAAGAGAGGACAATGCCGGGTGACATGAGGTACAGAAATAAAAAGTTACAATTCTGTCCGAGTTCCAGGTCTGTTACAGACAAGGGACCCTGGTTCTTACAAGGGGTGGTGGTTGATCTCAATAATGATGATATGACGCCTGTTGGTTCAGACACAGCAGCTGCTCTTCTCGAGACGTTCGGGCTCTAACCTTACCAAAAACTAGGTAGGCGGAGGGGGCATCCTAGGTAGGGATTAAGCCCTCGGCCGCAGAATACGAGACCTGACGACGCCTAAAAAAACATGTGCATACCAAGGGAACCCCCCATATTCCCCTCGCCTGTGCCTGCGCCCATCCGAGGTCACGGGACTTGAATTAACCACGTGCACTACTTTCATCTTTCTCATTCTTGCCCGCGTCTTCTCTTCATCACCCCAAACAAATAATAAATACCTGTCGTCCACACCAGGCGCAATACACCAAATCCTCCAGATCATGGCAAACCATCTTCCCAGTTGAAGCCATGCCCAATGACTCTAACCTCCCTCCCGCGCCTCCTCCCCGAGGTGGCCTCTCCCTCTACGCCAACTTGTTAGGTCCAAAAAGTGATACGCCTGGCACCATCTCCAGTGCCCCCGTCTCCTATGGCAAAGTCAATGAATCATCCCCCGAGCAGGATGAAGCTGTCAAGAAACAGCAAGCTCTCGCTGGTACATCATTCATCGTAAGAACCTAGATAGGTTTGGATATGGATTTGCTCACGTGTTGCCATGTTTGGTCGTAATTCCAGCCTCCCTCAGATTCCAACCCACCAGAAGACCTCAATTGTCTGCCCAAAAGGCAAAAGCAAAGTCCATTGCCAGCAAATTCGCCCCGCCTGCTGCCGCTGCCGTTCCCGCCACCACTGTAGCAACCGAGTCAACTCAAGATGCTCCGTCAGAGATCCAAACCCCATCAATGGCGCCCAAGACAACTCTCGCCGACTGGATCGCCACGGCGTCAGACGATGATGATGTCAATAACTTCTATGCCTCCGGCCCCAAACGAGAGCGAGGTGGTCGTAAGAAGCGCAAAAAGAAGAAGCAAGAGGTTGAAGTGATTCAAAACTGGGACGACATTTATGACCCTAGCAGACCAACTAATTACGAGGACTTTAAGCGCAGCGAAGAAAAGATCCTTGAAATTCGGGAGTGGAAAGATCTTCTATACAGACACAAGATGAAACGGAGAGGATCAAGTGAATCCGACAGCGATAGCTACCGTCCTATGAATAGTGAGGACCCCATGCCATTGTTCGTTTTTCAAGCTAACCAACAACCGCTGTAGAACAATTCGCGCCACCAATGTCCTTTGCCCCTCCACCAAATCTCAATAACGAGTCGCCGCCACCACCACCACCAGCTCCTGCGGTCGATCTTCCGAATGATGACACAGGAGAGGATGCGTTCTTACGAAGGATGCGCATGAGTGGGATGCAGGTCGACAGCCTGCCATTTCCACAGAGAGAAGACGAACCAGACAACCAAACTTCGAATAATACCTTTACGCCCCGTCCACTGGCACCGCCCACGGGGCAGATCTCGAGAGCGCCAATACGCTACAGCCTTCCGGACGCCCCTGTTGAGATTCCTACCACCGAGAGTGAGCTGGCCCAGAAACTGGCTGAATCAAATCAAGCGGAAGACGAGTCGGAAGATGCGCCTCGATCCAACCGCCCAGGCCAAGCAGGATTTGCTGAAAGACTGATGTCCAAATACGGATGGACCAAAGGTCAAGGTCTTGGGGCCCAGGGCACCGGCATCATCAATCCTCTTTACGCTAAAGCCGACAAGCGCAAGAAGAAGTCTGATGCTGAAGGGGGAGGTTTTGCCACGCCCACAGCAATGGGCAAGATCCTCGGCGGCAACAAGTCCAAATCGGCAGAAGCAGAAGAAGAGGGCAAGTTCGGGGCCATGTCAGAAGTTGTTCGACTTGACGGCATGCTGCAAGGATTAGATCTCGACGAAGAACTTGGAAGGGAAGAGGGTGGCATCATGCAAGAAATCGGGGAGGAGTGTGGAGACAAGTACGGCAAGGTCGAACGAGTCTACCTCCACCGACCAGACCAACCTGACGACCAAGCCCTGGTATTCGTCGCCTTTGTCAGTCAGCTAAGTGCGCTGAGAGCGGTCAATGCACTTGAAGGCCGGATTTTTAATGGGAACATAATCACAGCGAGGTTTTGGCCTAAGGAGAAGTTTGATGCTGGACAATATCTTTGAGTTAGACTTTGGTCTGGTAGAAATGCCAAATTAATCAGAATCTGGGCCTATTGAGATGGCTGGACTCCAGACAATGGAAACACTCTCAGAATTCCTATTATAATTCTCAAACGCATCATATAGAGATCTGCTCACGTGACCAGCGACGCGTCAGGGGCCAAACTGCACTCCGACACGCGCCCACTTGACCGTGATTAATTGGCCTTGGGAATCGGTCTTCGTTGCACTCAGCACGTCGTCTTGAAATCATCGTCATCCTTTGATTTGAGTCTGCTCAAGTCAACTGGACACCGTTCTAGATCCCCTAGATAAGACAACAGACGGCCTACCTTTGCACATCTATGCAAGCCGTGTCCTATTGCTTCACAAACCTGACAACGGCAGTCCTCCAACATGGCCGCTCCCGCTGTCATTCAACAGGCCTTTGGTCCAGACCCAGCATTGCTAAAGCGAGTCTTTGATGCAATCAGTAAGACCGTTCAATCCCCGCAATCACATTCATATGTTGGTTCTAACGAGTCCTCTTGGACAGACTCGACACCTCAGTATACTCCCTTGTTCCAGGACATTGCCCAATATCACCTCTCAACCAAATCCCTTACTTCACAAGATGCGGAACCCGCCACCAAAAAACGGAAACTCAATGGCATCAGCTCAAGTACAACGACTGACATCACCAGAGAACCCATTCTCCAAGCCAAAGATATCTCCTTTACACTACCTCAGCGCAAGAAGTTCCACCTCGGAATCTCACAACATGGTTCTGATTTCCATTCTCCCACCACTACTTTCTCTATTTCCGCAACAAACCCTACGACTAACGAGCTCGAGTTCGAAATTCCTTTCTCTGACTTTGCGCATGCGCTCCGCCTGCCCGTGCCAGAAAAGGCAACTCGACAATTCAATTTCTGTCTTTTACCCAAACCAACATCTTCCTCTGCCGATCCTTTGATATGGACTGTCCCCGACGGCCCACTCAAGACACTTAACATATCCTCCGGTCCGCTTTCCGAAGCCGCAACCAAACGCGCACAATCAGACGACATACTTGGAGCAGTCATCGACCTTCTCATGTCTCGCAGTTCTAGTGAGGGAGACAAAGGGTTGACTCTCCCCAACGCTGACGAATTCGCTTCTGCTACTCCCGAGTCACATCGTAAGAGTGATACAGCATATCACGTAAAAGCATTTCGTGGAAGTAAAGATGGGTTTCTATGGTTCTTAGAAACCGGAATCTTCTTCGGATTCAAGAAGCCGCTCGCCTTGTTTGCCTTGGAGGATATTGAGAGTGTCAGCTACACTAGCGTTCTTCAACGCACGTTCAACCTGAACATTGCCTTCCGGGATCCAGCCAAGTCTGCTGATGGTGGCGATCCGGTGATCGAGGAAGTTGAATTATCCATGTTGGACCAGGGAGACTTCGCTGGCATTGACGCATACATCAAACATCATGGCCTTCAGGACGCCAGTTTAGCTGAGTCGAGAAGAGCCAAAAAGCTCAACATCAATGGCACCAGCAGAGCTTCTGGTATTAAAGTTGAAGGGGCCGAAGATGACGAAGATGCAGCTGACGATAGAACGGAGCTTGAAAAGGCTCAACAACAGTTGGAAGATGAAGAGGACGAAGAAGAGGAAGATTATGATCCAGGCAGCGACGGCGAAAGTGATGGAAGCGGAGCAGATAGTGACGACGACAGTGACAATGGAGGTGATTACAAACGAGAAATGGCAAAATCTCGAAGCCGAGATCTTGTGGCTGATGAATTGGGTAGCGAGGCTGAGGATGTCAGTGTTACCGATGAAGAAGAAGGGCAAGACAATGGGGAGGAGGAAGGGGAGGATGCAGAGATGCAAGATGGATACGACGAAGAGGATGAGGAGGAAGTTAATGATGAGCATGACACCAAGATCACCCCAGCCTTCCCTTCCACCAATGGATTTGCGACAATAGCAGCACCTGTTCCTCAAGGGAGATGGGGCCATGCATCTAATTTACCCGATCCTGACGACGAAGACCAGCTTTGATTTATGTTGTATGTTGCCAGTAGGATAAAAAGTTGCAGTATTGGACCAAAAGTCGTCAGGATATGGGAACTACTAGACATTAGCATACAAATAATGTTTGCAAATCAAGATTGATCACAGTCGTTATTATCTACACTCGGTGGTAGCCAGCCTCGTGAAATCAAGTCAGGTCGGATGTTCACAAAAAGTCCAAGGCTGCCTGCCATACAGCCATGCGCACAGAATTTATATAAATTTGGTTGTTTGCATTTGTTCAATGCAAAGACCTGTAAATTTTATATGGTCTTGTCTATTAAAGACCAATCGTACGTTCCGTAGCTCCCATAACTGGTTATCAAGGTCTAAGTGGAAAACGACACCCATCCGTGATTACGGGCCATACCTCAAAGGCGAGCAAGGATGTCCTGCCCGTCCAGTCCAGTCCAGTCTAATCTATGAATCGGAGGATGTAGTCTCAACGAGACGCCACACTTCTGGAATTACACTCCATCTCCACTCCCCGATTGATGCGTCCCCTTCAGGCAAAACTCTCTGGTATCCATCATCATTAGAATCCTTGACAAGAAAGTGAATGGTTTCCCTTTGCCTATTTGGGGTTACTCCCTCTCCCCGATAGGTTTCGCCGAATTTCCAGGCCTGCCACCACACGTAGCCTGTAAAGTCTGGAATGCCATCGATATAGAGACCGCTTTTGTCCCAAACAATCTCCTAGTAAGAAGTAAGACAGGTTCGTCAGTCCACTCGGGTCACATTTGAGGAGAGGTTCCCAAAAAGAACAACAGATGTTGGAGACCAGGATAGAGGGGCATGCTTGTGCTTGTGTGGGCATTTTATTTACACACAAGAAAGTCGAACTCTGTTCATGTTCCGCTTACCAGATCATACTCTTCGTCCAAAAGCCCTGCTTTGTGCGAAGCAGGCCCTGATCCGGCTATAGTCGCCATGACGCGAACAGACAACGTGTGACCACATCGGATCATCAGGTCTGTTCGAGAGAGGTATTCCATTGTCTGCCGGAACGGCTCGGTGGGATAATCTTCGGTATGGGCTTGTGTGGCGATGAAATGTTGGAAGTGGGAAAGAAGTGCGTTAGATGATGCCAGTTCTTCGGGTCCTTGGTCGTCACGAAGACACTCAGCTACGAATGACAATACGTCGCCAGGATACCTCAGGTTGACTCGGATATCAGCCGAGGGTGGCGGTCCGGCCCACACCATAGTCAAATTAGGAAAGATGTTGACGTCGTATTCCTGCCGCTCGAACAGGTCGTCGATCCGAGTCATTGCAGGGCAAAGCTGGTGAACGTTTGTAAATATGAACCGTGGGAAGTTGTAATGCTCTGGAGTGAACGGATGGCGTGGAGCTCCACCAACAGTAACCGGTGCTTTGCTTATGGCATGCATTGCATCCTCGTGCACTTGTTTGCCCAATCTGAAAAGAAGTGTGCTTAGAAGGGTTCGCGGGGGTTTGATCTTATAAGTGTGTCGCCGAGGTAGCGTGGCACATCTCACTAGCCTATGATGATGGACAATCAAGATCGTAGGGATCAAGTATTCATAAATAATACCTCGAACTTCTGGTGGCAAAGTGTTCAAGGTCAATGGATACGGTCTCACACCCAACGGGGGGCTTGGACGATTCGAGGAGGTCATGTTCTCGTGGAGAAAGATATCTTTCGTTCAGGCTATTTTCTGTTAGAAACAGCTGCTTCTAATGTACATACATCTGAAGAGAAGCCCAACTAGCAGAGTTTATATAGCACTGATTGAAGTCATCCTGGCCATGCCTGGGGGAGTCATAAGGTATGACAAGACGTCTGGCCATCGCTTTGTCTGGTTTGATCGTTGGTTGATACCTGGGCTTGGGCATCGCTCACAAGCTCTCCCACAGCCAGTAAGTCATCCTTGATGATGATTACTTTGAACCTCCCTCTATGACAGGTTTGACTCCAGATGCTGTTCAGGGTGATGTTGGACAGTAAATTGAAGGCGGCTATGCCTACAAAGTAGATCTCGCAAAGGAATTGTAATGAGTCGCACTGTCCGGGATTCGCAAGCTTTGAAGAAGTTCTCATGCGCAGTTGTTGTACACTGCGCATGGCTTGCAACCGTTACCAACAGAGTCACCGATCTATCGACAGAGGGAGGCTCGTCGAAAATGCACTAGACCTCGGAATGGGTTCGGTGGCATCCCAGTGCATTATTGAGCGAGCGAATTGATCAAAATGTCAACTCTGGGTATCGGAAGGAATTCTCGCATGTCGCCTCTGGTCAAAACTGTCGAGTCTATCCATTAGAAGGGGATGCAGGCGCTCCATGAATGACAGTTCCCACTAAGACGGCCGCAGTATATAGACAGTTGAAAGGGTTGTCGACTTAGCTGCCAAGGTCTCCCTTTAAATCTTCTATTCAAGAAGCGAAGTTGGGCGATCCGTAGAGGTTTTGAGAGAGTATAGTCGCCCAGGTATCGTAAAATGTTGATTAGGACGTTGGAGTGGCACCGAAGCTTCAAACTTCGGCGTAGGTGGGGGAAATGCACCATGCAACCTTTGAGGCTCACACTTCGTCATGCATTGCTTCGCTCCTCCTCCTTCCACCAAGCCAGGCACCAGGAGGAGGCTGAAGCAGACCATCCACCTCACAAACAACCTGCTCTCTTCGTTGTTCTGCTTCGATCTTCTCCTGGCGGTCCTTGTCTGTTGTTTTTCTGCCACTGGCTTCGGCTGAGGCAGCATAGTTTCCGGCACCACCTCGACCAGGATGGACAGGATAGATGGGACTGTTGGTCTTTACGCCTGTCAGGCTGACTGGGAGACTGGGACTGCGTTTCGCCTGGGCGACCTCACTACTCGAGATAAAGTTTCCAGCTCCTCCTCGACCCGACGGGAAATAATGCGCGGAGCTTTGACGCAAGCGCATTGCTTCTTGTGTGTTTATGTTCTCGAGGTTCGCAGCGGCTGTTCGTCGCTCGCTCAGGGAAGATGGCTGAACAGGTTCCTTCTGTGCTTCGATATCGACCATGGTGGGTGACTTTGATGACTTGTCGTCGGATTGCCAGGTGAAATTACCAGCGCCCCCTCGACCAGTTCTCACATAAGGCCCGTAGGCCGAAGAATTTGAGATTGAAGACATAGGTGTGTGTACGGGAGAGGTGGTATACGTATGATGGGAGTCAGAGTCGTCGTCGTGTTGGCTGTTGACAGGAGATATCGATGAAGCGTAGGAGTCAAGAAGCCAGGCAGCCCAAGATTGAGATGGAGGAACTGGCTGTTCGACAGCGGCCATATCTGCGAAGGCCAGAGGCAAAGGATCAGGTCGATGTAGTGGTATTGGTGAGATTTGAGTGGTCAGGCTGGCTGAGCTTAGATCGCGTGGGCGAATCAGAGCAGGTGGGGTGACGGGTGACGGGTGACGTTCGCTCCTGCCCCTGATGTTTTGTGAGAGGGCGAGTTCGAAGAAGCAATAATGAGAGAAAAAAAAATAAGAACGAAGCAAGGAGGGTGGTAACATGTAGCGTTACTACTATGGATCTACTGATGACTTATGAACAACGCAGAAGGAAAGGAGGGTAGCGTCAGTCTCCTTCTCCGTCGCGCCAGCCAGTTGGGAATCACAATCAGAGTGGTGGTAGATTGGCCATGATTTACAAGCATTGGCGAACCGGACAAGGTCCTTGGTCAAGCGAAATCACAAAAAAAGAGAGCCCAACAGGTGCGAAGGAACAAGTCCGTCCACCAAACACGGACAATATTGCAATGGGCAACCACAAGCAAATCAATAAAGTTGAGATCTCTGCATCATGATTGAGCTGGCGTGGCTGATCGGACATGATCTTCCACTCAGATAGCGAGCTTGGGGTAGGGTGTTGCTAGGTACCATGCCTGTCCAAGCTCTGCCTGTCCGACACTTGCAGATCAACTCACGGACATTATTGATATTAGTGCAGAGGCTTGGGATAAAAATATCACCACATATAACCTAAACAGCCATGTACTGTGTATCTAGTTGTCATCATATTCCCTAAGGGAATATCGACTGACAAAGGAAGTCATGATGAGACAGGTCTGAAAGAACGGTGCTGCTATCTCATCAGTAGTAGCACTAGCAATCCCCGCCCCTGGAAGCTCTCTGCGTTCCTCCAGTAAACACCCTGCCACTTGCTATTTTGACGCTGATGACTGTTCTTATTCTAATCGATGCATGAACAACTCCGACATTCCATAGACGATGAACCACAAGGTCTACGCATGCTCATGCATCTACCCCTCATCTTATCCAAGGTGTCATGGGGGGCTTCGATCTCGCCGCTAACAAGCGAAAGCGACACTGCTGGGGGGATGAGGGCGTCGGTCACTCCCATTTCTCCTAGCTCCCAGCAGTTCCTGCCGCCTGTTCCTCCTCACTGAGGCCTAATTAGTGATAAGTCATGAATGCTGGTGCCTGAATCCATCGTTATCGGGTTATCTTTGTTCCAGCCCCTTGCAAGTTAGCCCTGATGCAAGAACCGTCCCTTTTTCTTCCGTGATGCCCCTCGAGTCTCGACATGATGGCCTAAAACCGGAATTCCCAGTCAAGGTCTTATCAGTAGTCTTCCGATAGCGTATCGCGAGTCTCGGGCTGTTGTTCGTTTTAGTCTTGAATGCCGCGATATCTTGAACAAGTCAGATAAGGCATTGTCTCCTGAGTTGGTCCACACGGCTGCATTGAAGTATATTCCTATGCGTGGCCCACCAGGGTACCACTGTACTACTTACTGTACCAGAGTTGCCTAGGACCAAAACTACTCTGACTGTAGGTGTTCAGCTAGGCTACCAGTGCCAAAGGTCCAGAGGGAAGGGGGGGCCCGAGGGGCCGAGGGGGCATGCACTACGGAGTACTACTACTACACAGACAGGTGCTAGTTAAATGTCATTCTATGCGGGGAGGCTATGCTCTTCCTGGCGAAAGCCGCTCCGATGACTTTTTGCTCCGGCAATCGTTTAAAAAAATGTTCGTGCTGCTGGTGGCACACTGCAGGCTGATTGATAGTCACGATGTCCCAAATTCAAGGAAGAGATGAGGAGATCCAGAGTGTCACCTGATTTCTCGAGAGCGCCACTGCCCTCGATTGCGATCACTATCAAGAATCTGCAGCTGACGTCTTCAACCATCAATTGCGATCGTGACCTGCAGGAACGGCACAGAAAAATAATTTTCTGGGCACAAACACGCTTGGACCGGTTTCTCCTGACATGACTGACTCCAGAAACCCCGGAAAGCTTCAAACTTGGAACCGCCACTGGACCACGCCGAGGTTGGCTCGTTGGTTGGTTCTGAAACCCCGCCATTAATTAGTACCATCTCTGTTCGGGCGTCACTAGGCATCCCCAATTTCTGGGGTCGACCCCTCTTCTCCACGATGCCAAATAATCAGGTAATGGGAATTAGAGGTCCACTGAGGTCTTAGTCTCTAATTGATTCAAGGCACATTTATGGACTGTCAAGCGTAGTTGCATGCTCAAGGTAAAAAAGACCTTTTCAGGCTCCGTTGGAAGTCATTGCTTTGCAAGTCCTCCGGCAGCTTCGGATGAATGAGACTGGGCAGACAGTTGGAACTTTTTTTTTAATTGATCAGCAATGGCCCTTAGTTGCCACGCGGATCACTGATCGTCCGAAAGCATACCAGATTGTTGGCCCCTCCCCATACTTTTATTCGTAGACTGAACAAGACTGCTTGGTGTCAACATCAACACAGTCAAGCCCCGCCGAGTACGGTAATCCCTTGAGACGATCCCCGGATACGTTCTCCAGGCGTAAACTAGTCCATCCATCCCTAGATGCGGTTAGGGTACGCTGGGAAACCTCTACTCCGTACTGTAGGAATAGATCCCCCCGCCCAGCAGGAATCATCTAGGCACCGTGGCAACGTCATTAGGCCCGAGGTATTGTTCATGGGGTCGTAAGCTACTGTGCCGTGCGGGCCTGCAGGCAACACTTACACTGCAGGTGCAGTGCACAAAAGTCAGCCCCAGCAGGTATGACGACAGCTGATGGGCCACTTGACACGAAGAGCTCGGGGCATGGAGAAAGCAAGAGGCACGGGGCTGCACCGCATCTCAGGCAAGCTTGTAAGAGCCCGCCGATGACGGCATCGGTAAGGGAGACGCTGCGTGATTTGGCGGCCACTACTATCATGCGACCACGCCAGAGCATGGGTGGTCGTCGTAAGTGCGTCAGGCCATGCCGTGGTCGCTTGTCGCCATTGCTGCACCCATTCCTGTTTGGCTCCAGGTCCGCTGACGCTGAGCCCAGTCGGTTGATGCGAGCTACGAGTCGCGGTTTCAGAGCTCCATCGTATCCATCAGATTCCATCATTCCTGTCTGGCTCCACCTGGTCATGCTGCACACGCTCGCAAGATGCAACACCATCTCCCGTGCTGAGGCCCAATGACTGATCATTCGGCAATCAAGCGCCTGCGGGAAGTTGGTTGTAGATACCAATCAACACTCCACGTCCAAGTACCGACTGTCGGCCATGATTCGTGGAAATGGAATTGTTTGGGCACCTGCAGCCGTACCTTTCGTCGAAACTATCTAAAGTATTGATAGTTGGCCCCTCATACACCCCTCTGTTAACCTCGGATCATGATAGTTGCTGGACGCGACTTGACTAATGGATCGCGAGCGCAAGGTCTACAAGCAGGATGATCTATGTATATCAATATGTCGTTATAGTGACATCGGCTATCGATGCACGGGGTCAAGAATTTGGAACAATGTCAGCGCTGACGATCCTGGAGCAGTGCCCGAGGCCACGTTTGGGGGAAAGCTTACAGTGAACTTGGGGGCGTTACAGGAGCTTCAGGGCATGGAAGTGCGGAGGGCGGCTATGGATGACAGGCGACCGAGGGGCCGAGGGGGCCTATCCCAGAGGCTTGGAAGGCGCGAGAGACACTAAGTAATAGGCGTTAAGTACTACGGAGTACTTAGGTGATGATTGCCTGGCACCGGCGGCCTGGCAGCCTGGCACCCCTGAAGCAGTCGTTCTTTATTAGTCAAGTCTTTAGCTAGGAACAGTCAGATTGTGTGGTTACAGCAGTTAGTGACTTGTTCCAGTCTTGCTAAAAGGTGAGTGCAATGCCGCCCAGTTAGGTACATCTAGTATTAGTCCGATGCTGCTGCTCGTTGGTCAACTGGGTTGAATGAACCCATGACCACGATCCTGAAGGGCATGAACCATCTGCACAGGTGTACCGTACACCCGTGGGCGCTGGTTCCCATACTTGTTTTGTTTGAGCAATTGCCATCCCGGCTCCGTGGCTTGCCAGTCCGTGCTCCATAAGGTTGTGGGATACCATTGGAGCCAGCCATTCCCAGGTCCAGGTCCAGGTCCACGAGGTGAGCCTGTTGCCACTTTGATCCCAACCGTACAACCACGGTCAGTGCAGACCCACGCGCCCTATCAGGATACGTCTAACAATCATGAATCACTTTAGTGCCCCAGGCTTAAGATTTCGTGTTATCTGATCGTGAAGACTAACATTTGCCTACTCCTGGACTTGAAATTTGGCATCCCATAGCCTGCGTGTGGGAATTGTTAGATACTAGCCGCGGCTCAAGAACTAATCTCTGGTGCCGCCCGCCTGCCTGACTACCATGGCTGAAATCACAGCGTGTACGCGCATCGCCACCACAACGTACATCTCACCCAGGACCGAAGGTTTTGAAAAAAAAAAAAAGTTTTGGATCAATCTCCTGGACCACCTCCACGCCTCCCAAGTGACTGCTTGCGGGTATGGAGCTTTCGTACCTGTCTGTACTCCGTAGGCTGTTGGCTGTGATCCAGCCAGCGGATGACCCCGCAGTACACCAACTTATCGTGGCCTAGCCAAGTGTCGAGCGTCACAAAAGGTCAAGCCTCCCTACTCCGTAGAGAGCCCATAGACGATGACTCCTGCACGATATCCACTAGTTGGCCATGGCTCGTGGGAGGGCGCCAGAACAGGACTGGGGCGATCAGCAGGACCCAAGGAACAAGAGAGTACGAGAAAGCAGGTTCCTAACGCCAACCAACCAGACCTGGTGACCGCGGTCGAGCCTTGGCCAGACTGAGGTTAAGATTATTTTGTTTGACAGGTTGACCTGGGACAAGCGCATCTGTCAATTGACAATATGGGTCTTTTTTTTACGACAAGCAGGACTTCATCGTCTCAGAGACTTACTTGAATGCGAGTCTACTGTACGTAGTGGCCGTGGACAAAGAGACTGTCAAGTTCAGTTCTTTGGGTCAACCACCATTCCAACCACTGCAACGGCTGAGGTGCGGAGGCAGCGCTCCTTGACCTACGCATACATGACTGAACTGACCACTCCACAGGCGCTACTGATTGGTTGCCCGCCCGTGCCGCGTGTGATAGGGACCCATAAACATAGTGCACCGACACTGGACCTGCGCCTGGCGCCCTGAGGTGGGAGGAGCAAGCACAGCACCACTGTGGCACGGCGGCGGCATCGGCACTGGGCCTGGCACTGGCACTGGCACCCACTGGCACCCACTGGGCACCGGGGTCGCTTGAGCAAATGGACAGCTGCAGGCCTGAACAACTGACCACCTAACTCGCCGCAGCAAACACCTGAGCTGCCGGGAGGAGCAGGCCCCTCGGGCTGTTCTGTCAAGTACTACTACCGGTTTCCCTCTTGATCATTCCGCATGATTTGTCCACAATTCCACCCTTCATCTGCCACCTCCAACACGGCCACCCAGTAATACCACTGCCACCCTCTCCACGAGCACACCCCAGTCCTCACACATTTCCGACCCCATTCCTTTTTGCAATTCATTCTTCAGATCATTCTGCTGTTGTCCTTCCCTAACTCCTTCTCGATCACGATAACGACCACGCCCGTCTTGCCGCTCTTATACTTTGAAACAATATCTATTATCAAGCAGCCTGCGCGTTGTAACGGACGCCCCTTCCAGCCCTGGTCTCCGACCTGCAGCCTGCCGCGTCGTTCCCCCTCGCCGTCCATCACGCACCTTTGAATTTCGGGAGGAACCCCCACCAGACAATCCAACTTTGTCCCTCCACATTGGCTTCGATTGTCTCCTGACGACTCTCAAGTCTCAAGATCTCGCTTGGTTTTGAACTCGAGGGTCGTCTGATAATCCTCCGCAAGCAGTCCATCATGGCATCTTCCAAAGTGAGTATCCAGGACCCAGACACCTGGTTCTTTGACACGTCCGTGCTGACCCTGCCTCTCAACAAAGGAGCAACCTGCTTCCCGTCCAGTCTCTGGCAGTTTTTCCAGACATGCTCCCAATTCTACGAGGCAGCACTCTCACTCCATTTCCCTGTCGGCCACCAATCCCTCCCATCGAGTCAACCGCCGGAAAAGCGTCAACTCGGCCGCCTCCTCCACTGCACAGGCTGCCATCGTGGCAGCGTTGAAAGAGCAAGGGAACGCGTCCGCAGGGCCTCTTCACGCCCACCGGCGAAGCGTCGGCTCCAAGAGGAACACAGAGTCTCACTCCTTCAGTGCCCGGCCCAGCATGCACTCTTTCTTCAACGGCTCCTCCCACTCTCCCTCGGCACAGGACAACGAGGCACTGGAAGACAATTCCTTTGATGAGGACGAAAAACCCTCTACCAAGGGAGAGAATAAGAACCGTAATCGGCGGGCAAGCGAAGGCTCATACCTGATCAAAGGAGAAGGCAAGAAGTCGTCGTCCGACCTTAAGTGCGATACCTGTGGCAAAGGCTACAAGCACAGCAGCTGCTTGACAAAACATTTGTAAGATACGCTCTCTGACGCCGCACAGAAGCGTCTTGTCGGGTTGAAATCAATTAACCGTGAATAATAGATGGGAACATGATCCTGCGTGGGCTATTACCTCCAAACTCCTCATCTCCAAGCACCAGCAGGTTCAACTTCTCGAGGCGGCCTCTGTTCTATGCACCATGAACAATGAGAGTTCAGTGTCAGGCCACTCGGAAAATGAGTCATCCCAGATCGATCCAAGCGAGGGATCATCAGGGTCGCCAGCATTCTCATCATCCGAAATGCAAGACGAAGTCAGCTCCGTCGAGACCACACCTCCACCCATGAGCGAAGGGGCGTATCCGGTGCCCACCTCGAAGCGTTTCAGCACAAGCAGTAACAGCTTTTCGCGGTCCTACCGTTCCGTCCAGTCCAGCTCATATGGCGAAAGTGTTATCTCTCCTGGTCTACCACCCCATCGGTTCTCTGGCGTCGACTTCCGACCAAGTACGTCTGGCACGGATGACGGCACTCTGGCCGCCGCCACCGCCGGACTCACCTTCAACAGTGGCACTCCTCGTACCAAGCCAGCTTACCTCAGTCCCGACGTTCCCCCTGTACCACCACTGCCACAACAGTATCAATCCTTCAACAGCAAGTCCTCGGACAGTACATTGACCAACGTATATAATCCCATGTTACAGTTGCAACCTCCTACCCTCACGCAGAATCTGTCGGACGAGCGGAACTACCGCGAACTGTCGGGCGAGAAGGATATGCCCATGGACGACGAAGAAATGTTCCGCATGGAGGAATAGGAGACAGAGCTATTTACCACCATTCATTTACGACATCAGTTTTAGTCACTCGTTCGCACGACTCATTCTCACCCATTTCAGGTTTGGTCTCGAGATTGGTTCCGTTTGATATTGTATGTATTTCCTTTGGTCTGAACTGAGAAAACGGATAAAATCCCGGTTCATGCTCCGCGGACAGATCCTCAAAGCACCGAGGAGTTGACTCACCAGTAACGAAGTTGACGAGGTTAAAGCGAGTGGGACTGTCAGGCTCTTGCGTCGAGCGGATCGTATATTCGATAACGAAATGGCATTGTCGAGAGTTGGAAGCAAATTTTTAGTTGACATGATTTATTTGGGGCCCTTTTCAAATCCAGAATTGGCAAGTGGTCTTCTACCATCATACTAGGTGATCGCCCTTTGAGATTGCACATTATTGCACATCAGAGGACCAAGGGACACCGGGCTTCTTTTTTTGGGTGTTTGCCAAGGAGGGTATTTGGTTAGCATCAATCCCCAGAAGAAATGAATCGAGAAATCTAGTGCCTTGGGTTTTCTATTTTGATGAAGATGTCGCTGAAGCTCGTATCTCGGCCTCAGCCTCGAGAAAATCTAATCGTTCGCTTGCTCGCTTCCTTCCCCGCCAGATCAGCACTGTCTAGTGGCTTGATGAGCGCTGCACAACATGCCGCTGATCCTGAGGGTCTTGTGAGACCCTTGCGAAGTGGTGACAGCTCCACACTGTGAGGCTTGGTTTCACCATGCCATGGTAGATGCGGAAGGTCGATCACTCTGGGTAGGGGATCTGGGTTGGCAAGTGGTCCCCGAATTCGAACCCATATGAGGTCATGAAACTCCCGTCCATAACTTTGGCCCGAGGGGCGGTGTTGCGGCGTTTGCCTACCGATGGGTCTTTTGGACAATCGTATCAAGACTGTAGCTCGCCCCGCCGATTGCATATTGCAGATTGCAGCGTCGGCAGCTTGACATGTATCTTTCGTAGTCGAGTGATGTGACATTGTGGATTGTGGGCTCGATGTTATGTTTGCTTACCTCAACGACCCTGCAGCCATAAACAGAGAGGAGGAGCAGGCACCGGGACAAAGATGCCTAGTCTCCAATCCTGATACGGCCTCGTTCCGTGTCCTTTAGACTATCTCTCTCCATATATATCTTACCTTCCATTTAGCTCATAGGTTCATTGACTGCTGTGTGCCCAGTATCGATGACAACGAGGAGGCTGGAGGTAATAACGCGTTTCTGCGTGACCGTAGCTTACAACGGCGAACCAGTGGGGCTTATCATGTCAGATCTCAACAAAGGCACGTGAAAGGATACGTAGATGCCAAAGTACAAGATCACAACAATAGATATCAACCCTGCAAATTGGAAAGGCACCGAGCAGGGATATAAATCTGTATACACTTGACATTACAATCACCTCCTCCCGCCAGGCTGCAACCTCCTGAATCAGAAAACATACCCAAAAGAGCATGTGAGAGGCATTATTCAGATCTACTCAAGTCCCCGCTCCGTCCTTCCTCATATCTCACCTTCGTATACTTAAAGCCTCCGTTATCGGCCCTCGACGTCTCAACAAGTTGGCTACTTTCAGGACCAAGTATCCAATCTAGAGTACGAAACTTGGTTTCCTGCCTCATCAAAATGCCTCTCAAGGCATCTGAACTCGTCGCCCACCCGGCCTACAAAACCGTCAATTGGAATCAGGAGCCTTCAAAGGAAGGATATGCCGAGGTTGCCAAAGGCAGACGGGGTGGGCCGTTTAAGTTGAAATGGGAGGTCCATGGAGAAGGTCCCATTAAACTTGTGGTGAGTTCACGATGGCTCGCTTTTGTTTGCCGTTTCGTCGTCGAGGGCCAGGGAAATTGAATGTTCCCACGTGTTGGTTCCTAGGCTTTGGCCAAGCAGTGTCAAGATACCAGAGTTGATCATGGAATTGAATGTTCAAGTACTCGGTGGAAGCAGTAATTGATAGCTGGCAACTCTGAGAGACGACGGAGCCACTACTTGAAGGCTTCCCTCTCAAACCAGTTTATGGACCAGAATGTTCAATCCGCTGACATTTGTTCTAGTGGATCATGGGCCTAGGTGCTTACCGGACGGCATGGAAACGACAAACTCAATATTTTGGTCACAAACACTCGCAGCAGTATTCCTCACTCGTATTCGACAATCGTGGCATGGGTCTTAGCGATAAACCCAGCTGTCGATATTCGACCTCTGAGATGGCCAAAGACATCGTTGATCTGCTCATCTCGATTGGTTGGCTTGACAAGGACCATGCCACCCACACGACCTCGAAACGTGACCTGCACATTATCGGCGTGAGCATGGGTGGCATGATCTCTCAAGAACTCGGTCTGCTCATCCCAGACTCGATAGCTAGCCTCGCCCTTGTCTCCACCTTTGGGTGGATGGTCCGAACCGTGCCGTTTATTCAGAACTTACGCGACCGTATCAACATGTTCATCCCCCGCGACATCAATCTCCAACTGATGGAAATTTCTAAACGCCTCTTCAGTGATGACTTTCTCGCCCTTCCCGACACAGAATACGACGACTCTAATCTCAATTTTCCCACCAACTGGGATCGTTTCGCCGCCAATGAGCTCGTCAAGAGATCCGATAGAGAAGGATTCACCAGGAAGGGCTTCATGCTACAAGCGATTGCCGCAGGGTGGCACCATAAATCCAAGGACCAGCTACTGCTGCTCAAGGAAAAGATCGGCGCCGAAAGAATGGCCGTCGTGCACGGCACCATCGACCGTATGATTACGTTTCGACATTTTGAGATTTTGAAGGAGGTGTTGGGCGATGGCCCCGAGTACAGGGTGTGGCAAGGGAGAGGACATGTTCTCATGTGGGAGGAGGAGGACGAGTTCAATACATTTGTCCAGGATTGGGTAGAGAAATGGGACGGGAAACCCTAAGTTTTGTCTGAGCATTTATGTTCATTATTGGTCTGACAGCAAGCGCAGTGTGATCGAGCGATTGCTTTGATGGTCATGTTTGTAAAGTACATACATAGCATTTCTTCCTAGTAGGAGCATAGACGTCGAGGCCTTTTGGTTGCAACACACCTCTCTCGCTTCTCCCGTCGTCTTTAGAAATGTCCAGAGCTTTATGATGTACAGATTAGAACGTCCCAAACCTCGAGTGGAGATAGTTTGCACATTCTCATTGTTCGTCCCTCCTTCAATTTCTCTTGATGCGCACATGAGAAGCCATCTTCACGTTACCACCTCTTTAAAATTTCCCACGTCGATCTCACCGTCGCCATCCCTTATCAAACGCCAGCGCTATGCAAAGCCAACAAAACCATGTGGTGAAACAAACTCTTCCCCGCTCAATCATAAAAGCTCTCTTACGTGATAGATTGCACCTCGCACCCCTCTATTCACAGTCTCCTGCTCAACCATTCTTCTCCAGAAACTCCTTGGCTTCGTTGACCTTGCTAGCCAGGTAGGGGCTACCACCTCGATCCGGGTGATTCGAAAGCATCAAGGCGCGATGATTCTTTCGGATTTTATCTTTGGTAAGCGTCCGCTCACTCAAGTCAAGTATCAGACTGGCTTCGCGACGGGTCATCTTCGGTTCGAATCCGCCTTTGTAGAAGGGTCTCCCGAGCGCGTTGAGACCGTTGGGATTGCGCCACCGGCGGAAGGCTACGAGGCCCGCTCGTCCCTAGTAATGAGACTGTCAGCGATGGAACAAGATTCAGTCTGTATGATCGGCAACAAAGGGATACATACGAAGAAGGCAGCGGCGGCAATGCCTACGCCGACGGCAACGGTGGATGCCATTTGCAATTTTCAGAAAAGGTCGATCCTGCGAGGGTCGAGTAGGAGAATGTTGGTCGTGAGTATCCACAAGTTGTTGAAGCCGAGAACCCTTGCTCGCAAGCGACAGAGACACACTTCTTCGTTCGATGGTAACCTTGGAATCTTCGATCAACATCGAAAGAAGTTTCGCAGGTCAAGAGCTCGGAACGGAAGAACCAAAGTCGGCTATCTTACCCGATCTGCCTATCCCGCGCCCGCAGTTGCTTGGCATGAATTTTTGACTTTCTCCAACTTTTTTCGAGGATCTAGCGACGATGAGGTTTGAACTGGCTTAACGCCTATTTACGCCATCAGGCTCTTCCGGCAAGACACTTTCAAATAGTGATAACGGTGGAGGCACTCTACAGATCTAGGGTCAACACAGAAGATCCTATCATCCTGACACCGCCTCAGTGAGGCAGAACAGGAACCATGAGGTTAGTCTTGAACGCTCTCATTCCATGACCTCTTACACAGGATTACTCACTCTTCGTTACTAGAATCGAAACCTGCCATCTATGTTCTCGACCGGTCTACCCATCCAAAGGCATCACATTCGTCCGCAACGATGCCAAAGTCTTCCGATTCTGTCGATCGAAATGTCACAAGAACTTTAAGATGAAGCGACAACCGCGCAAGCTGAAGTGGACCAAGACATCGCGAGCTCTGCGCGGCAAGGAAATGATTGTCGACCAGAACCTACTACTCTCACAATTCGCCAAACGACGCAACGTCCCGGTCAAGTACGACCGCAATTTGGTGGCGGCAACCATGAAGGCCATGGAAAGGATCGAGGAGATCAGAGCACGTCGCGAGAGAGTCTACACAAGGAGGAGACTCAGTGGCAAAGCTCAAAGAGAGGCCAAGAAGAGGCAGGATCTCAAGGTCGTCGCTCAAGGCGAACATCTCATCCGGAAGGAATTGGCAGACCTCGAGGCCGCCAGGGCAGAGATGGAGCCCATGGTCGAGAAGGTCAAGTTGGAGATGGAGAGCAGTCGACTGGTGGGACAAGAGAGATTACGGCAGAAGAAGAGGAAAATGCTGGTGGGCGGTGGTACGGAAGAAGACATGGATGTCGACTGAGCCTTCATTGCAGCAAAATGGGCATCGCATCCATGGTTCTGGTTACGTGTTACGATATTTGGCGTTGTCGGCGTTTGAGGCCACACAACGCATTTGCTCCAAGTGGTATTCATTACTATGGAAAGCCAACATGGAAAATGTTCATCCTCATCAATCCTCTGTTCCTTTCTGTTGCACAATTGGAGGGGCTTCAGCATCTGGGCCCCTTGTATTTGACATGAGACTTTGCAGGAAGGCCCAAATTATCCTCGAAGCAGTCCATTCATCCTATCGATAATGATCATGCACAATATATTCATCTACCTAGCCATTGGGCTCTTCTATTTGTCACCAGATCTCCCGGTTGTTGTCGTAGCAAAGAAATCACGTGCCCAATCACGTGCCAAGACATGCTCCGTTCGGGTATCAAACTTGTTCCCAGTTGCAGCCTGGAATTGTCACGACAGCAAACAAACGACCTAAGTAGATTAAATCTATCTCAACAGCTGGTCTGTTCATCTTGGCACCTGAACATGACCAAAATGAATACAACGCCACTTCTTGTCTGAGAGATCTACATCTAGACCGTCACTCAAGAAGTCCAGTCTGGGCTGATCCCCCGCCCGAACGAAATTTCATCCACCGCCGGATCCTGGGTGTGGAGTACGCTTTACTGTAAAGCTCACTTATCTACAGCCACAGGATGGCTAGGCACGGGGACACTCGCTCACCATCACCTGTAGGAAGCCAGTACTCATCGTCCAAACGCAACCGTCGAGATGATGATCGACACGAGAGAAGCCGGCGAGATGACGACCGCAGTCATCGAAGGCGGTACTCCAGGTCTCGAAGCCCAGAGGTATGTGTTGAGATCCACACCCTCCATGTCGACTCTTGTACTTACTTGTCTCTGTTCCAGCGTCGACACCGTGACCGCGACAAGAATCGCGATCGTGAGGGTTATCGAAGACGGGACCGTTCCTTAGACCGGAGGTACGACGGCAGAAGAGAAGACGAACGCCATCAATACTCCAGACGAGATAGGTCTAGAGACAGAAGACCCTCCAGAGACCGGGATGATCGTCGACGTAGTCGAGACCGAGATGCCCGCCCACGCCGGGACGATTCTCGCGATAGGGCTCACAGATCAAGGGACGGTTCGACAGAGTCAAGGAAGAGGAAGAGAGAGACCAGTCGAGACCGCGGCTCCAGAAAGGAGGCTAACAATGTGTCCAGAGAGGTACGTTCTGGTCTTCACCGGTTGCCGAATGGTGCTTATAACTGCTTCCAGTCTTCTAAACCTTCCACTCCCACGGCGCAAACTGCAGAAGAGCAAAAGGCAGCCAGACTCGCCAAACTTGAGCAATGGAAAAAGAAGCAGGCCGAAGAGCAAGCGAAGAAACAAAAAGAGCTCGAGGCCGCCGGTGGTGCCAGAAGTATCCTCTATGAAATTGACAGAAGAGCAGGAATGTCACCAGCGGGAACATCAACCAACTCCCCATCAGCTCCCGCGACTCCCGAAATTGGCTCGCCTACGCCTGCTCCTTATGCCGGAAAGTTTGATCCGAAAGCTATTGCAAAGAAAGCTCATCATGCTGCCGCAACATCAAAAGTGTTGGGAGGAGATGTGTCGGCTCCATCACTGGCCAACGGTCATGTTCCGAAGCCTTCAACGCCACCGTTGGGCTCTAACCTCAAGCAATTGCCTCCCAAAGCCCTGAAGGCCACTGGAAATATGGGCAAATTTGGTCTTGGCATCAAAGCTGCGGCAGAAACTGATGTGTCCAAGAAAGCACTTGACTTTGAGGACGTCGAGACGACCAAGAAGAAACTCGAAAGATTGCCCAATCTAGCGCTCGAGGAGAGTAATGGCGACGGACAGAGTCAACAGGATGAAATTGACGAAGCTGAGGATGACACAGACATGCAAGATGACGAGAACGATGAAGAGGCCATGGCAGCAGCACGCGCAGCCGTCGAGCAACGAGGCCGGGCAGAGACCGCAGAGGACACCAATATGACAGACTTACCAGCTGTCGAACCAAGTGAAGAGCAAACTGCGCCTGATGAAGACGAAGAAATCGACCCACTTGACGCTTTCATGCAAGATTTGCAACCAGCATCGACGCGAAAGACGTTTGCGCCCAAAGGCAAGCTCAGCACTCGGAAACAAGAACCAGAAGCCATGTTTGGAGACGATGAAGTTGACCTAACAGCTGTTGATGACGACAATCCTGACAACATCTTGTCCCTTGCGAATGCCAATGCCAAAAAGAAGAAGAAAGACATTCCGACCGTTAACCACGCGAAAATTCAATACAGGCCCTTCAGACGGAACTTGTACTCGGAGCCTATTGATATGGCGGACTGGTCCGAAGACGATGTTGCTGCATTGCGCTTTAAGCTGGAAAATATCAAGGTTCGGGGCGTGGATGTACCGAAGCCAGTCCAGACATGGGCCCAGTGTGGTCTAGGGGTGCAAGTCCTTGAAGTCATCCAAAAGCTGGGTTATGAGGCTCCAACAAGTATCCAAGCCCAAGCTGTGCCTGCAATCATGTCTGGTCGAGACGTGATTGGAGTTGCCAAAACTGGATCTGGGAAAACAATAGCATTCTTACTGCCGATGTTCCGACACATCAAGGATCAACCTCCTCTTGATGCTCTCGATGGCCCGATTGGGCTAGTATTGAGTCCTACAAGAGAATTGGCGACCCAGATTCACAAGGAGTGCAAGCCTTTTATCAAGGCTCTCGGTCTGAGAGCAGTTTGCGCCTATGGCGGTGCCCCAATCAAAGACCAGATCGCCGACCTCAAGCGAGGTGCTGAGATTGTGGTCTGCACTCCTGGTCGAATGATAGATTTGCTGGCTGCCAACAGTGGTAGGGTGACGAACTTGAAGCGTGTGACCTATGTCGTCCTTGATGAGGCAGATCGAATGTTTGACATGGGTTTTGAGCCTCAAGTGATGAAGATTTTGTCGAATATCCGACCAGATCGCCAAACGGTCTTGTTCTCTGCCACCTTTCCACGTCAAATGGAAGCATTGGCCCGAAAGACATTAAGCAAGCCGGTTGAGATCGTTGTGGGCGGTCGGAGCGTTGTTGCTCCAGAAATCACCCAAGTTGTCGAGGTTCGTGAAGAGGGCACAAAATTTGTCCGTCTATTGGAGTTGCTGGGCAAACTCTATGAAGATGACAAGAATGAGGATGACCGTGCATTGATATTTGTCGACCGACAAGAATCAGCTGATTCGCTACTGCGAGATCTCATGAAAAAGGGCTATCCATGCATGTCTATCCATGGTGGTAAAGATCAAATCGACAGAGACTCGACGATCGACGACTTTAAAGCAGGTGTAGTTCCCATCCTCATTGCCACATCTGTCGCTGCTCGAGGACTTGATGTCCATCAACTCAAACTCGTGGTCAACTTTGACGCTCCAAATCATCTCGAAGACTACGTCCACCGAGCCGGTCGTACAGGGCGAGCAGGAAACACTGGCACTGCAGTCACATTCCTCACAGAGGAACAAGATCGGTACGCGGTGGATATCGCCAAAGCGCTCCAGCAGTCCGGCCAGCCCATTCCCGAATCAGTTCAGAAGTTGGTTGACACGTTCATGGAGAAGGTCAAGTCCGGCAAGGAGAAAGCTGGGGCATCTGGATTCGGCGGCAAGGGTCTCGAGCGGCTCGACCAAGAGCGCGACGCAGCCAAAGCACGCGAGCGCAAGACCTTCAAGACAGGTGAGGAAGGTGACGAACAAGAAGAAAAGGAAGAAGGCATAGGCAAGGACGTAAAAGTGGGCGACGATATATTCGCCAAGGCGGCATCTGGTGTCAAAGCATTCGACGCGACCCCCAGTACCAGCAACAATGTCCCCGGAGTACCCAAGGGCATTGACTTGGACGGCAAGATCACCGTGCACAAGACGGAACGAGCAGAACCGGCCGCAAGCTCAGGACCCACGAACCAAATGGACAAGGTCGCCGCGGCCGTTGGTGCAATCAACCAGAAACTGTCCAAGGCAGGCGTCATGAGAAGCGGAGTGCCCATCGACAATAAAGGACCTGACGCCGGTGCATTCCACGCAACGTTGGAGATCAATGATTTTCCTCGTAAGTTGACCCTTGCCCACTTTCCTTTACTCACTATGTAATGTACCTTTATCGCCAGACACATATACTGACCAAGAATTTTGTTCAAATAGAAAAAGCACGATGGGCCGTCACCAACCGGACCAACGTGGCCAAAATCCTCGAGAGTACCGGCACCAGCATCACCACCAAGGGCAGTTTCTATCCTGCAGGCAAAGACCCAGGCCCCAACGACAATCCCAAGTTGTACATCCTGGTCGAAGGCGATACCGAGGTCGTGGTGCACGATGCAATGAGGGAGTTGATGAGGTTGCTGAAGGAGGGTACTATGAGCGCCGCCGACGCTGCCGATCGTCCTGGTGGAAGATACAGTGTGGTCTAATCCTCGTGGTTATGGACCGTTGGGTTATACATGCCACCAAGGGTTGTGGGTGGCCCTAGTGCTATAGTGACCAGGCTTCTATATTTTCTCACCTGGGCCTTTCAGGGATTTGAAATGAAACTAAACTCATTGACAATCTATGTACTTCTGTCTGTTTGTGGTCTTGTTTGACCTCCGAGCTGCGTCGTCCATTGTGAATTGACTAGCGACCTATCTTCAGAAGAAGAAGATATACTGCCTGTAATGGAGCCATCATAGCCGGGAAGTTCTAGCTCTATTACCTGGTATGGTACAGTACCGAGGCCACCTTATCCATGTCGTGTGCGATGACTCGATATCCTACACACCCCTAAGGGGGGTTTCCATAGTAGGCGAAGCGGTGTAAAAGCAGATATGCATCGTAAAGAATAAGTTGGGTTGCTAGTCTGTGATGCCACTCAACAGAAACTCTCCTTTCGTAGAGACGAGTCGATGCCGCCAACCCACCACACTGCAGCATTTATGACCTGCTCAATGAGGTTCAACTCCTCCTGGTTTCTGGGTGCATAGAGAATGACTTGGGTACCAGCTTTTGGGGTGTGATGTGCAGAAGTAGTAGAGTAGCGAAGCCAGGTCGCACTACGACTTGACAATGGGTGTCTCTGGCCCCATCCATTCTCAATAACAGCCCGGACATCATCTGGGTGGATGGTAACGGTCATAGAACCGGAGTCGACATGCATACCGACAATCTCGCCGTGATACTTCGTTTGGTCAAAGACTCGATGGCGGGCGAAGAGAGTGGCATTGCCGCCCTCGAAGGTCGATCGTCCAAGATAGATGGACTCTGGATACTTCGCACTAGTGTCGGTGAGGAGCTGTCTGAGTCGTCCATTGATATCCTTGTCAAAGGTAGGAAGTTGATCGGTCTGCCGTGGGTTAAGGCAGCCTCGGACTGTTGGTCGTGCTCCAGATCGGTGGGGAAGGTCTTGTAGATAACCGCGAGAAAGGGAGGATGATTCACCCTTGGGAGCAGAGTGTGGGTCGGCGACAGAAAAGAGACGAAGACAGGTCTCACAGGCTGAGTTGAGCGCAGATGTAAGATAGGCACCGGTCTTCGAGGTCACGGTGTGGCCAATATCGAACTTGAGTACTGTGAGGAGGCATGTAGCCAATATCGAGCCCACAATGATGTATGCGAATGCAAAGACAAGTTCTGGACCCGTAGAAGAAGTCATTTTGAGACTCAAGGACGCAGTACTGGTAAGGGCTGTGGTATGAGAGTGTGTGTGCGCGAGAGGAAGGGAGGAAGAGGAAGAGAGATGGGGAAAGAATGAAGGGAGGTGATTCAGACGTTGCAATAAGCAATTGCGAAAGGACAAAGTCTGATAACCAGCAGACTAGGCAGGCGCCTGGCTTTGCACACGTTTGCAAAAATGTGTTTTAAGTAGGCCCTTGTTATATGTGCTTTTCCGGTGAGGACCTCCGACGGAGAATGGCAAACGCAAAGTCCCGATCGTGGGTCAGGAAGTTTTGGGTCACAGACTTGTTCAAACAGTAGTGGCAAAGTGACAATCTAACATAACGAGGGATATCTCTCTGGCAAAGGCGATTGTTCTGACCGGCGCAAGATGTTGCGATCGCGGGGGAGGGAGAACTCACAACTACCCAGAAGGGAACTTGGGATAGCGAGCAAGAAGGTTCACTTGGCATGATATCCATGGTGGATTGGTCAGAGGAACCAGCCTGGGACCATTCTCGGCTTGTCCGGCGATATAGGAGCAGCGATATCGTCCGACCACTGCAGGCGTTTTGTCCCAAGCTTTCAATATTGCTCTCTCACTCGTTGGAGAACTGTATAGTTGACTGGAGGGCGTGGGAAGAAGGTTTCTAGACGATGGAAGGGAAGACGTCGGATCGGAACTTCGGACGGAGTTTTGGCCGATGGACCCCACCACAGAGGATCATGTATGTGGGAAATGCATATATGTTTACGGTGGATCATAGAACATTAGAGCGAACATCAGTAACCTCACAATTCAGAATTTCAGAGCAGACCACTACATGACCTCAGGTCCTCAGCGACCGCCGCGCCATGGGAATTGAATCGACACTCTACTATCAGCATCTGCTCTTATTGACCAGATATAGCGCACATAGCGTCCATCATTGGTTTTAGAGCTATCCAGCTATCACGGTGCAAGCAAGCGCTGTCAGCGCTGTCCGCTCGAAAGTGCTGATGATGATATGAATTCCTCTATGGAGGACTAGACTAGGTGGCGAGGCACTTGAGAGTCAAAATAGGTTGATTGTGGCCTCATCACTTGACTGCGAGGCTTGGCGCCTGAACTAACTAAACAAATAAACAACAATGCGTGAAGACCGAACCGTGACACCAGCTTTATATCGTCGCGTTCTACACGTGGGGGCCCTGGGGGGTAGGAATACCTTGGATTCATTTTCAGGAATATAGGTCTAGCGTCCTCTCGTGTATCAGCGAGGTCGTAGAACTTATTCGTACTACCTACTTCTTGCCATTCTTCTTCATGTCTCTACCGAGAGATATTCCTCACCCACTATTTCATGCTCCCAAGTCTTTACTCTACAATCCTATACCGCTAACTCTTCAGTCGTGTCAACCTACTTCATATTCGCGCTTTTAGCATGGAGCCTTCCGAATTGCTCCCTCCGAACACGCTGACGGACCCAGAACGAGCGGCCGTGTACCAGGTTAGTCTTCCAGTGATACCACCACTCCTCGCCTACTCACTACTATAGTCACTCCAAATTATCAGCTCTCTATTCCTAGATTGCTCCTACGATACCGCGCCACAGTTTATACAAGCCATCCAACTCTTAAGTCGAGTAGCCGTTCACCAGGTATCTCACGACACATCCACGTCAGGTAGGGGCACCGCCGCACCACTAGAAGGCGGTCATCCACCCCTATCTCGCCAATGTTCGATCCTGCACGACTACACGGAGTCGGCCCAACTTCAGACTGACGACCGTGACAATTCGTCCTCTACCCCCTCACAGGATCACGAGGAATTGCCTATTGGTGTTTTCCCACACACTCGTCCCCACGACAGTGATGTAGACGAGATCGATCAACAACAGGATAACGACCAGGAGGACTACGAAGACACCTATATCAGCGAGGATATTCAACCTAGCGAGGACGAGGAGGCCGGTCAAGATATACCCGCTGGCACTACTATTCATCCTCCAAGACATACCGTCGATTCTAGCGACCAGTCCACCATTCCGTGTATAGAGGCTCGGCTCCACAAGCAATTACTTCCACTCTCCCCCACGGTCGGAGAACGGCATGTCGCCAAACTCCGCTCTGAATTCTATCGCGGTCTCAAGAACCTCCATGTCGTAGGAATGAAGAGCAACAGTCGGGCCATACTTAATTTCAAGGATACCGATATTGTGGAGATCACGAACTTCTTCTTCGATGACCTGATTGGACCTAGGGCCTCGAGACACCTATACTCCCTTATCCAGATATATGCAATTGCTAACGGCGAGGCCCCGGATGTACGAAGCGCTATAAGGGCCCGTGACGCGGCTAACGACCCATCAACCCCTGAGATTTTCCGCCGCTTTTTCAGTGCGTACTCTCAAGCCGCCGGTTAGAGGCGTAGTCCCAACGAGCTCCTAGAGCATATTCGCCAGGTGAAAGATGATCTTGCTTTCCTTGACGAGTACAACAAACTCAAGGCACGGGCCGAGAAGAAAGACTCGACGCTCATCACTTTCCTAGACGACTACAAGATCGAGACTAAGGTAGGCTGGAGCATCGTCACACGACTCTTGAAATACGTCACGGACAAGATCGGCATGTCTAGCTCTCAACTTTCGAATTTCATACAGTCCATTCAAGCCATTGAACATCTAATTAACCAGTTTGGCCGCGGCGTTATCATCCTCCTCCCTCCCGGGCACGGAAAGCGGTATAATATATCCCCCTTTATCTCTCGCTCTATATATTCAAAGCTAATCAACTTAATAGGCTCTATCGATGGGGTAATCAACGCATGGTCAAGGTCTACCCGATCTTCGACGAAATCGCCCCTTCGTTCCGCGACCTTTGCAGTTTCCTCGAGTCTCATGTGTTAGACCCTATATTATCACGTCGTGCTCTACCTATTACGAACTTGACAGTTACCGATACACAATCAATTGACGAGTGTATTCGGCAGGCCATTCCCTGCAGTTGTCAGGATAGGGAGATAGAGGAGTTGGCGTAGCGAGGTAACTACAATATGCTTAGCCAGCAACATTAGCTTAATGATTACGCGCACTAATTACCCGTCTCTGTCCACGACCGTATCAACTGTCTAGGAGAGACACCATGGTCAAGACTATTTGAATTTGCATTCGGTAGAGAAAAGACTATTTTCTTGCTAGCAATACAGCGATAAGCTCGCGATCAATCTTCGGGCTGAAACATGGCCAGATTTTCCCTTGTTGCCCGTCGTTGCCTCCTCACATCGATCTCGTGGCCTCAGACACACACCACCCTCAAGACCTCGTCTCAGATGCTAGAGCTCAAGCGTTGGGCGCTTTGCCAGAGCAAGTAGAAGCAACAAAAGTTGCTTGACCACCAAGCTGTACTCCTAACATATGACCACTTGTACTTGGTGATGTAGATGTAAGCCAAGCCGTAAGCGACCCGGGAGACCGAGTAGATCGTGCAGGCCCGATTGATTGAAGAGTTGGGCACTTTGGCGACGGTTGCAAACAAGATACTCGCAACAAAAACTGTATAATGCTCCATCGAGTTGGCGTGCGCGGCTTCGTTGCGTTTGACCATGTTGAGTTGCTCACGCGTGATTTTGCCATCCTGCACTGCCTTTTCACCAAAGCGTGCGACATCCTCGCGTGGGTTGACGTTGTGATCGAGCTTGTATTTCTGCTTCAACGTCCGTGCTGAAAGCGCCATGTACGCGAGGACAAAGTTGAAGATGGCATGGTGTGCCGCGTAATTGCCAACCAAGGGATTGGCAGTGGAAGTGAGTCCAAGAGCTCCTGCGAGTGTGGCCATGATGGGCAATGCGTTCAAGTTGCTTCACTTGATGAGATGCTGAATTTTGCTGTAGATGCTCACGATGATCTGATTGACGCGTAGTGGTGAAATGGATAATTGAAGTCGTTTCTTGAAGTCCAGCTGCCCCCTGTTGTTTTCCCAATAGCCTTTAAAGTGACGTATTCCGTATTTCGTGTATCCGAGGTCGAGTCCCTGAAAAGCTCGGACCCACTTCTACCAGATGGACCCAGTGGCATTCCAGGCATCATCATCACCATCACGGAGAAAAATGTGAAGAAATACCGATCATTTGGTCTCCATACTACATGGAACCATGTCGTTGGTCTTTATTATACTTTTTCTTTCAATTTAAAGCCCATTTTTATTGAGAAGACAGATAAAGTGGGCCCTAAGATACTAGGTAATATTGATGTCCAAGGTACATTTCATGCTCATTGCAGCGTCTTGTGTAGCCACGCAAACACGAACCTGTTCAGCTCTTGAAGCGCCCCAGCTTGACAATGGTAGCCGGCTTCACCATCGAAGAGATGAAACGTAGCCACTTCACCGAGGGCCTCAGCCAATAACTCCGACTGGCCTGCGAAAAACTGTTCAAACTCGGCATCCACAGTCAAGACTGGCATTTGAATTTGATTCACCACACCTTCCATGTCAAATGCTCTGGCTTTTTGGAAAAACTCAAACCCAGACCGGGTATTGAAGGCCCATAGGCCGTGTTCGATACCCCATCTAAGACCTGAAGGAAGATTGGGCTGTGTCAGTAAGGCGGAAATTCCCTCGTCAAAGGCTTCTTGGGCTCCCGTGTCTAGTAGCGCCCTTGCGTCGGGCGGCAATTGACCTGCAAAGGAATCGAAAACATTAAATATTCCCCCATTGAGGACGACAGCAGCCGCGCGTGGCTCAAAAGCGGCAGCTCGTGCGGCAAGGTAGCCACCCAGCGAATGGCCGTACAGTACAAGACGATCACTGTCGACCACATCCCTTTTTTCCGAGAGCACATAGTCGACGACTGGGTTCACTGCGGCTTCCCAATTGTGGATGAAGCCGATATTCTGCTCTCGACGCACCGTAGGCTGACCGGGACCTTCATACGTAATAGCATTCCATCCACGAGCCAACGCCGGGACGACAATCGTGTGGTACATATCTTCTTGGGCACCGTCGTAGCCATTGCAGAGAACCATGGTCGGACGAGGTATGACTTCGTCAGATGGAGCGTACCAGAAGTTCTCCGCAGCAGGAATCTGAACACGGTGTGCTGGATGTGTCAAGGACGAAAGACCTTTGTCAAAGGCGCTTCTCTGCTCCTTCCAAAGAAGGTCTATCAGCGGGTTTTCCCAGTCTCCGTGTATGTAGAAGTCGGCACGGCGGAAATAATTCGCCGCCGAGAACCAGGTGTCTCTCACGTTGACAGGATCGTAAGCATTCTCGGGATCTTCTGCCTGGAGCTTTGTGCTATTCCCAAGGTCATAGAAGACTTCGCTGAAGCTGTCGAAATCTCCAGGTTTGATCCTTTTGGCAGCACTCAATAAGGTATTGACATCTGCGCCACCGTAAATGGCATTTCCAAAGGGTAACAGCAGTTCGTAATGGAAAGACTCATCCTCGCTGAGAAGAAGAATAGGATGGTCGTCTGGCTGCGCTGTCTGAGATATCGCGGTTTGAAAGAGCCAAGGGAGAGCCGCTCCAATCGCAAATGCTGACGAAGTTCTCATGATGTCGATGTATTGCTGGTGAATTGACGCAGATGTTTTGATACGTTATGTCCTCTGAAGGGCAGGGAACAAAGGCTTAAATAGTTTCAAAAGCACCATCAAGTCTTCGGAAATTCCCAATCCCTTCGTTTTGGCATACGTCCGTAGAGAGCTTACAGCCTGCTCTGAGGACAAATTGCGTCAGTAGAAATGTTGGAGCCTACCGAATACAATGATTCAGACAGTAAGAACCCATCCGATAGACATGTTACAAAAATGGGTCGTTGATGTTGACTTTCGATACCATCTTGTGGGCCGGAACAAGAATGCTCAATCCCAGAGAATTTTCAAGTAACGCCAGTGGCCTTAGGGTAGCCAATCCTATCATTTTAAGATACGTGCGTAAACAAAATTCCAGGCTCCCGAGTACAAAAGTACTGAAGGTGAGGAGCCCTCCCATAGTTAGCAGATCAAGGAGATCAGCCTTGGGTGCCGCTCTGAGTAATGCCAAGTATACCCCGATCCACTAGAACCCAGGTTGGACGAGAATACGGAACCTCATACCTACCTTGGACTGGGTATAGTATACAAAGTATGGTACATGGTAGTCGTGGAACTCTAGGTAGGATGTTGTCATGACCAGGGATCATAACGACAGTAACAACTAACTTCACACGAATTGTGTAAAGACATCGTTGTAAGTACTGACAAAGGACCATGACAATGAGCAACCACATATATGTCGTAGAAGAGTGCGGAGACAAATACTCGTACGAGTATGCGGATGACATAGGAGGCTAGTTAGAGTGCTGGTGCTCCACTTGGCCCCTCGGGCTCCGACATAGGTGAGATACACACTTACGAGTACGGATGAGGCCTCCCGTGGCTGCGGCGAGCCTCCTTGAAAGTAAGTGACTTGCGAGCTGTGAATGGGTACATGGTGGCGTCATTCTCCCCCCTAACAGTGATTGTGTTGCGAGCAGTTCTTCCCGAACCTTGGCTCCTTAAGCACCATCGAATCATCACCAACTCATGCAGCAAACAATATAGTGGGTATAAGGAAGATCGCGGGCCTTGAACAGATGAAGGAGTACTGTCAGTTACGACCCAGGCCATTAATGACCAAGTACTCGACAGTGTTTCTAACCATCGCTGGCCAAGGCAAGGTCGAGAAAGTCGACTCTTTACGGTGACCTTGCAAAGGAACGTGAATTTCGTGCTTGTGGAAGTAGTCGTCCCCCCAAATCGTGACCTGACACTACCTAAAAGATTCTATACTCATGGATGCCTTTGATTGGCATTTTCTTCCACAACCTCGAGAAATGTGGCCACCTCTGTCATGGAGACAATCAGAGCCACTTGTCGGTACCCGTATGAGAGACAAACGATCCGCCGTCTCCATTGGCCACGCTTGCCTTTTCATAAATCGAGATGACAGCTTTGACGGAATCTTCTGGCCTCGCTTGGCCAGCAAAGTTTGGTGCATATGCCTTGAATTTCTGAAAAACAGTCCCAGCCTTCTGCTGCTGGTGTTCAGTCACTGGAGAATGTTGTCAGCAAGCGTCCTGAAAATTGTCATGTGTTGCGAGCAGTTCATGCTAAAGGTCTGATCACACAGAGCAAGGCTTTGGGTGGACTTACAGTTATCGAAATTACCAGTGTCCACCATTCCAGGGCAGATACTCATGAATAGCACACCATCTTTGGCATATTCGGCGCTGAATTTCGCCACAGCAGTATTGACGCCAGACTTGCTGATACTGTAGGGACCACCACCTTCAAGCTCGTACTTGGCCGTGAGCGAGTTATCGGCCATTCCTGATGAGATAACGATGACCTTCTTCTTCTTGCCCTTAAGGATGAGCGGCATAAACAAGTTGATGAGGTGAACATTTCCGATAACGTTTGTCTTTATCGAGGTCAGAAGGTCATTCTCGAGGGCGACTGGATCCTTGGCCCTAATGACATCGCAAGGGAATATTGTCAGCAGATGAACCTCGAGCTCTAACGAGAACAACAGGCTGGTGACCCTGCGGACGCCCACAATCAACTAACAAGGCGGTACTCACAAGGTTCCAAAGCCATCAAAACCGGAATAGTGAGAGATGAACGCGGCATTGCCGATGAGATAGTCGAGGGATCCGCCTGTGATCTTGGTAGTCTCTTCGGCTGCGTCCTACGAGGATAAAAGTCAGCACAGTCTCGAGAACGTGGGATCTTACTACCTTCAATGACTGGTAGTCTTCCAAGTTTCCCTTTAGGATGTGGATGTTGTTTCTCTTCAGCTCAGCAACCTTGGCCTTTGTCGAGGCTGGATCCCGTACCAGCCCGATCACCGTGTTTGCTGGGTCGCTAGAGAGCTGGCGTAGGAATTCAAACTAAGTACCCTGTTAGTGGAATGTTGACCCAATTACTTCAGGCGTCGAGCTTACTCCAATGCCTCGGGACACTCCCGTCACGACGTATGACGACATGTTGAGCTGTATTTAGGTCGCGTACCTGGGTTGAATAAAGATAACTTGGCAAGAGAGGTCAATGTTTCTATTGGATTTTGCTTTGGCAGTACAGTGAATTCTCTTTCAGTGATGTCTCCCGTTGCTTCTTTTATATACAACAAACCCAGGAATAAGGCCCCAGTCATGAAGAGAGTTTGCCTGATTTCCAATCGTCACGGACGAATCTGTCCGGTAGATTCGTCGGCTCTCTCTTCGAAACGCACAACCCCAGCCATGTGGACATTTTGTGATTGAGATTGCGGGACCTCGTAGGTACACGACGAGGGTTCTGTTCAGGTCGCAGGCGTGTATGGTCACAAGCCACGTGGAGATCAGATACAACTTAATGGATCTCTTCACTACTCACGCAAATTCTTTCCTTCTGACCTTTTCGGAATTAGCGCAGATCCACTTTTTATTCTTCGATATTGGGTCGGGTGATTGTTGAACAATCTGATAGGCCGGTTGGCGCCCCGAGCGCGGTGTCTTTGTCAGCCTCGAGGCAAATATCGTGGTCATTGCTCCACACTGGACTCGGGAGAGGAGGATTCTGGAGTACCGCTTCACCCATTCTTGGATCATATCCAGTGTTTCGTTACACCCATCACACCGACATTGCGTAGTTATACAACCATAACATGGTCTCGGCCGCGCAGGGGCGCTGCTGGACATGCAAAGGTACGTGTGAACGCTGCTGCCTAGCGGAACGAGGCCACACTACTAACCGAGAGACGATATGCAGATCGGAAAGTGTCCTGCGACCGCACCGTGCCAGCATGTCTCAAATGCTCGACAACAGGCCGGCAGTGCGGGGGCTATGGTCTTCGACTGACGTGGCCACGTCGTGGAGATCAGAAGCGTGCCCTCAAAAGCATTTCCTGTACTCTTTCCTGGAGCAAGTCAACACCGTATCAGACCTTTCATCTGATTAATGCATCATCTTGGGACCTTGCACTCCATTACGTCTCTTTGGATAACGTCAGCCACTGTGGGTCCGGCGCAACACCGAGCGACTTCTCCGGCTAGATTTGCTGATACCATTACACAGTCAGACAGCCTCCAGAATCACATCAGCCTATACTAATTGCATGCCCACTCAAGTCTTTGATAGCACCAAATGTGGCCGCAAATGACCAAAACTTGCTGGAATATTGTGAGTGGCTCCAACTGAATACCAGCACTACTCGGATGGTGGCTGACTGGGTTGATTATGACAATCCAGTTCAACGTGATGGTATCCATGCGGTTCCAATGTTTGACCTCGATCGAGATCGATTCTGCCAAACGTTGATGCGCATCGCCTTTTCTAACGACTCGTTGGCGTCGAAAGCGGTACTTCAGTCGATCCTCGCTCTCTCATCTCTGTACAGGGATGGACTTCAGCCACTTGCAGTCCAATTGAAAGATGCAGCGCTCCAGGCTTTGATGGTCTCTGTCAATGCGGGCGTTCACGGAGTGGATGCAATCGGGCATGTTGTCGCCGGCATCCTCAGTTGTTGCTTCGAGGTAAGATTCAGAGGAGTCAGACTCTACTTGATCCTCGTGTTTGAACAAACTTTGGGACTGATGAATTGGCTTGCAGATGCAACTGAAAAGCAACGGAGAGATATGGAATTCCCAGTGGGTAGGGCACATTGTCGGTGTGAAAGAATTAATAAGAGACATCAAAAAGCCATGTCATCATCCGCCAGGAAGCGACAATTCCATCATCCTGAATTGGGTTTATTACTTCGATGTGGCGACTCGGTTTTCTCTTCGACATTGGCGCACAGTTCTCGGGTGTCAAAGTTTCCCCGAGCTCGTCTTCGATCCCGCAGCAAATACATCCTGTCGACTACAGACCGCGCTCGTTCGTGCCTCGTTTTCAACTCCAGTTCCACAGCTCTCTGAGCATGCGCCGCCGGTTTTGGCACTGCTCGGTGAGATTTGCGGTACAATACTATATCCATGGGACTCGCAGTACCATTCAATTGAGTATCAAGACTACTTGGGGAAGTTGGAGACCAGACTTGAGACTCTAGAGCTTTCGGATTCTCGAGTTGGCAATGAAAGCGAAGATGACATTAAAATCACAGATTTGTTTCGCTTAGCCGGCCTGATCTACCTGGAACGAACATCTAAAAGCTTCTCTGGACAATCTCCTAAAGTTGAGGGGTGGGTCAACAAGGCATTCGCGATCATTGCTAGCATTGAACGGTGCCGCCAACCTTTGCCCATTTTTATTATTGGCTGCGAAGCTCGTAGTGATGAACGCAGACAGGAAGTTCTAAGGCTCGTTTCAAAGACGCAAACAGATCCTCGGGTGAGGAACATGCATGAGTTGGGAGACCTACTGCAGTCATTCTGGGTACAAGATGATCTCGACGTTGAATCCGAGGTCGAGTACGTCCGAAAGGTCAGCCTGGTGGTGAGCACCTGCGCAGCTGTGCCTATTTTCGTCTAGTTCTCGAGATAAATGAGGAAATATAAGAACATGTCGCCTAGGTTTGAGAGACAAGGCATGAGAGACATCTTGCTCTATATAATGTTTCGTCGATGCGGGTGTAAGGACTCGAACCTCCTTTTTTGACCACGTGACTTTCGCTTGATGAAGCAATGTGTCATGTCATGGGCGAGGAAGGAGCGAGGGCGAGCTAGGTGCGAATGACAGGTGTGGCTGCCTAAACTAATAAACTGGTAGAGGGGAGTTGACTTAGAGTTTCCCAAGCGTCCCATAGTTGGAAGGAGCGTCCATGTACTCCCCAGCCACCAACAGCGCAACTGCAGTACAAGCAACCAACTGCCCCCTCGGCCCACCACGACCCCAAAGTTCACTATCGTGCTGCTTGTCCTCAAGAAAGCCGCAATTCAATCACATTGTTTCCCTGCAACACATCCTCATCCCTTGCATCCTTGGATTCCACATCGTCCACTTCGATTCCTTCGGGTCGCCATGACGGCCACCACCTCCTTCTCTCGGGCCTTGTCCCGACAGCTCCTCCCTGGCGGTCCCCGACCCTTCACGCGACCTCACTCCACCCTCCTACGCGTCTCCTGCAACTGCACATCCGAAAGCGCGCGTTCATTCTCGCTCAGGCACCGTGCAAACCTCTCTGCTGTCTTTGGACACGCAAGAACATACGCAACTGCAGTCCAGAAGAAAGCACCGGCCAAACCAAAGACCCGCGCAGCTGCTGCGAAGAAACGGACCTCCACCAAAGCCACAGCAAAGAAGACTGTGGCAAAGAAACCCAAGAAAAAGGTCGTGAAAAAGGTCAAGCCAAAAGTCAAGAAAGTGGCTCCTGAAGTTGCTCTACGCCGCAAAGAACGACTTGCCAACTCTGAGCTGCGTGCGGCCGCCCTCCTCACTCGACCTAAACAATTGCCCTCTACAGCCTACCTGGTGTTGGTCTCCCAGATCTCTACCAAAGGCTCTCAACTCCAACAAATCATTCAATCGGCCTCAGAGAAATACAAGACACTTTCACCAGAGGAGCGCGAGGTATGCTCATCCCACGTTGCATATTTGCATGACTGACCAATGCGACAGAGTCTCAATCATACGGCGAATGCCAACAAGGCCAAGAACGAAATCGAGTACAAGAAATGGGTTGAAAGTCATGATCCACTGACCATCAAGAAGGCCAACAATGCTCGTAACAAGCTCCGCAAGCAAGCCAAGGCCGCGGGAAAAGCCAAGGTCTATTCGCATATTCAGGATGATAGACTGGTCAAGCCCCCCACGAACGCCTATAACTTCTTCTTCCAGGAACGTGTGGCTTCCGGCGATCTAAAGGGACTCAGTCTCGCCGAGGGTGGCATCTTAGTAGGGAAAGAATGGAAGGCTTTGTCTGCAGACGAAAAAGAGGTTGGTGCCCACACTTTATTCTGATTCGACACAGTGATGTGACTAACTCATTCGCAACAGCGTTACAAGGGTCTTGAAAGTGCCGATAAGGACCGATACATTGAGGAGCACAAGTCCGTGTACGGCATTGACGCGCCGTTTTTGACAGCATCAAAAGCCTGAGCGTTTGGCCGGCAACAAGATCTCTCTCCAGGTGTTGACAGGATTTCTGACTGACGACGCGCACACGCCGCAACACATGGTCAGATCCTAATCTCGTCTACCCACACCAAATCCAGTCGGCTGTTGTACGATAGAATCTTAAGAGAAGGATCGTGGAGAACAATGTTGGTCGGTACTGTAGGACAAATTCGGAATTGGGATTGCAACGCAAAGGGCAGGATGCCATATCTGAGCCAACTACAGCTCATGGTCTACGCTCAGGGTCGAGGTGGATATTCATGGCGGTTTCGCAAGGCATAGAGCTCCACTTCTGGTTCTTCTCCATGTGATTATACCACGAACGCAAGGATGGCAAGAAGCCAGGTTGTGAAATAGGGGTGGACAGATGAGTCAAAATCATGATTCTCAACATGCAAATAAGTACATGATCAAAGGTCGATCAACAAGAAAGCAAATTTCAAGCTGTGGTATATTCATTTCTACTGTACATTGTGTAGAAGCCGAAAAGACCAAGCCAGTTTGCCTTTTCTCTTCTTCAACCGCACCATGAGTTCGGCATAAGCCGTCGTACATATGTGGCTTGTTTATGCTGCCCGGTGTCGGCCATTCTCAATTATGATCAAATCTGTAGATGGAATCTTTCCATCCATTGGATCCATCCTGCCAAAGCTCTGGACGACAGTGTTAACCCTAATGCACTTATTTGGTCTCCTCAGAAGATTTGGCAGTTGGATTGGCCTCCTCTTCCATCTGGGTCCTCCGGCTCTCCATTGTGAACCACAGACTGCGGCTAGCGCTTTCCAATGTATTAGTGACACTGGCACTGAAGCCCTGTAGCATCGCCACCAGCTGGGCGCGGAGCCCGTCAATCCCTCCATCAATGCTTCCAACCCACCGGGTGCCTTCCATGTCAAAGACTTGACCGTCGATGCGAGCTCCAAGAAGCATCAGCTTTTTCAATCCATCTTGCACCGGAGGGTCATACAGAGAAGGCCTCAGACGGCGGGGAGGGGCGGGAAAATGAGGCGCTTTGGGACTTAGGATGGAGAAGGCGGTCTTGATGTGCTGTGGTGACACTGTGGGAAAGGTCAGGATCGCGATAGATCCCGTGAGGAGGGGAGTTAAAGGATGTTCGTTCTTGTGTTCCTGAATGGCACGGTATGCCGAGGTGGACAGGGCGTGGGTGAGTGCTGGGTCATCCTTTTCCGACCTTATACCATTTGGGCTCTCCACTGGGGAGAGGGATGCGTCGCCTGGTTTATAATATTCCGTGATTCGTAGAGCAGGTTCAAACATGCTCGGATTGATGACCTGAAGCTTAATGTACTGGCCGATCAAGCTCGAGGGATCTGCGCCTTCAGCAAGGAGCTGTTGGTCGAGTATAGAGAGGGCAGACGACAGTTCTCGTCGGATCCCTGTCCATTCTGTAGCTTTTAGAGAATTGTGTTGGAAGAGGATGATGAGTGGTGTCGTTTGCAGGAGGGAGACGTAGGATCGGATCAGCTGCGACTTTCGGTATTTGGGATCTCGATGGGATGGAGGTTGTGAGGGAGCGTATCGAGAAAGAGGAGCGGACGAGCTTTGTGAGTGGGAAGCTACCGCGGTGGCATACCCACAGCTTCTGCAGGTGTATGGTTTCAAAGCAAGCTGAGCATCAAAGACGTGAGAGAGGGGCCGGAGCCGAAGCCTGGGTGGCATGGTGCTATGTGTCCCAGGTGTGAATATCGGCGACAGCGAAGATGGCGGTTTTATTTGGATTTTGGTTTCGCGTGTATCTCGATCCTCTTGAACCAGAGAAATTTCGAAGAACAAAGGGACGGGTGGAGCACGTGATTCCGGGCCCGTGACTAGCGCCTTCCTCCTTTGCACAAATACGGAGTATTTACACGCGTGCCTTCCTTACCATTGCTTGTCATTTAAGCAGAACGCGCTAGTCTACTATTAGACTAGAGCCATTTCCATATCAGACCGAGTAACAAGGCACGAGGCTCGGTACATCAACGCCCATCTGCACGACTTTCTACGGAGTATGCTATCCTTGCACTCGCGTACTCCGTACAGAAGAAACAAGCAGATGTCCAATAGAGGCTGGAGTCAACAGCATCCCCTGATCATGGGGGCAAGCGCCCTCTACTCCGTATTTTCCGCACTACCCGCCCTATGCAGTGCTGGGTATGGCTCATCAGCTCATCAGACAATCCCTACGGTTTGTTATGCTGACTTTGCTGACTGAGCAGACTTGTTGTTCCCAGTGCAGATGGTATCCACTCCCGCAACTCATACATGCACATCAGACGCCGGATTCCTCCTGTAAGAGGAATGCGGTTCCAGGAGATGTTGGCACTGTACAAATTCGACCTGATGTCTACCACACTCGCCACTGATCATGCCGAGCTCCGGTTCTGACAGAAATGGTCACGGCTCAATCAAGATAGAATCGGATCGGTTATTCCCTTTTCCATGGACTGGAGTCTATTTACAAACATAGTGCACTTTGCAATTGACCCGCTGCCACCATGTCTGATGTTACGAGTGCCTAAGTCCGCGTCTAGCGAAACTAGTCGCGAAATCAACTCTTACTCAGCACAAGTCCTGATGAGTGTGAGATCCACCACTGCAGCAGACCGACAGAGCTGAATCCATAGAGACTCCCTCCGTCAGCCTTAAGCTTCCCCCAGATATTGGATTACTGTCCGCGAATTCAACATTGAAGCTTGATTCATCGACTTACTGACTTCCCACCTTGTCGCACACTCCCCATTTCCAATCCACTGCGACCTTCATATGTTGCTCATGTCTCTACCATTTCTGAGTTTAGTGGATCCAGAGTTCGCCTAGGACACATTTCTTGCGCTGGTCCACATGTCCTAGGTTCCGTCCAAAAAGAAAAGGGCTCGGTACCTCACTTTGAAAATGCCAAAAATGCGCATTCGCATCCGCGAACAGTTATGCCTCCTCATCACTGTGACTACCTTGCTGGCATTGACCGTCTTGGCCGTATCAACATGGGTCCAGACAGCCCGCTTCATGAGGCGAGTCAGATCGGAAACGCTCTGTGTGACCGCCAGTCTCAAGGCCACTCAGCTCGCAGAAGAGCTTGACATGCTGAAAGACTTGGTACAGTCCGTGTCAACCCGTGATACACTGCAAGAGTATGTTCATCAATACAGCAAGGGAAATCATTCAGAGCAAGTCTTGAAAAGTATTCAAGTAAAGTCGCCTTCCGAGAACAATCAAACATCTGCTAATGCTTCTCGAGGTTGACCTGGAACACGCCCTATCAGGAGGGGCTGACCGATCAATCTTCCTCCAGGCTGCAGTCTTCCCCCCCGTTGCCGATTCTCGCGACCAACAGTATTCGATCGTGAATGTGACTGGAATGGAAATTCCGAGTACAGTCGATCTGCCTCGCTGCCACGAAAATGGGACAAGCTTGTGTCTAAGCGATGACGGCTTCGTCTACCCGCCTGAACTCTATCCAAACTTCACCTACAGCGACGAGATGTCCAATGTGACCCATGTGTATTACGATGACAAGCCTTTGTTCCACGACTCGACTTTAGTGCTAGGACCTCTAGTTCTCGACACAAACACCTCGCTGGTCTCAATGACGGTCGCAATTAATAGTAAGAGGGTCCCTTTCCCTGCCACAGCAGGGTGCTTGGTTGTCTATTCTAATCATCTCCAGACAACACAAGTCGAAGGTGTGTTCTATAGGCGTCTATGCATTCTCAACAAGTTTAACAGCTTACTTTCCCTAGTGACATCCTCGGCTGGCTGACGATCGTGCTTGATGCTGAAATCCTTTATGATATCACCACTTCCCGAGTTGGTCTGGGAGACACTGGTGAGGTTGTCGTCATTGGAGCTACGCCACCAACCAACAAATTCGCGGAACAGATTGATGGTCGCTCGGAATCGTTGAATGAAGATGTTCCCGTCCACTTTGTCTTTCCTCCCTCTCCAGATCGTCACCCGACCCGGGCCAACGACACTCAGCTGCCCTTTTTAATGAAGGATTATCCCGCAGTGCTTGCTGCGTGGTCGGAAGATAATGAAGAACTCAACAACGCCGGTGCTATCATGGCCAGTCGTAATGAAGAGAACTTCCGAGTCTCGGTGGGTTATGCTCAAGTTACTTCGCCTATGGTCGACTGGGTTTTGGTCTTTGCTCAAAGCCGGGGTGAAGTCTATGCGCCAATCAACAGCCTGAGGAATACAGTTCTGGCGTGCATCCTTGGCTTGGGAGGCGGCATAATTGTGATATGTTTGTAAGTGGAATTGATATTCATCCCAAATCCTGCTGACAAGATGATAGCCCTATTGCCCATTACGCGGTGAAACCGATCCATGCCCTGAAACACGCCACCCAAAACTCGGTCATGACGTATGAAGCATATGTGCCATCCGAAAAGTCCTCCGATACCGATACTGAACACACTGTTATCGACGGAGCAGCTGCAACAACAGAAAAGGGCCACGTGCCTCGAGTCCGTCAGCGCTCGGAAAAGAGACAGGCCCGTTCCCGCGCAGTTAGACGATTTCAAATCCCAGAGAGGGTACCGGAACACCGCCATATAATATTTGATGAGCTGACGGACCTTACTGCCACGTTCAATGAGATGTCGGAGGAGCTCGCGCTTCAATATGCCAAACTCGAAGAACGAGTAAGAAGTAGGACTGCAGAGCTTGAACAGAGTCGCAACGCCGCCGAGACTGCTAACCAAAGCAAGACCCTGTTCATAGCCAATGTGTCTCACGAATTGCGAACTCCGTTGAATGGCATCATCGGCATGTGTGCTGTAGCGATGCAGGAAGAGGATATCGTGAGAATTCGGGGGTCGTTGAAAATCATCTACAAATCATCTGATCTTCTGCTTCATCTTCTGAATGACTTGTTGACATTCAGTAGCAGCTCCTACGGCCGGAAACTGGCGATTGAGGAAGGCACTTTCCGTCTTGTCGATATTGGGACGCAGCTGGTGTCGATTTTCGAAAAGCAGGCGAATGACGCGAATATCAGTCTCAGGGTGGTCTTCATTGGCGCACAACGAGACAATGAACTGGATTTGGATGCTGTCCAGGACACTATTGTTGCACGGGGAGACACAATTGGCAATCTAGCTAGGATCAAAACAAGCATGCTTGCGAAAGGACCTGGGGACACTGGAGCCCTGCGCGAAATTGGTCTTCGAGGCGACAAGAATCGTATTCTACAGATTCTAATGAGTGAGTGTCCATTTGCTTGGTGCGAAAATGAATATGCTGCTGACATTACGCGTTCCAGATCTGGTAAGCAATGCGCTCAAGTTTACGCCTTCTGGGGGGTCTATTGAAGTGAGAATCAAGTACCGGCAGCTCATAGAGTCAGCCGCAATGCCCGAGGTCATCTACTCGAATCGAGGATCGCCAGCGACTACGCTGACCAATCCCTCGAGCTCCAAGGCCCCTACTGAAATGGAGCCGTTAGTTTCGTCTATGCAAGGACTCATGTTTGACTTTGTTGTGGAAGATACTGGGCCAGGCATTCCAGAGCGCTTGCAGCAGGAGATATTCAAGCCTTTCGTCCAAGGCGATGTGGCCTTGAGCAAGAAACACGGTGGCACAGGACTGGGCCTGGCGATTTGCTCACAACTTGCAGAGCTCATGGGCGGGACGATCGTTCTTAAAAGCACGGTCGATATTGGGAGCACGTTCACCCTTTCTCTTCCTCTACGTTATACCAAGGAGCATGTCCCGTCGGTATCTGGCTCACTTGCTCGACCTCACTCGAACAAAGCTGCCAGTCTGGTGAACAGCGTCCAGTTTGAGACGTTCAGCGCACGATCTCGAATGTTTCGAGAGATGCGTTCCGCACGTTCCACTCGTGCCTCGTACTATTCTCAGGACAAAGAGTCACAATTGGATGCTCCACGGTTGGTGGGATTCTCTCAGCCTTATCTTGTTGACGGCGATCAAGGAATGGAGCCTGCTGATCTCACGACAAGTCCAACTCTACATAACCATCGACATAATTCGGATCCTGAAACATCAAGGCTGGAACCTATCCAGTCCGTCGCTTCCCCCCTCCAAACACCGTTTTCTGAGATTTCAAACACACAAAAGGAAAAGCAAATTCAACCAAAAGATTCCGGTCCCTCCACGGCTCAAAGGCCTCCCGATCTGCTGAATCTCAGAATTCTGGTGGCCGAGGACAATAGTGTGAATCAGCAGGTCATCCTGCGGCTCCTTGCTCTTGAAAAGGTAGGCGATGTCACGTTGGCAGAGAATGGCGAGGAAGCTGTGGAAAAGGTGCAGCAGTCCCTCGAAGCCGGTGCACGGTTTTCATTGATCTTCATGGACAGTAAGTTTTTCTTGACGACTGCTTATGCCATAGGATGCTTATCCAGTCTACCAGTCCAAATGCCTAAGATGGACGGCATCGAAGCTACCAAACAGATACGAGGAATCGGCTGTGACGTACCGATTGTGGCATTGACGGCGTTTGACCACGAAACAAATCGGAACGCGTGTCACGCTGCGGGAATGAATGGTCAGTCTACCAAGCTTCGTTTGAGTACTAAAATTAAGCTTGCATTAGGTTTTCTTCCCAAGCCGATCAAAAGGACTGCTTTAAAGAAAGTTCTTGAGCAGTACAAGCCTGTCAACGAGAACGAAGCAAACGAAATTTGAGACACATCCTAGTTGCATTATTCAGAATGAGGATTGCATTGATTTCCACGAAAACATGTCATATACTCGGAGATTTGGAGTCATTGTTATGTGGGGAGAGTGGCGGATTTCTGGCATATTCCTCTCACTGTATCTTGCATGTCCAGGCACAAAATTTGGCTACTGTCTACCAAAATGAATGCTGTGTATCTTTGCAGATCTTCAAAAATCCAAATAACATCACAACTGCTGCTTCAGTAGACCTTGGTTGTCGTTGCGAGCACGTAAAGTACATAGGGAGATGGGAATCCATTCTAGGGATCGCCAGCTGGTTGAAATTATCCAAGATACAACCAGATGATTCGTTGTATATGATTTGGGTCCAGGACATGGAGAATATGAGATATTCTACGATGTATCACATTCTATATGCATTGCTCTCTGGAAGTGACAGTCAGCCGCCTACGCCACATATGACGCCACAATAACTAATGACGTTGATTGGCCCGCAAGGAACCGCATTCCTCTTCCATCTCAGATACGATCTTAAGTCTGGACCGTCAATCATAAGTTGTGATCATCAGTCATCATTTTTTGACCATCTACTAGCACAGCAATGGTCTCACCTGGACGATGGAGCCCGCATCTGAAGCTGCAAGGGCTCTGCGAGAGTCCTTTGGCGACCGCAAACCCATCGACATAAGTCGAAAGATCACCGCCTGTGTCGCATGCCGCAAACAAAAGGTCAAATGCTTTATGGGCAATGATGGAAGTCCGCCTTGTACACGCTGTAAGAAGCGAGGTATATCATGCACCGTCAATCGCAGTCTACAAATGCTACTTGAGAACGATGTCTCGTGAGTGCACTCCAATTTCTCTCCCCTTGGCACACATGTTTGCATTAGCCAGACTCACAGGTCGCAGGTGGAAATCCACAGTGGAGAAAAAGCTCCAGGCTTTGGAAGACTCGGTCGGCAAATTGAACCAGCTGGCCGCAGTTGGGGGGGAGCATTCTCGACTTCTTACTTCTCTAGACACCGCATCAACTCAGCTCAATGCACTGGCTCCAACCACCGATCAGGCTCCTCCACAGCGGTCAGAACAGGCTTGGGAAGTTGTCATGGACTTGAATCAAGGCCCTGGAGTCGTTCCAGCGTCAGTGGTTTCCGAAGTTCCCGCTGCTAGAGGAGACGCAATCGCACCGAATCAGCGACAGTCCGTCGACCTCATCGATCAAGGTGTAATCTCTCTGACGGATGCGCAAGAGTTCTTTGACTTGTACTACCGTCGGCTAGACCATTTCCTGTACAGGATACTGGCAGAGCATGACTCCCTAGCAAGTGTACGGAAGAGTTCGTCTTTATTGACTGCGGCTGTGTGTACAGTCGGCGCACTTCACCAATCATCTTCACAGTATCAGCCATGCTATCAACATTTTGTCCAGCTCGCATCGTCCCAGATGTTCTCCAAGAAGAACAATCACGACGACGTGCGAGCACTCTGCATTGGTGCTTTCTGGTTGAGTGATATTTCGTGGAGTCTACTTGGTCAAGGTATGTGAGGCTTGTTGTTTTAGGTCGTGAGGATCATAAGATGACCCCAGGAACAGCTGCTCGACTTGCAGGTGAATTGAATCTTCACCGGTGTATACCCAAAGCTCCGCATACCAAGAAAGCCTGCTTTCTCCGAACTCGACTGTATTATCTGGTCTACATCTGCGACCACCATCTCTCGATAGTTTACGGACGGCCGCCCCTGACACGAGATTTTGGCGCCATCACGCCGCCCAGCGAGTTTCTGAAGTCGAGCTTCGCGACAGAAGACGACACCCGGCTGATCAGTCAGGTGGAAATATGGATCATCAATACACGGGTATTCGACCAGTTCAGTCTCGACCCTTCAGCACATTTGTCCGATCGACTGATTCCACAGCTTCGGCGTCTGGGAATCGCCCTCGACACTTGGAGGGCTGACTGGTACGAAAAGTTCCAAGCGAACCTTCATGTGGGTAACTATCCCCGCAAGGGAGTCGATCTGCATTACCACTTTGCCAAGTTGTTCCTCTGCTCGCACGTGTTCCGAAGACCTTCGGGTCCACTCGAAGGGTCGACGATGCTGGAACCTGAATTGATCGAGTTCTCCAATACGGCAATCAGTTCAGCGACATCAATCGTACAGGCCATCATTAAAGACGAGGAGATTCAGTCATATTTGCACGGCCTGCCTGCATATTTCGACACCATGATTGCCTTTGCATTTGTGTTTCTCTTGAAACTCACCATCAAATATCCTGGAAACATATGGATCGATAAGGCGGGGATCCTGGACATGTTGGACCAGGCCGTAAGCATCCTGGAAAGCTTGACGACCAAGATGCACCCTCGACATCTTCTGACTAGCATTGTCAGCAGTATGAGAAAGCTCCTGGATCGGTCGATGCAGAGCACCGATGAAGAGGGCAATGCTGTCGCGTTGAACTCGATGTTGGTAGGTGGCGGTGGAGGTGGAGGTGGAGCAGGAGTCGATGCATCGTTTGCGGAGAATGAATGGTTCAGCCCAACCGATGCCATGTTTTTGGAACAGTACGACTTTGCAGATTTCAATTTTGACATTGATTTCGATGCGACCCCGAATGCTTGATCGGGGGATGCGAGAGGAAATAGGGTGTGTCTCCTAAGCATGGACTCTTTGCAGATCATAGAGTTACCTGGTCTATTTGTGATCACTCTTTGTATATGCCAAGGCATCATCTCATGTAAATATTATGTGACAACGTCAACTATTCGACCTCATGAAGATCAGATGGGCGTGGGTAAAGAGAAGTATTTGATAGGACGAATGGAACAAAGTCGATTGATCACGTGATATCACATGCAAAAACCTTCGCACGAAGATCCGCAGGAACAAAAATACACGTGTCACGTGATAACCCACGTGACACACCCAATAGTATTCGTAGTATTCGCAGTCAACCCCCTCCACTCCCTCCCCACGTTCGCCGCAGTTAATTGAGTCATTGTTCGGCGCAGTCTCTAAACACAACGATCACAGCTCTCTTTGCACCATCTATAAGAGAGGGACATTTCTGGGTTTGGTCTTACAGTCGCCAGGATGTCCGAACCACCGGTGCGACAAGTCACCATCACTCCGCTGCTGAAGAAGCTGTCGGCGCCTCCTCCAATGGACAATAGTGTCAAGGCGGAGGACATTGCACTGGCATTCTCGCGGACGTTTGAGAACCAACTGAGCGGGACACAGACGGCAGCTCTACTGACGCTACTCCACTCGACCGGCCGAGACAGACACCCGGACGTGATTGCAAAGTGCGCGGAGAGTATGCGAAACGCTGCAGTGCAGGTCGACGCCCAGGCGTTGAAGGATGTGGTTAAGAGGAGGAAACGAGGGTTGGGTTCTTACAGAGGAGGTCTATGTGACATTGTGGGAACCGGTGGTGATCTTCATTCTACCTTCAACATCTCGACTACTTCGTCTATTATCGCTTCTCCTATCCTCCTCATGGCTAAACATGGTAATCGAGCTCAGACGTCCATGTCTGGTTCGGCCGACGTGCTCAACGCCATTCTTCCCAAGCCGCCCAGGATCGAGGCCCTCAGCGCAGAACTCCTCCCTCAAGCCTACGAACACACCAACTACACCTTCCTCTTCGCCCCCAATTTCCACCCTGGTATGAAATACGCCGCAACCGTCAGAAGAGAGCTGGGTCTCCGCACAATCTTCAACTTGATGGGTCCTCTGGCAAATCCCGTCGAGGATCAAATCGAGGCTCGTGTCGTGGGAGTCGCATACCAAGAACTCGGCCCTGTCTTTGCTCAGGCGCTGGCTCTGTCAGGGGCAAGAAAAGCAATGGTGGTCTGTGGTCAGGAAGATCTCGACGAGATCAGCTGTGCTGGCAAGACGAATTGTTGGCTGCTGAGAGAGTTGCCCAATCCCAAATACAAGGGCGACCACAATAAGGAGGAAGACGACGACACCAGTGACGACGAAGCCGAACCCAGATATATTGCCAAGGTCGAGACATTCGCTGTTGGACCAGAGGATTTTGGACTTCCTTCACATCCACTGTCAGAAGTCGGCGGCGGCAAACTACCGCGACAGAACGCCGCTGTGCTCATGTCCATGCTTCGCAACGAGCGAAGCCCCGACGACCCCATTCTGCATTTCGTCCTCATGAACATTGCCGCCTTGTTGGTCGTGAGCGGTGCCTGTGATGCAGACACGTGTGAGAGCGGCGAGGTCATCAAAGAGACGGGTCCGGGTGGGCTGAGATGGAAGGAGGGTGTCAAGAAGGCTCGTTGGTGCATCGAGAGTGGAAGAGCTCTGGAAGAATTTGAAAAGTTCATAGAATTCACCAACAGACTCTAGGCAAGGTCTGAAAAAAGTTTTTTGATCCATCTGAACCCTTTGATTCAACACGAGACCACCGTGTGAATGCATAAAACAGTGCCTGTCCAAAAACGCCGTCGCTGTGAGGTTCGAGTTTCATTCAGCTCTTCCGCCCGCCGCGTGTCGTCCGCACCTAATCCCCAAGGTGTTCAAAGACTGCGGTCAAGTCAAGTCATTTCGTTGGCTCTTATCTCGCCTCAAATTGTACCATTCTGTAATGATCACAGTCAGTCGCCATCGTTTTTGTCATGTGCGCAAAGTCGCTGCGGACGTACCTCTTGGTTCTCTCTTTGTACAAGACTCGGTGGCCGCACATGCTACATCTGATGGCGTCGCCTTTTCCCAGGCTGACTTTGGCCGCACACTCTCCACAGACATATTGCACAGTCACGCCACCAGAGCTATCGCCTGCAGCAAAGCCCGATGCGAAACCCTGGAAGCCGCCGCCTGCCCCGCTACCACCGCCAGAGGGAAGTTGGTATGTTTCTCGTTGGCTAGACATTTCGAGAGTGCGGGAGAAGTAGGATCGATTGAGGACGAGGAAAGAGAGATTTCGAGATTCTAAAGAGAGAAGATTGATGCGACAAGATGCCGCAACCCTGGTGGATGATATGATGAATGTTGGATTGGATTTGAAAGAATGCCTGGAAGATTCGGCGTAGAAATTATGGGCGGATGGTTTTCTTTCGGGAGAAGGTTGTTCCGTTCCGGTCAAAAGTCACAGCCACATACATGTGGGAAGGAACGCTCCTTCCTTTGACCTGTCTTGTCCGTGCATGTCAGTCACTCCTGCCTTAAATGTTACACAATATCAACTCTGATATTTCTACATCTCTTCATGAAATCCAGACGCTCGTGTGATACTCTCGAGATCATGATTCGTACTTGGTTTACAGGTTTTGCGGCCTTGTATCTCTACTGCATGCATGCATTTGTCCCCTGTTGACAGCTTTTTCAGCGTCTGGCTTTATCTTATTCTTTCTTACATCAACAAAATCGCTCCACCATGCTTGCTACTCGAGCGCAAAGCTCTCGAGCTACAACTCCGTCCGGACCGAGGACAAAACCCTGGTCCTGTACAGTCTGTCATGAATTAGACAGAAGTAAGATCATTTATTGGAAGGCTGGCCCCTCGAGGCACAAGATGTTCAAACGTTACTATCAATATAGTGATTATCATAGCCTCCCGATTCCCTTGAGAGACCTCAAGTTCTCTGCCAGTCGCGACTGCCCCTTTTGCGTCGTGGTCTTTGACATCTTTCGCTGGCTTGCCCGCACAAAGGCTCAGGGGTTGAATGCAACTTACCAAGCCAAGGTAGAAATCTGCATTCCCTTTGACGCCAAATACCCTCTGGTCTTGACTTTTTCCTGGTTACCAGCTCCTGCTGCTCCAATACCTCGCCAGTATGATTTTCAGCTCGCCGTACCCAGTCAATGTCAGTCGATTTCGCTCATGTATAAACCCTGCTGAATACCCTGCTTTTTCTAGGTCATCGCTTACCCTGGTCGACCATGGGTGTTGGCCGTCAGGTACCAATCGATCCAAAGTTGGCTATCTTTCGAGCCCGCTCGTGGCTACAGGACTGTTTGAAAAATCACGAAAAAGCTCGGTGCAACACAGCTAGACACGGTATCCCTCATCTGATGCCTAGAAGGCTCCTTCATGTTGGCAAATCACAGAATCAGGTCAAGCTCGTCGATAATTTTGCCGGTATCCAGCATTCATACGTGGCTCTCTCTTACTGTTGGGGCGAGACAAGACACGTCGTTACCACTCGTTCAAATTACACCCAGCAACTCCAATGTATCCCCTGGTCGGCTCTCCCTGCCACATACCGGGACGCTATTGAGGTTACGCGGGCATTGGGCTTCACGTATATCTGGATAGACGCCTTGTGTATCGTTCAAGGAGACGAGCAGGACTGGAATGCTGAAGCCGCTCGCATGTCTGATATTTACGGTGAAGCAGTCGTGGTCATCTCCGCAGTCAACGCTAACCATGTTGGCTTTGGATGTTTGAATGAGAGACCAGGCTCAAGAAGCTTCAAAAATAAGTTAAAGCGCAATGACCACGATCCGACTCACTTACTAGTACAGGAACCGACCATTCACGAGAATGTTCTAGGTACTCCGTCACTAGAGGCACAATGGCCCCTTTTTCGTCGGGCTTGGACCTTACAAGAGCGCATATTGGCCAGCAGGATCCTCCATCTTTCTGCAGGTGAAATGATCTGGGAGTGTGCCAGTATTTGCGCTTGTGAATGTGGTCATCTTGAATCGACCACTGCTGTCACCTCGAGACGAAGATACGATCTTGCCAGGCTCGAGTCCATGACGACCCTCGAGCGGGCCAACGCATGGGACGAACTCGCTCTCTCATATCAGAATCGTCACATCACAAAGGACAACGATCGCCTGCCAGCATTGTCTGGTCTCGCCCATCGATTTCAGACGGACGGCCTGGGTCAATTCTTGGCGGGCTTGTGGTCTGAGTTTGCCATCAGTATGATGTTATGGGAAGTCAGAAAGGGCCGGGTATCGGGAGCTTCTGTGGCGCCCTCTTGGTCATGGGCATCGGTGCAAGGTCTTCTGACACGAAATGATCCGATCGAGGAGAACAACTCATTTCAGGCTGTCCTCAAGGATTTCCATTGTGATCCAGCAACTTCGGATCCATATGGAGCAATTGTCCAAGGTTCGGGCTATCTACAACTCCACTCTCCCGTCCTCGACGGAACCATTGTTCGAAGCAAGACAAACAGTCACATGATGATACGTTTGTCTCTCGATATCTTTGCTTTCTTCGTCAACGATTCGCCAATTGAGGAATCTCTAGTCGGCGCAACGGTCAAATGCCTTTTCGTCCGTGGACTTGAAACAGCACCTTCTGGAAGGTACGTCGAAGCAGTAGTACTCAGTCTGTCAAGAGACTTGGAGCACTATCGACGAATAGGTATTGCGCATCTGAGAAAGCATGACATCAACAGAGCGTCACAGCAAAGCCTTTACCTGTCAATGGAGATTGTCACCATTCGATGAGTGTTGGTAAGCCACACCGCTCTTCTGGGGGGGACCTGCAGTCAAATTTCTTTTACTGGCTCTATCATTCCACCATCTTTTTGATCCATCCATGACTCAGATACGTTAGAGGTAATACAACATTGAGCGACATCTTACGAACCGGGTGAGGAAGATATGCCAAATCTGGGGCAGATGGGTTCTGACACCTTCTATCTCATTGGCGGAACTCAAACCACCAATATATACTTCCTGAGGACTCGTCCAATCAAAGAGTGTTCCTTCCGACTCAACCAATCAACGTACAGGAACCAGATATTGACTCTCACAAAAACTAATTCATACTTGCGAGGCAATTCGGACGACGTGTTCAGGTCCAGAATATCGACAAGTTTCTGACGTCAGATGATTGTTGTCTGCTCGTCTTCTGCAACCATGTCAATACCTTGAGCAAGGATAAAAGGAGCGTGCTTCCCCCGACAAAAGTCACCAACGCTATACTCAAGGTGCGCTGATCTCCTACAGGCAACAAGGTTCCATTGACAAAAGTCCCATCCGGACCGAACCCTGCCGTAAGTGTGGTTGGTCTTACGAGTATTTAAAGCACTTGTCCTCCTCACCAGTCGTGTTCAATACTTCATTGCTCTCTTCTCATACATAGTCATCTGGCGGGCAAACGTCACACACAAGTTCAATGTCGAGCGAAATCGAGATTGAGTTTCAAGCGGCCATCGACACGGGCAAAATCAATGGTGCAGTCATCTGTGCCACTGATGCCCAAGGTCATTTTATCTATGACAGAGCCCTTGGGCAGCGGACTCTGCTGTCAGGAGAACATCGTCCACAACAACTCGATGATGTGCTCTACCTGGCCTCGGCTACAAAGCTCATGACCACCATTGCCGCTCTGCAATGTGTTGAGGATGGGCTCCTGACTCTCGATGGCGACCTTTCTTCCATCGCACCCGAGTTAGCAGCCAAGCAAGTCATCACAGGTTTCTCCGAAGACGACGAAGAACCCATCCTTCAGCCGCTGAACCGACCCATCACTCTCGAGATGCTTCTCACCCACAGCTCTGGCGCTACATATGACTTTATGAACCCACTTCTCATGAAATGGCGAAAAAAGTTTGACTTTTCCCCCCCTGATGCTAAACGCCGAGTCGAAGATGCATTTGCCTACCCACTCGCATTCCAGCCCGGCGAAGGCTGGATGTATGGCCCTAATCTCGACTGGGCAGGTCGAATTGTCGAAAGAGTCACCAGAGGGACATTGGGATCACACATGCACCAACGAATCTTCGGCCCTCTTGGGATCACCGACGCACAGTTCTACCCTGTGACTCGACCTGGGCTGCGCGAGCGTCTTGTCGATCTCAACCCGTCCGACCCAGAGGCACATGGTCTGGCCGTCACGGGCCAAACCGAGGCAAACAAGCGCTCGGAGGGAGATTTCGGTGGCCACGCCCTCTTCATGACAGCACCTGACTACGTCAAAGTCCTGAAATCCTTGCTCAGAAACGACGGGAAAATCCTTAAGCCGCAAACCGTGGACGACATGTTCCAGAACCACCTGACCCGTCCAGACGCCGCTGCCGGTCATCAAGCTGCAATGGATGGGCCGATGGGCATCTTCTTCCGCGTCGGCACAGACCCAGACTCCAAGGCTGGATTTGGTCTGGGTGGCTTGTTGACCATGCAAGACTTGGAGGGTTGGTATGGTGAAGGTACTTTGACTTGGGGTGGAGGCATGACTTTTGCTTGGTTCGTCGATCGTAAGAATGACTTGTGTGGCGTAGCTGCCGTTCTGAGTGCATTGCCTCTGGATGGAAAGTTGATCTCGGAACTCAAGCAGAGTTTCCGCAGGGGTATCTATCGTGAACGGACCGCGTGGAAGGCGCAGCAGGAATGAGACACTGGTTAAGTTAGGGTCAAGTGTGGAAAGGTGAGAGTGAACATGTCTAGATGGCAAATGTTCCATTACGAGAACACCAGACAAGCATGGTTGACAATTGTGAGGTCAAAATCCCAAGAACTCTTCGTTCAATTATGATATTGATTTTCATATAGTCATTGCATAGTTAGGTATATCTCATATTGGAACAACAAATTGATCGACCAAAGCAGTCTCATGCCAAGCGAAGCCCACAGGGACATCTCATGGAGACAACCACCCGAGGACTAATTGGAGACGTATAGATCAGATCAGTTCATTAGACTTGTTCTTTCCTCGTCTCGCCAATCTTTTCCTGATCGGCACCATTGACTGTATCGGTACTGCTGCGATCGAATTGAATCTCGGTACTTTCGCCCGAGAATTGATCGACATCGACTTTGTGGAACTTGCGAGCCGACACCTTGTTCTCAAAGAGAACGTCGAGTTCGGCATAGGTGCGGTCCTTGCATTCAGGCAACATGAAGTACATGAAGACAGCCAGTAGAGCGGTGAGACCAGCGTAGAAGAAACCAGTCATGCCAGCCCAATTCCAATCATTGGGCGAAAGCATGCGTGGAACAACAATGTTGTTGAAAATACCGCCCTGCAATCTCGAGGTTAGTGGGATGGTGGGGGATCTCAAGAATGGGTGCGTTTTAGTCAACTTACCAAGTTGTACAAGTTACGGGCCAGCACGACGGTCTTGATCTTAAGTCGGGTGGAGGGGATTTCGGCAACGATCGCATAGCAGACGGGGCCGACGGTGAAGTTGTAGAAGAGGGTGTATACCAGCAATAGAGAGCCGAGGGCCCATGCGGCACCTTCGTTCTCTCGAGAGATGACACCCAAACCGCCAATGAGCATGAGGAAACAGAATAGGATGCATAGACCCCAGAAGTAGAGGGCTCTTCGGCCGATGCGTCTCATGAGGAACCATGAGACAATGGTGCCGACGAAACCGAGTGCGAATTGGCCAATGTTCATGTTAAGGGCGTTTTCTTCACTCAACCCAGCTTCACGGTAGATTTGCACGGCATAACTATTCATTTCAATCATGGTTAGTACTGTTGGTTCGGGCAAGGGAAGGTAAAGGTGGTGGTGGTGATGATTGCTTACCCCATCATTGCAGCACCGCAAAGAGCCTGAGTGAGCCAAACAACACATGCGATCAAGGTACGGCGAGCCTCAACTCCCTTGAAGCAGTCACTATAGCCGACTCCTTCATTCATAGCTCTCTCGAGTTCGTTGGTATGTCGGATCAATGCCACAGCACCATCGGCGTTGAAAGGAGTGTCTTCAGATGGGGTGGTGATCTGGACGAGTGCTGCTCTTGCTTCATCAAGACGGCCTTTTCGGACGAGCCACCACGGCGACTCTGGAGCAAACCAGACACCGGCGAGGATGATTGGGCACCAAGTCCACTGAATGGCGACAGGGATTCTCCACCCCCATTCATTACCCAGAGTCTGGCATCCTCGAAGGACACCTGAGGCGATGAGTTGACCCATGACCCAGCAGAGATTGATGTACGTGGTCAGGTATGGTCGGAGGGTGGATGGTGTGATGTCGGAAGCGTATGTGACGGTCAGGGTCTGGAACACACCCCATGGCAGACCCAGGAGGACCGAACCGGCGCAGATCATACCGACATTCTGGGCGAAGAAGTGGATAAAGTTGAAGGCGGCCGACAGGAAAAGGGCGCCATACATGGTCCTCTTGTATCCGAACCATTCTGAAATGTAACCGTTCGCCCACAGACCGATGATGGAACCAGCCTGGACACCATTCTGAATTCCGGCTTGCCAGGCCGCTGTAATTCTAGGGTTGCCGTCTGGGTCTAACTCAGTCCCGAATGCTTCACGGAATTGATCGTATCCCATGAAGGAGCCCATGGCAGATAAATCGTAGCTGGGTTAATGTCAGCGAGGATCAGTGTAGTCTCCTCACTACTAGGGGTACCCACCCTTCCATCACCACGGCCAAACTCATGGCCATTGAGAAGAGAATAGCCTTCTTGTACAGGCGTATCGATTGTCGGACAGTCATGGACTTTTCCTTGTTGGTGGCATCCTGAGCCTCGGCCTGTTCAATATTATTGTTCTCATAGGCCTGACTGAGGCGACGAATCGAATCATTTCTGACACGAATAATCCCATCGTTTTCGCGATTGACGCTGGCCACCGAAGACCTTCTTCTCTGAGACATGATGGGCGGATGTCGAGATCAATGGGGTCCGAATATAAAAGTCTGATGTGGACTGAAGGTCCCTGAGCGGGTGGAAAAAAGTATTGGGAGGGCTTGACTTCTTTATACATTGATCAGCGCCACTGGCGTACATCCTTTTTGAGGGGTTACCAAGGCCGTCATCCAGGGTTCTCCGTGTCGAGAGTATTAAGAAGTGAAATTTGGACCGAGCGTGAGGTATGATGATGGTGGGCCAAGGCAGTTTGGCTGAGCAACACGGCTTCGAGCACGAGACCAAAGCGTTTAAGACAAGGCTTCGGCACTACTCTCGGGCATACAACTGTATCTTGCACGGCTTCCAAGAAAATGGGGCGCATGGAAGGAAGGTGATCTGTCAGACCCACCCCCGAAGTGGGAAGGTTGAAGAGAGCTAGAGGTCAGACCCAGCAAGTCAAGAGTGTCAAGACGACGAGCATCACCAGAATCCAAGAGGGCACAATCTGGGGATTGGGGAGTAGAACCTGGGGACCGTTTGGGAGTGGGCTTGGGTCGAGGTTTCGCATGGTGATTCGCAGACCAAGCGAATTGTCGATGTATGACGGCGCAATGCTCGTTGATTTCGCAAGATGACATCGACACTATGGAGAGCGACTAGCGAGCAGTAGCCATTCAAGGTGGGAGGAACCGACACCAGCGTGATCGGAGTGGAGAGATGGCGGAGTCTTGGTAGAGCAACGCGACTAACGATGGAAGGAATCCTCAGCCAAGCAATCGGCGACTTGGCAGGAGTGGAGCGGGAAATCAACGTCGCAAGAATGACGAGTGCCCAGGCCACATGCACAAGCGCAATCGACCCTGTTCGGTAAATGGTTTTGCTAGACTTGGATGATCCAACATGTGTTTGAAGAGAGGTGTACAGGTTTCTAACTTCCAGAGAAGTACCACACCTTTTGGTGATGTTGGATGTCGCCCAAGTCGTGCCAATGATGTATATCTATGTCACGTGGTCCCCAGCACCCTCATCGAGGATGGGTACAAACTCACCTTGTGTTTATGGGTGCAGGTGAGAAGATTGACTTTCCAGGATGGTGACGAAAGGGGCTTGAAACCTCGAACAAGACTTTTTTCTTCGAGGATTCTTAGCTGTCTCGTGAGGGTTGTAACTTGGCGCACTCAAGAATCCGCCGTCTAACCGATTGTGAGGCTGGTGACAAGGTTTTTGCCAAGGGACCGATGCGCGACTTGACCTATAGAGTTGAAAGGTTCGATCTTGGTGTCCTCTGCATAGCATAGTTGATGGTGAGTCTTGTACTTGTGGAAGATGGGAGGAGGTCTGGTTGTCAGTCTGTCATCCTTACTTGGACAATGAGCTCAGCTTTGGCGAGCCAAGTTGAGGGGTCGATCCATCCTAGGACTCGGCTGGTCAGTCTATGATATCAGATGTCATTATTAGGAGCCTTGGTTCTTCAATTTGTCATTGTTGTTGGTTTGGTCTGCTAGCATCAGAGAAGCAGATATTAGATTCGAGGCAAGTGGGAGTTACAAACACGTGGCGCACGTGATGTAGGCTCTCCTCCACATAGGTCATCATGTCTCCGCCTCTCCGCCTCTCCGCCTTTCCACCTCTTAGACAAAGTGTATACATACTGTAAATAGTGATCTGGTGGACACCGAAGACAATGATAGGCATTATTCTATATCGGGATTTCATTTCCTCATTGGTCGTGCAGCTCTCCTCAATGTACAGTGCATACTGACCTCAACCACTCACAAGGCTGAGGCCCTGGTCCACAGTGATTGGTTGGATTGTCTATCTTCTACCAATGGATGTCCAATTCAACGGAGACCTCCTATTTGCTCTAGAAAGGGTAGACTCTTTTTCTTCTGTCGCCATAGCTCAAGAAAGACGCTGGTCCCTCTCATACCTGCCATGCTATGCCTTGAGAAACACTGACTAGGTTATCTATCCCTAGTGGTTTCAGGCCCGGGGCCACCAATCGCTCACGGATCGGTTTTGTCTGTCGAACATGGAGCAAAACACATAATTGACATGACAATAAATTGCCAAGCACAAGGTGTTGAAAGGTATAGCACTGCGTGAAGAGGCTTTAATGTTTACGTACAGGAAGTTTTGAAGCGCACACGGCCGGATCGATTCCAATACTTAGTAAATAGCTTCTCTATGTGGGAGGATACAGGCAAAGACTCTGCTTGGTATTTCGATGATCCTGACGAGGGTTTCCAGCTGTAGTAACTAAGGATCTGCGAGAAGGAGAGAGACTCACTCATTCGAAGGGCAGAGAAGCGTCTCTCTGCAGTGCTCAGAATGCCGCCAAAGCAAGATCGTGACCGAATTTAGAGATGATGTCGTCCACGTGATTGTGCACGTGACTGGGCATGATGTCAGTGTACCTATTTAAAAATTCAAGTCTACTCGTGAATAGTCACGAGATTCTAGTCCTTTTGCAGCGATCCTACAGTGCTTCATGAATCAGTGGAGAAGGACGTAGGCTACAGGGTCCGACGCAAAACAGGTATATAGGCATAAAGGAGGTAGGGAGAAATAGGACAGCAGGAGGCAATCATCGAGAGGGGATGAGGGTTCTTATCGACGTTAAAAGCGGCGACGTGCATAGTCCGCAACTATACCTGAAACGGCCGGACCGACCACACCGAAGGCGGATTTCCGGATTTCCCTCCAATCAATAACTTTGTAGGTCAAATTATTAATTCTACAGTCACTTTTACAACCCGCCAATCCCAACACCCTCTTAACGACGTCTTTCTCTTTTCCGAGACATATTCTTTGTTTTCCTACCATCTTGCCATCTCACCATCTCCAAAGGCCCCCTATCCTGACAAGGATCCTCTCGCGCTCTGGCAGATTCTTTGCCTCGGCCTCGGTGGCAAGCCTCCCACCTGAGATCTCCCGCAAGATCTAACGACCATGAGCGCCATCTTGTCGGCGGATGATCTCAACGACTTCATATCGCCCGGTGTCGCCTGTATCAAACCGATCGAAACCCTCCCCAAAGATGACAACTCCAACCCCTACGAAGTCACTACCGAAGACAAAGTCCAAGCCTCTAATCCTGCCCCCGCCTCCATCTCCTTGACCGATTGCCTCGCGTGCTCCGGTTGTGTCACTTCGGCGGAAGCTGTCCTCGTTTCTCTACAGTCGCACACCGAAGTCCTCAATACCCTTGACTCATTCCCATCCTTGGATTTGAACCACCTCAAGGCCTATCAGGATGGCCTTTCAAACGGACATGGCGCACCTCCGGCGGATGCCAAAGTGTTTGTCGCTAGCATCGCGCCCCAAGTCCGAGCCAGCATCGCCGCCACCTTTGGCATATCCGAAACCAAAGCAGGATTTATGATCGAACAATTTCTCAGTGGTTCACAGGGGCTACGGATAGGCGGACAACAAAACAGCGGATTTACCTACATTGTCGACACCAACAAGATGCGCGAAGCCTGTCTCGTACTAGGAGCAGAAGAGGTGGCGAGTGCTTTGGCGGACAAATCGAAGCCTAAGCCAGTCCTGACCTCGGCTTGTCCAGGTTGGATCTGCTACGCAGAGAAAACACATCCTCATATTCTACCACATCTGTCCGCACTCAAGTCACCCCAAGCTCTGTCAGGAACCCTTCTCAAGTCCGTCTTGAGCAAGACTCTTGATATTCACCCCTCGCAGATCTGGCATCTGGCCATCATGCCTTGCTTTGACAAGAAACTTGAAGCCAGCCGACAAGAACTGACCGATCAATCATGGGCGTCTCCAGACCTTCCTGGACAAGGCCCCATTAGGGACGTTGATTGCGTTATAACCTCTCGCGAACTTCTGTCCTTGGCTTCTGCGCGTGGTATCGAATTGTCATCATTGCCCCTCAGCCCTCTGTCAGCTGCGGATCGCATCCCTTTCCCTGATTCCAAACTGTCCAAATTCCTGTTCCCCAAACGCCGGCCGAGGGAGGAGCAATCTGCCGCCGCAGGCTCATCAGGAGGCTACCTCTATCATGTCCTTCGGTCCTTTCAGACAAGCCACCCCGGCAGCACCATTTCAGTACAGCGCGGGCGCAACGCTGACGTTGCCGACTACACCTTGATCTCCGAGGACGGTCGGCCCATTATGAAATGCGCCCGGTATTATGGGTTCCGCAACATTCAGAATCTCGTGCGCAAGTTGAAGCCTGCCAGGCAATCGAAATTGCCAGGGGCTGCCAGGCGAAATGCGGCAGCCGCGGCAAACACCGGGAGTGAATACGCGTATGTCGAGGTCATGGCCTGCCCTGGTGGTTGTACCAACGGCGGAGGCCAGATCAAAGTCGAAGACGCCGCGAATGTACTACCAGCCACCAGAGGCGAGACCACTGAAGGAGTGGTTGCGGGTAGTACGGCAACGCCGCAAGCCCAGAAAGAGTGGCTCGCCAGAGTGGATGAGGCATACTATTCAGCAGATTCCTCTGAAGAAGAGATGACCAATGGTCACAAAGAGGAGGAAGGGGAGGATGTGGTTATGACTAACGGTGACGCGCATGATGACGATCATGGATCCCAGCCCAGTACAATGGTGAACGGCATCAATGTATCGCAGGTCCAGAGCATGCTGGCATACTGGGCAGACTTGGTACAGGTACCGGTGCAAACACTTGCCTACACGACATACCGCCAGGTTGAGAGTGATGTGGGCAAAACCAAGGCCAAGAATATGAATGATACGGAACGCATTGCTCAGATTGCCGGTATGAGCGGTGGAGGATGGTAGGATACAGATGATCTGATTCGCCGTTATAAACTGCATATGTTCACGAGAGAGAGGGTCATCATCATAAAGACACTGCATGTATAGAACAAGATACCCACGATAATGACAAAGTTCGATATTGTTCAGGAAGCCAAGTGGTAGTTTGTCTAACCAGAATCAAGTCATTTCCGTTTCGTGGAGCGGAGTGCCTGTCTATCCATGTATATACAAGTTTTTGAGCTATCCTAATGTCCGGGATATGCAACAAGTTTCCTTCCAGGGCATGCTGTCAATCAGGTCATAGACCTTCAAGCGGATATGCGAAACCAGAAACTGCACCGTTCTTTTTCATGATCGGGTATCATCGCAGCCATGGATGTCCGTACCATTCGCCGGTTTTTACCGCTGCTGCCTTTCCCTCCATGTGTCCAAGGCAGCCTCCCAGCTTGCGTCATTCTCGACGCCGTCGCACCGTTCTGCAACCACAGTCCATGTCCTCTGCCTGACAATACCCTCGACGGCATTTTCGTTCCTCAGCAACCCTGCCAGGGTCTCGGCTCTGCCTTCTCTCGGGAAGAACCTCCCCGAATACGGATCTAACCGCTCATCCACAATCCGCTCGGCATCTTTCCTATTCAGAGCCTCCCGCTCAATCAAGTCTGGGTCTGAGGGGTCGGGACTCGTCGCAACTGAGGTGCAGTAGTGTATGACGTCGCTGCGGGCTTGCCAGGTTGGGAACAGCACCGTGCTTAGAAACACGGAACTGGTGGACGCGGGAATGCGCTGATGTGGTAGCGTTGGTGGTGAGCGGGTCGAGGTCGAGGTCGAGGTGAACGGTCGGGCGGTGCTGGGGGTGAGCAAGGCGTTGAGGTTTGTCGATATGCTATCGTCTATCGTCGACCGCGACAGGCGGAGAAAGTCCCGCAGGACACGTGTGTTGAAGCAAAACTGCGGCGTGAGTGGTGGTAGCTGTGTCGGTTGAGACATTATGGGTTTGTGTGCTGGGCGAGGTGCTGTGGGAGAGGATGGGAGGTGGCGTCTGGAGAGGAAGTGTTTCGGCGGCTCAGAGGGCGTTGAGCTCGACGGAGAGGGGAAAGGACTAGGAGGATCCGAGGACGGTGGTGTTGCCCAGAACCAAGCCAGCTTGATGGTGGTTGAGAGGGTTTGTCCGGGTTGGTGGAAGTGAATAGAGAGAGGTATATGGGTATGGATCAGGATAGCGATCGAAGAGGTGGACCAGGATTAATGATACATATTATGTCGAAGACAAGCATTCTGACTAATCTGACAGGACTCGATGTGCAGGGTTGGGCTCGATGCCTTGGGAGATAGGCTTGCATAGATTGTAGCCGACGAGATCTTGACCAGGCGGAGGTAGTGAATGAATGCTGGAATATCTTGCCTGCGTATCTCGGTGATGACAAGAAGACTTCGAGACCCTTGCAAGGCTGCGGGGGAAGATGTTCTTTTCCCAGCCAATTGCATCACGTCATCGAGCATGGCAGCCTGGCCTCCGTGCCTTCCTTGGGAACTTTAAACCAAAACCACTTTACGCGACTGGCCACGCGCTCGCTCCTGCCTTATTAGTTTCATCCCGCGTACTTGCAGTAAAAATAAAGTCAGAGTCATCATTCTGGTGTTGGTCGTGGCTTCCTTTGCAATTCCTTCTTCATAGACCATGTGACCGCAGACACTCTCCTACTCAGTCGATCCTATACTCCTGTGGATAGATCAAACACCTCAAATACAGGTCGAATTGCATTCAAAACCAAGGAGCAAACCAACTAACTACCTGTACTCGGTACCACGCCACCTCAATCATGCCAGAGATCGCCGAAGTTGCACGTACTGTGCACTTTATCCGCAAACATCTAGTCGGCAAGACCATTGCAACGGCCGTGGCTGCTGAAGATGCAAATGTCTTCGGCAAGGTTGGAACGTCAGCAACCGAATTCCAGAAGCATATGACGGGCAAAAAGGTCGTCGATGCGGGTCAACAGGGTAAATACTTTTGGATGATCATGTCTAGTCCACCCCATCCCGTCATGCATTTTGGCATGAGTGGTTGGCTGAAATTCAAATCGGAGCATACCTACTATTATCGACCGAAGCCCGGCGAAGAGGACGAGGCCTGGCCTCCAAAGTTCATGAAATTCACTCTCACTACAAAACCGGAGAAAGGCCAAGACACAATTGATGCAGCGTTTGTCGATATGAGACGATTCGCCCGGGTTCGTCTGGTGGATTGTCCTGGTGACAAGATCAGAGAATATACTCCTCTCAAGGAGAATGGTCCAGACCCAGTCGTGGATAAGGAGGTGGTAACCGTGAGCTGGTTGACGGAGAAATGCCGTTCGAAGAAAGTCCCCATCAAAGCCATGTTGCTCGATCAAGCAAACATCAGTGGCATTGGAAATTGGGTTGGCGACGAGATCATGTATCATGCCAAAATGCATCCGGAGCAATATGCCAATACTCTCTCCGACGAGCAGATCAAACAACTCCACCAGTCAATACATCACATATGCAGTACTGCAGTTGATCTCCTGGCAGACTCGGATCAGTTTCCAGATGACTGGCTCTTCAAACATAGATGGGGTAAAGGCAAGAAAGGAGCTTCAAACACCATGCCTAGTGGAGAGAAGATTTTGTTTCTCACCGTCGGTGGCCGTACCAGTGCCGTTGTCCCTTCGATTCAGAAGAAGACTGGTCCAGTTACCAAGGAGATGAGTGAAGCTGTCGGGGACGATGAGAAGCCCAAGAAGGCCAAAGCGAAGAAAAGAAAGGCCGATAGCGAGGACGAGGAGCAGGACGAGGAAATCATCAAGCCTGAGAAGACAATTGCTCGAACGAACAAGTCCACCACCAAAAAGACTTCTGAACAAGCGGCCCAGACTACGAAGCCAACAAAGAAATCAAATCAGCAGCAGAGAACTAAAGTCAAGGAAGAGGAAGATCTCCCGAAACTGAACGGGGCATCAGCATCCGGAAAGCTTGTCACTGCCAGTGGCCAGAAGGGACGAAAGCTCGAGGATAAGGTGGAGAAAACAAAGACGACGAAGCGTCAAAAGATGACCAATGGTGGCCCCGAGAAAGCCCCAGCCATCAAAGATGAAGCGGCAGAAGGGAGTGGCAGGAGAAGATCGGGGCGCCTTAGCAAGGCCTGACGAGAAAAGGGGGAAGACGTAGGAAGAGCAAGCATTGGACTACACTGTGATAACTATGGATTTTTTGGAGGTACTCTGTACTAATAACACAAATGGAGTATGGTAGGTCAAACATGACCACCATCATCTGGAAACATGAATAAACAAACTGGTCAAGAATGGAAAGCATTCCTGACTCCCTTCAAACGATAACTGACGACCTGTGATCACCTTGGACCCGTCTCTCGAAAACCCAAACAATCCAAACTTCGTTGTACCATGCATACACAATTTCCTTCTGATTCAAATGCTCCGAAGTAGGGCTTTTCCCCAATCCTAGAACCAGTGTTAGAAACAAAACCAATGGCTGTGCCAGAGCGAGTGAGAGATGCAATACCGGTATCAACACCGATAACAATACCGATAACAATACCGATAACAATGGTAATGCCAGAGACAGTAGCGGTGCTAGACCTCGTACCAGCTGTTCAATAATAAAAGTTGAGTGAATATCGATGATGTGGATGTTTATGATGTAGGCGTCGATCACGGCAACCGTGATCAAGAAGATGGGCGAACGGTAGGGTGTTGAAGACTGGATTCGCTGCCAGTTGGAGAAGCTGAGATATCAAATGGGCTTTTCTCCGTAACACCGACGGCGGCCACGGATGTAGCGAAGCCGCTGTCGAGGCCCTGTTCGGTGTCGTTGGAGGGAGAAGAAACTTGTTGGGCGGCGGCGTGGTCTCCCCCGAGCTCGGTTGCGTCCAATGCTCTGCGGAATGAAGGGATCAAGTTGGTGGCGACTGGGTAGGTGAAGACGACCAAGAAACAGGCTGCGGTCAACCACCAGGCGCTGGAGATGTGGACAGATTCGACCAATTTGGCCATCAGGGGTGGCTGCAAGGCGCCACCGGAGATGGACACGATCATCAGTGTTTCGCACGTTGGCGTCCACTCGTCGAAGCTGGCCGTGGCGCTTTCGAAAATCATCGGGAATGATGGAGCTTCGAAGAACATGACCATGATAGCCACAGCCACGGCTGTCGAGCCGGTGATTTGTGTGCCTGCTGCGGTGGTGGCTACGGCGCCCGCGATAAAAGTGCACAGGACATATCTGGGTTTGAAGATGTTTGGTGCAGTGACGAGGCCGGCGGCGGCGAAGCGGCCTGCGACAAAGGCGATTTGAGCAAATGACATGCATGTTGCCGCCCAATGATCACTGGCACATGCGTTAATCTTCATATGCTCGATGAAGAACTGAGCAAATGTGACTTGGCAGCCGAGATTAACAAAGTTGGCGACGACTCCCCACCAGATGCGGGCGTACTTCCACGACACGAGCGGATGATTCCATTTCCTCCATCCACAGGTGACAGGAGGCGAGGAAGGGACATCAACTTCTGGAACAAGCCGAGTGCGGAAGAAGATGGCCCCAACGATGAGCATCAGCAAGAAGATGCACGCTCCAAGAATACGATAGAAGATAATGACACTGCCGAGGTTGGCGCAGGTCGCTGAGCTGGATGAGACGGGCATAAGACATTTCCCGGGCTGAAGAGGGTCGGGGTTGGGTCGAAGGGTCGAAGTGTCTGGGTTGAAGACGAAGGCGTTGGCGAGGAACGGTGCGATGACGGTGCCAATACCAGCCCATGCTTGAGCGATGAGAATCCGTAGAGTGGCTTGCTGACGAGGACCACAGTTGACGGCGTAGGGGTTTGCTGATCGCTCCAGGACAGAAACTCCGAGACCGATGACAAAGTGGGCGAGGACCATGCCAGGTAGAGAACAGTTCTGAGCTCCGACAGACATGAAGAGATCACCAAGAGCCAGTCCGAAGAGGCCTAGAACCATGGTGAGACGATAGCCACAGGTTTTGACGAGAGGGCCTCCGATCAGCAAAGCCCCAGGGATGTAAGCAGTGTAGTAACCGGCGGCAAGAATCGCGGCCTGATCACGTCCGATGTTCATGGCTACCTTGACGTGGTAGTTCATGATGTCGAGCAGGCCGTAGGCTAGACCCCACATGCAGAAGAGTGAAAGGGAGGCAATAGTGATGGGGACGACAGTGTCACGTGCGCGGATAGTAGGCTTGGGTTTGCCATACTGGACGTCCAAGCGCTTGACACGCTCGAGTATGCCGGCGAACCTCATGTCTGTTGATCGGTGGAAGGGAAGACTGAGAAGAAGCAATGATGTGATGTCAAATAAGTGACGTCAAGACGGTTCAAGAAGCTGAGAAAGGCTGGTTTTGCAATCCTGGAGAACTCTGGAGTATGTGAGAAGAGAAATCCTGGGGAACTGGGGGGGAGGGCTGAGACTTATACACCTCGAGACTGTATGCACGAGGGAGCTGGTCCGCCAAAGAGGACCTCATAGAGGACCTCAAAGACAGAGGGGTTCCACAGTCTGGAGAAAAAGAACGGAAAACATGGTAGTGCCAGAAACATTTCTGTTACTTCGGCCAAAAATTGTGCGTTTAATTCGGAGTGTGGGATGGTGAGCCAGTCGTAAAGTCAGCCTCGTCCCAGCACAATGGTTATATCTGTGGGGATGGACCTCGTCGTCCGCAAAGTGGATCTCTAGAGCATCATGAGCAAGTCAAGTTTTGTTGGCTCAAACTCTCTGCAACTGAAAGTCCGTTTGATTTGACAGCATGATGAGCTAGCCACTTTGTCCGCAGGGTTTCCTTGAATGTTCCAGAACAAATCGAGCAATGATACATCAGGATGAACGAGTGATCTCTGATCCCTTGAACGAGCTTGGCTCCGGTGGGGAAGTTGACATTGTTCACGGTCTTTAGCGTCGAAGCTTCACTGAATCCTCCTCAGCAACAAGGTCGGAGGGTGGCAGCCATCTTGGTGAGGTACATGGTTCATGTAACTCCAGCACGCTCTTGTCACCCATTCTCCCAGGGCATTTGATGCTTGAGTGGACAAGACCGAGGCGACGTAGGGTTTCCAATCGATTTGGAGCAAGAGACCCCCAGTCATTGTAGTAGTAGTCTTTGGTCTCGTCTAGGGAAGGAGGGTCATCAAGCGTACTCTGGTTAGCCACGTACGTGTAATCCACTTAGACCTAGTCGATGAGGAAAACGGTTTTCTCGTGTTTGGTTGCCAGCAAAAACCTACCTATAGGATTCTCTGTGATCCACCTGTCGAGATGATTAATTCATGTTGTACAGTATCAGTCTTGGGTTAGTGTGAGGAGGTCTAGGAACAGACAGAGCTAGCGAGTTGAGAACGCTGATGGAAAAGGTCGTATTAAAGGGTGGGAGGTTCGGTGTGAGGTTCTTTGGGAGCCAAGGAGAACCTGGATTCTTGTCAGGTGGCAGGGGCTGACAAGAGAGGCAAGAGGCCCTCCGGCCCCCGGACATGATTGCACCTGCCCCTGCTGCCCTGTTGGCGGTCAAGTCCGGCAAGGCTGAGCCACACATCAAGTTTTGCACGTGCCTTCGTTATCAGAGATTTTGTCATCATCACATCTCTATAGACGGAGACTGGGATTTCCTAAGTCTATGCTCCATCCAAAATCCAGAGCGCAGGCCTGGATCCAAACAAGACGTCTAACAAAATTGGTACTTCTCGGCCGCAGACATCTCCACATTATGCCTTCAGCGAAAAACACTCCATCCGGGTTACGGATATTGATGCTTCATGGATATACGCAGAGTGGACAACTGTTCCACGCAAAAACCCGGGTTCTTGAAAAACACCTGCTGAAATTCTTTCCTGGGGTGTCATTAAGCTACCCTACCGCACCTATTCGATTACGGCCCAGTGATGTGCCGGGATTCGATGCAAGCACCAGTGAAGAATCCGACAGTATCGAGGCTTATGGTTGGTGGCGGCGGTCTGACACGTCCAATCCCCCAGAATATGTTGGCCTTGATACCGGGTTGGAATCTGTCGCCAAAATACTCGAATCCGAAGGTCCATTCGATGGGGTGATTGGTTTCTCCCAAGGGGCTGCCCTAGCGGCCATGGTCACCTCCTTACTTGAAGGGCCGTCGCGGAAAGAGGCATTCAGCTCAGCAAGAACAAAGTCTCCTCTGGCCATCTCATACCCTCCATCCTTCGAAAGTCTCAACCATCCACCACTAAAATTCTGCGCGGCTTACTGTGGCTTCATAGCGCCGGGTGAACGGTACCTAGGCTTCTACGAGAACCCTCACATTCAAACTCCGGTCTGCCATTTCATCGGTAGTCTCGACAGTGTGGTCGATGACTCACGAACACAAGCCCTCGTGGATGCTACTGGAGGTATTGCTACTGGAGGTATTGGAAAGACTCAAGTGGTGACTCACCCAGGGGGCCATTTCGTACCGAATGGAAAACAGTACCTGGACACCATTGCCGCCTTCATCAAGCAGACGACAGTCGTATCACGTGACCATGACTCACAAGAGGAGCGAGTCGAGGACATGGATGTTCCATTTTGAGCCACCAAGTGCGAAAGACCTTGATGTATCTCGCTGTATTTATACCCCATAGACTGTGCACAGTGTCTGCACATTACACCGAACTCGATCAATACAATTTAAGCTACTTGCGCTACTCTGTGACTGGTGATGACTTTTTTCTCCGCTCGAGTCCAAAAGTCGTGATCAAAAAGGGTTTAGCGCACAACCTTGCCAAGATTACCCAAGTTCGAAGTTATTCGCACACTTCTCAAAGACGATTTCGATTGCCACACCGACCAGCATCTCATCGAGCCAGTGCACCTCCTTCGACACTCAATCTCCATCTCGATCAAGTCAGTAGACACATCAACAACTCAATCAACCTTGAAAATCCGTCAAGATGGTACGAAACCCATTATTCCCAGTTCATGCGATTTGTCAACCTCGAAAAATCCCCTCTTTTGTCGATTCAGCACACGACCACCACCCCCAGCATCAACACCATCGCAAGTGCTTCAAAATCATGACAATTACTAATATATCTCCTTCCAGGTTCTCGCAGTTGATCTTTTGAACCCTACTCCTCAGGCTGAGGCCCGCAAGCACAAGCTCAAGGTACGAAACATCAGCACAAGTGGCTGCGCCTGAGAACAAAAACTCTAACCGATCATCCAGACTCTTGTGCCCGCCCCTCGCTCATTCTTCATGGACGTCAAGTGCCCCGGCTGCTTCACCATCACCACCGTCTTCTCACACGCACAAACCGTCGTCATCTGTGCCGGTTGCTCAACCGTCCTTTGCCAGCCCACCGGTGGCAAGGCCAGACTCACAGAGGGCTGCTCTTTCCGAAGAAAGTAGACGACTCGTTACGGGAATGAATTGATGGCATCTGCTTGCTTGATAGAAGATGGATTCCTGGTCTCGAACCAAACTCACCACGAATGGAGTTCCGGATATCTTGCAAAAAAGACTTTTTTCAGCATGGCGGGATATTTTGATTGTCTTTTGACCGTGGCCACACGGGAGCGTCGAGCAATGCGACAGACAGACGGACAGACAGACGGTATATGGGGATGTGTCTGTCACGAGTTTCAAACCAAAAAAAAGTCCTTTACTTGCATTGGATCGACCGGCAGAGACAGAAGATGATGCATGAACATGTTCCACGTTGATGTGTGAGGACGGCATGTCTTGCTGTTGAGGAGGCCTTGATCCCTGCACGAAGATACAATCGTGGTTTACAGGTGGACAGGCATGTACTCATAGTACGAAAGTGAACCAATAAAATCCCATTGAAAAGCATCTCACGTATTTCTATTGTAATAGTAGAACACTACGAATCAGAGTCGACTTTGACTCGACCGGAGTAGTAATAGCAATCACAGCTCATAAGCTTGTGTAAGCTTGTGTTTGCCAGCCCACGCAAGCAATTACCATAGCAACGACATTGTGGTCGGTGGAATTAATGCTGCTCTCAGACAGTCCATCAAGGACTCGTAAACTTGCACCCAAGGACTTCTATCATCCTCTATGGGCGAGAGATAAAGGCCACAGCCCAACAGATGGCCAAATGAATCCGGCCTTTCTCTAGCCCCCATGCTTCTGTGCGTGGCGATGCTTTCCTTGGTGATAGAACTCGTTGATCTTCGAGGCAGCAGACGTTTTGAGAAATGCCCAAAACTAGTCTGGGCGAGGAAGACATGTAGCCTCAACCCCGCTCGAGTTCGGTGATGATTTTTGTGGCCAGCTTCTTTTGCTCCTTTTGAGTCAATTCGAATTCGTCCATTTCATGCAAGCATTTTCCAACCGCGACAATTCCCTTGACTCCTGACTCAGGACAGTCGACCCAGACTTTGCCATTCCTGCCAACTGCAATCTCGAAGCCTCCCTGTAGCTTGGACCCGAGTTCTTCAAGAGCAGTGACACCTTGCTTCCTCAGAAGTCGGTCCGCAAGACCTGGACTGATGTCGAATATCATGCCTCCATTCAGCTTTCCTAGCCCATCCGGTTCCGACTTGCCGGTCGAGGGATTGACGCACGTCAACTCAATCTCCATGCCCTTTTGCGCAAAGACAACTTTGGCGTATACGACATCGCCGTTCTTGAGTTGCGGTCGGGTCTTCTTGGAGGCTCCTTCAAAGGCCAGTGACGGTAGGACGGCTTGAGGGGAGTGTGCGTTGATGTGAAGATGGAAGAAATCAGCCGATCCTTGACGGACTTGGGCAATGACAAGATCGCCGGCCTTGGGGATGTACCGAGCATCTGGCGTTAGAACATATGCACTTTTCTTGCGGAAATCCACCTCGAGGAGTCCTCCAATGGTCGAAGTGAAATTGTCTGAACCGCTTTCCTGCTGTATACCTCGACCGATCTTTCTTTTGGCCGAGTTGGGGAGTTGATCGGCAGATATGATGTCCCCTGGAAGGACTATCGCCGTAGACCCCATCCTTGTCAGTGGTTCAACAAGATTTCATGCATTACAAAGAAAGAAATCAGTTCCTCTTCACCTGTTTCTCAGTTGGAAGATCTGGAGGCCAAGATTTTCGACGAGGCTGAACTCGGCAAACCTTCCTATTTGGCAGGTGGCTCCGCAAGGCTCAGAAAAAAAGTAAGTGACGGGTTTTGAATCTTCGAAGAAATAAACCTGCAGTGCATGCCGCTGATTTTGCCCCCTGTCACACTCCCAGATCATTCCTGATCTTCTCACTCCCGAGTCAAATTTGACAAACACTGACCCCGTCCTTCCCACCCACGGCCACGATGAGTGAAGAGTCCAACGAGGCACTGACGCCCGGCTCGCCCGAACAGTACGCTATCGGCGTCTCATTCGGAAACTCGTACAGTTCGATAGCACATATCACTGGCGAGGGCAAAGTCGAGGTTATCGCCAACGAAGAGGGCGATCGACAAATTCCTTCCATTCTCTCGTACGTCGATGGCGAAGAATTCCACGGCACCCAGGCCAAAGCACAGTTGGTTCGCAACAGCAAGAATACCATTGCCTACTTTAGGGACTACATTGGCAAGGAATACAAGTCGATAGACCCCACGCCTTGTCATGCCTCGGCACACCCTATCGAGAGCGATGGGACAATCGCCTTCTCGGTGCACGACACCGACAGTGAAACCGCCAACAACGTCACAGTGCCCGAGGTCACCATCAGACATCTCCGGCGGCTTAAGAACTCGGCATCCGACTACGTTGGCAAGACAGTGACCTCCGCTGTAGTAGCAGTCCCTACCGACACCAATGATGAACAAAAGGCTGCGATCTCCAAAGCTGCCGAAAGCCTCCAAATCAGCATCCTTCAATTCATCCCCGAACCCATCGCAGCCTTACTCGCCTACGATTCTCGATCATCAGACTCGGCCACAGACAAGACTGTGCTTGTCGTCGACTTGGGCGGCAACCGATCAGATGCTGCTATCATTGCATCAAGAGGAGGGCTGTACACCATTCTTGCCACGGCACACGACTACGAGCTGGGAGGCGCACAACTCGACCAGGTGCTGGTGGATCATTTCGCCAAGGAATTTGAGAAGAAACACAAGTCCGACCCTCGCAAGAACGAGCGAGCGCTTGCGAAGATGAAGATTGAGGCCGAAGCCGTCAAGAAGACTCTCAGTCAAAGCACCAGTGCCACCTTCAGTGTGGAAAGTCTGGCAGATGGCATTGATTTCCGATCGACAGTGAACCGAACACGATATGAGATTCTTGCTCTAAAGACCTTTACAAAGTTCACACAGCTGGTCAATGAAGTGATCAAGAAGGCTGGACTGGATGTTCTGGATATCGACGAGGTCATCTTGTCCGGCGGAGCCTCTCATACACCGAAGATTGCCAATAACATTGCCGCACTCTTCCCTGACTCGATCAATGTCTTTTCACCATCCACTTCGGCCAGCGCCCTCAATCCATCTGAACTGTCTGCTCGAGGAGCCGCGCTTCAAGCATCCCTGGTGGAGGAGTTTGAGAAAGAGGACATCGAGCAGTCAACCCACGAGATGGTGACGGTGACACCACATCTGACAAACGCCATCGGCTACCAAGTGAGCGGCAAGGCAGGATTCACCATCATTGTCCCCACCGACACAGCTGTGCCTGCACGGAGAACACAGGTTATTTCAGGATTGGAAGGCGACGTGCTGGTACGCATCAGTGAAGGAGAGCGGGAAATCAAAGTGACCCAGCCGCCTCCCAAGGCGAAAGCAGAGACCAACGGAGCCAAGGCCAGTGACGACGAGGACTCGGACGAAGACGAATCCGAGGAGGAGCCAGAAGAGATTCGCGAAAAGGCGTGGAAGCCCAAACAACCATTGGCCGAGTTCATTTTCCAAGGATTGAAGAAGAACTCCAAACTTGAAGTTATCGTCAACGTGGATGCCGAGTTGGCACTCAATATCTCGGCGCGGCAGGTCGGCGGTAAGGGTGGTGTGCGAGGCGAGATCAAGGCTTCAGGGGTTACTCCTAATGGCAGTGCATAGAGTTTCTCAGCGGTGGTTACGGGCCAGGTAGAGAGAGAAATCTAGAGAGATGAAGGTGATGACGATGACGAGGACGGTTGATAGGGCTTTCGAGGAAGGACCAGGGAAGGTCGGAAGGTCTGGTGCCTGTTCCTCCTCGTGCTTTATAGTCTTATTGTTATTAAGTCATCCGCGGCATTTCACTGGCGCTTTTGAAAGGGGACGATGACGATGATGATCACGGGGCGGGTGTTGTTGTTGGACGTTTTGAGTCCAACATACCTAGTTTCATAGACAGCAACAAAGCAGAAGCAGACCAGAGACTATCCGCGAGATGGAATCATTTGTCCATCAATCGATACGATTAGAATACAGTAAGTAGTAGTGGAGATGGTATTGGCTGCAGAGTTCTTGCTGCTTCATCATTGGTTTATATAGATATAGATCTGCCGCCTCATGGAGGAGCGCTTCCAAAGCAGTATAGGTTGGCTGAAGCCTCACTTTTCACCATCCGTCTTTTGTATTCTACACAGTCTTCGCTTTGACGCTGCTTGACGTAGTAATTGTAGTTCAACGTACGGAGTAGGTTGCATCACCCTCTCCGCGCCGCTTAATAAAAGCGGCTCACGCCTCCTCGCCCTGAACCTCACCTTTCCTCACGTCCTCACTCACCCTCATCTCACCACCGCCGCCGCCACCCAGTCTGAGAATGCGTCTTCGGCGCCCAGTAAAGCATTAGGCTAACAGCCCGAGAGGCCGAGGGGCCCTGCTATATGCATGTGTCACGGGACAGATATCACGTGCGAGAGTGCTCTACTCTTTCTGCCAACACGAGGAGGTCATCATGCTCAGCAAAGGTACTTAAGTAGTCTCTGTATTACCCCTAGACTGGTCAGCTGCTATTCATATACATTAGAGTGCGTACGCCTGTTCCTATCGACCCTTTCGGCCCCCCAACATAAACCCAGTCCTTATATCCCCTATGTGAATATTTGGCCCGCACCTCCATGGCAGAGTACTCCGTACTTGGTGTCCACCTCTTCCACACTAAGCTTCTGGCGTGTGTAAAAATGTATAGCCGAGACGCGGAACAGAAGCGGAGAGTACTTGGTCCTCCTACGGAGTAGTTGAATCGAGTCTGGGACAACCAGACCTCAAGTACTGGGCGTACGGAGTACTTTGTATTTAAGCCCTCGTCGCCTATTGTGCTTCTTTGCGGCCTTCTAAGAACCCCGTATAGCTCCCTCGACTGAACTTGAACTTTCTAAGCTCATCGAGTTCTTTGGAGATGCTGTCCAGCTCTTTGAGGATGTCCTTTGCCACATCCTTCCACTCATCCTCGGTCTTTCCTGTCTCTTCATTTTCTGCGATCATAATTGTGCGTGGCCAACCACAACCCTAGGTATGAAACCCAAAAACCGAAGGTTTTCAAGACCCGGAACGCACGGAACGCACGGAGGTTAGGCCAACTGCGCGTCATGGCTGAGGTGACGTCCAGCGAGTTCTGGGGCGCTTTCGCATTACCTCATTACTCCTTTCCACTCATAACAGCGAGGACTATCTAACAAATTCTCCGTCCCGTCGTTTCCTGGTTTCCCGGACAGGAGGATGGCTGCGGCGCCATCTGTGAAACGGCGCCGCGTCGCGCGAGCATGCGAAAGTTGCAGAAGTTTGAAAGCCAAGGTACGCAGTGAGCCGCGCAATCTACGAGATCGTGAGATCCGGGAAGCTGACCACCTCTCGCTCTTGCCATTGATTCAGTGTGATGGAGTGCAACCTATCTGCGGGCGTTGTGCAGGCTATGGCTATGAGTGTTTCTGGCACCAAGCCAATCGTCCCAGCCATCCGTCGCTCGCCAGCGGCAATGCCTTGAGTTGTATTTCAACTGATGCCAATAGCCAGAGAATGAGCGATGCACTCAAGGTGTACGATGATTTGATTATTCACCTTCGCGACAAGCTCTCTCCCGATGACCGAAAATTGGTTGATTTGAGGCTTGCGACAATCCAAAGGCCTCATCATGGCGCAGGCCAAGCGGACAATACCATCGAGGATCCGACTCCATCTTCGCCAGTGCAGTCGTCCACCAGCCAACGTTACTCAAGACATGTTGAACGCTACTTGGGAGAGGCGAGTGATATTCGATTCTACCACATCTTGCAATCTGCCTTTGGTCCACCGCCAGGAGCAGATGTCAATGAATCTGGCGTCTCGGAGCCACCAGTCAACAGTTACGAGCAAGAAAAAATCTGGCCTGCACCTGCGGACAAGAAACTCGACAGCCTGCCATCCCGGCAGACGGCTGACTCACTGGTCGACATCTACTTCTCGACAATTCACAAAGCGTACCCTTTCCTATCCGAGCCTGATTTTATGGCTTTTTACGGACGCTTTTGGCAATCCGAGTCATTGGACGAAATCCGCGGCCCAGGGCTGAGCACAATATGTAAGTCGCACATCTTCAAGGCCACAGGGGCCTACGGACGCCCCCAAGACACTTGTGATATCTGCAACATGTCCCCTGAAAAGGCTCTAACTTCCCGTCCAGTTTCGATTTTTGCCATTGGCTCCTGCTACAAGAGAGTCGCCGAGTCCGAGAATGGGCATGCCTCGGACTCGTGGAGCTCGCGTCAAGATGTGCTTTATTTTGAGCTTGCTTTGGCAATCATGCAAAACCAAGCACAAACCCGGACGGTTGACCACGTTTGTGCTTTACTGATCCAATGCTTCTATCTCTTGGCCACTTGTCAAACGGACAAAAGCTGGATAACGCTGGGTTTAGCGATCCGGATCGCTCAAAGTATCGGTCTTCATGTCGAGGAGGCATACGGAACAAGCTATGGCGATGTTCCGGGCCCGGCGCCCAGTGAAACACGCCGACGAGTCTGGTACTCCCTTTTTGTGCTCGATCGCCTGCTTGCAATGCAGTTGGGACGGCCCCCATCCATTATTTCAGACGGATTCAACGTCCACTTGCCTTCTCGACAGTCCCTGCTCGACCTGGCAGAACAGCCTATTCCTCCCGGGACAAAGTCGCAAGACTGGGGAGGCGACTATTTCATAGCCATGATCCGCTTCTCCGAGATGATAGGCAGAGTTTTCACCGACCTTTATGGCCCGAACAAAATCGACGACGCAGCATCCGTTCTGTCGAAAACCGAGCTTCTTGACGCTGAGTTGATCCGATGGCGTTCCAGCCTGCCGCGAAGCCTGAGATTCGACTTATCACACACGTTTGAAAGTTCCAAGACCTTCCAAACCCAGGTAAGCCAGCCTCTAACAAGTGGTGGTATGCACTTTGTCCGATTGACCCCATCATTAGCGCAACATGCTGGCTGTCAAGTTTTACAACCTGCAAGCTCTGGTCCATCGACCGATGCTGTCGTCTACCCTATCGGCCACGTCACGCCAAAATACTGTGGAGATCTCTCGTGCCGAACAATATCGCGTCTCCTTGTCCAAGCGAAGATGCATCGTGGCGGCGCAATGCACGGCCAAGCTACTGTACAACCTCAAAGACAAGAGAAGTCTCGTGTACGATTTCCCGTGGTGGCAAATGATCTCGTGTCTCATCTGCGCAAGTTCCATTCTCCTAGTGGCCAGCATTTGCGTTGATCACAACTCTGGCACCGAGCTCGAAGTCTTCAGTGACGTGGATTGGCTGGTCGTGAACGAGGATGCCGAAGTGTGCCTTCAAACCTTCCAGGCTCTCAGCTCTAATTCCAACGCAGCGAGGCTGGCGAGAGACATGATGCAGAGACTTAAGAACACGAGAATGATGTCTTGTGGTAAGCCCATGTCCACCTCAGTTGCATCGCCCCTGGTCTTACAGCGAGATCGAAACTTGTGATGAGGAGAAATTCGCCATGCCTGTGCGCGTTGGCACCAACCATGACTATTGTGAATCCTTTTCTTTTATGGAATCTGAGCTGACGTTTGATTGCGCCTATCAGGGACAATGGGAGCTTATGCATCAACTGCGCCTGGCGCGGCCACCGAGAATGGAATCGAAAACGTGGAAGCCCCGGTGACGTCCATTGGCGATCTTCCCGTCTCCCAGATGCCACAGCTTGACTTCGAAACATTGAATCAGGAGACTTTCGACCACCTCTTCCAAGTGGCGCCCTATGAATTTTCGGAGCCTGTCACCTGTGAGTATTCTCTCCTGCCCTTCGCGTGAACTCGCAGCAAGTTGTTTGTATTTGGTCTCCATGCGGAGATTCCCGAATTTCCTATAGAACGACCCGTTGCATCATGTTCCGGAGGTTGACGGCTGACTTTTGGGTTCCATGGCAGGGTCGGCACAATTTGTGAATGCGACATGGAATCCGTTTATTCATCGTCATCAAGGGTAAAAAGTGGATCAAAGGGGTGGGAGTCGGAAGACGGTCGGACCGCAACGACAACCGAATTCTTTCACCTGGAGTTCAATGCAAAAGATTGCGTTTTGGGGGATCTCAAATCGCTGAAGTCAGTGCGCTGTGGGTACTTTTGGCGATCGCGCAGATGTCTTTGCTTGATTCGGGAGACTTGTCGGGAAGATTGAAGAAGCTTAATGGGATTCCTCTTGTGCAGGAAGAATTCTTTGTGCAATCATGTTTCCGCGGGCTCTTGTTGAAGCCGCCCGCTTCGTCCTCTGTTTTATCACTTTTCCGTTCCTCTGACGATGATCATGTCATCCTGCGGCGCGTCGCCTTCGATTTGTTCTCACCCAAGCCGCTTGACGCTATTCAATCACGCCCCATGGCAAAACCGTGATGTGGTCAGCTTCTAAACCCAGACGGAACGATTGGGTGGCTTCGAAGGCCCGGCTCTGAGCAGGCGAAGCCCAGGCAGGACGTGTGCGTCGACCGTGGAGCCCCTGGAGGGGCCAGGATGCACTTGGGCGTCTTTGTGAACTCGCTGTCCAAAGTGCGACCTCATTCGCGGGGCTCCCATCCAGAACCTTGAACAATTGAAACAATTCTCTCGTTACGTCGAGTAGGTGGGACAAATCTGTTCGACATGGCCAAATTTGTTGTTGAACCTGCTCACCTGACGGGGTCTCTCTCTGGAGGGCAATCACCACGGTTTCCCAATCCGTCTTCCTGTCATCCAAGAGGACCATCACTCCAGGAATCTCCCGCCGGTTTGATTTCGCGCACAGTATCCCACGGTGTTTCCAACCTCACTGACATCGGGCGGGTTGTTGTCCCCCAGCTGCCTGATGTCTTCAGGAACATTTGAAGGATCGCCCAATGAGTGGTCGCCAGTCTCAGCACGGGACGCCATTTCCCCCCAGGCAATGGCCGTAATTTCCATGAATATCCCTGGACCTCTGTGGGACTTCTAACACCATGTCTAAGATCTCATTCTCTCTGTCAGCATGCAATGGCATATTATGCCAGATCGAGATGGGGACCGCTTCCTCCCCATAATACAAGCGGAATTCCAATAACTCGGCGCTCTCAATTGGCCCTAGAATGTATTGTCCTTGTTGCAACATGGGTTGCGAGACTAACCCAAACGACTGCAGAATTTTGATGTGAAGTAGTTGCTCCCCTCGCCCGGCGTTCGTAAGCTGAGCTCCTTGTGATGGGCAGTTTAATCGTTGCGATGAACGTCCCCTCGTTCCCCTCCTTCGCCTGGGGAGGGCTATGTCAGGGAATAAGCCACCGATCAGCGCCACTGCGACACAAAGAAGCACCTCCTGGACACAAATCAAGCATGACAGCAGCATCAACAAGTTCTCCTTCGACATGCCAAAGCACTCTCGCTGAACGGACGTCACCCTCCCACCCAGCGTTCCCGGTCGGCTCGCCCGGAAGAGCTGCTCTCGGACAAATAATATCAGCTCGCTAGCCAGAGTTGAGATGAAATAAATGCGATGTTCGCAGACCACTCACCAACAAGCTAGATGCAAGAATTCAGATTGCTGAATATGTGGAAGCGGTTTCTTGCGCTTTTCAGGAACAAATCGTCAGATCAGGGTCCAGGTCATCTCGACCAACGGCGCGAGTCTGACCCGCAGGGTTATCTCAGTGAGGTGCTGATGCCTGCCCCAGCCGAGGAGTGGGATGGTCCTGGCATGCATCGCCACCGCACCTTGGAGGAGAACCTTGAGCGTGCTGCTCGAGATCCGAACTTCGACCCTGATGATACTCTGGGCGACCGCGACGATGTCCTAGTTCGCCACCACGACCTCGAGGAGAATCTCCAGCGGGCGGGAGAATTGAGCCGGGAGATGCGACGCCAGTCTAGCGGGGCTTCTTCGTCTGGCCTCGGAGGAGCTTCACGCCACCCAACGTGTCGGACGACGATGGTGGCAGGAGAAACCAAATGACAAGTTGAACGGGGAAATTTTCATGATGGAAACCGTTGGCCTACCTGTGGGGGTTAGGTGTACAGTGCTGTGATGTTTCATGTCTCTCTTGCACGTTCAAGAATATTTCTTTTACCCTCCACACTGCGTCAAATTTGGAAGGAATGCAAGGCGTTGTACACGGGCTTGGTGTCGCGAGCAGACTTCTTCTCTTCCAAGTTCATTTCATCCTGCTACGATTCCAGGCGCTCGAGGAATGGTCTATTGAATCATGAGGCAGGTATAACATATTCAATCGAGCACAAAATACTACCTTGACCCTACGCGGGCCGATTGTGTTGTCCAGCCCTCTCGATTCCTTCGAAATACCCACAACATTAATCAGTCTCGGGAGTCGTGGTAGGAAGAATGTGCGACGCAAGGCCAGCTTCTTTTGCCCGGCTCGTGACTATGGACTCTTTGTAGTCGATAATATCTGGGCTGCACCGTAAAGAGGACGAGGAGGACCGAGGAGAAAGATGGGAGGGTGGGAATGGCACCGACATCGTGTTCTGAATACTGTATCACCTGTCAAATGTTCTGGAACATTACAGATTAAACGAGGGTTATGAAGATGAATGCTGAACCAAGACTTGATTCCCTGGCGCGTCTTACAGTGGCCCAAGCAGCCAAGTCCTATGAGTCTTACCGCTTGATTCCTGGTTTAACCAAAAACACCTTGGAATGGAGCACCCAAATTACTTTACAGTTTCCCGCCTGCAAATTTTTCTCCGACACTATGGTGAGACCAGGGTCTAGTGTTCAATGTGTCTCCAGCGGTGCCGAGGAACTTTTCTTTGGCCGTTGCTTCAACTGCCTCACCTGATGCATTTTCTTCAATCCAATGAATGCCTTACTTCGCTCTGTGAGCCTCTGACGAGATTTCGCCAAACTCTCCGGGCGTAGCATCCATTGCACTCTCCAATGAAGCTGGTTCAATCGAATCGTGTGCGAAATCGGAGCGGCTGAGCGCCGACTGAGCAGGCGGCTCTGGATATCGAGGCCTGGACTGGGATGGTCTTGTACTCTCGGAACTGTTCTCGCGATCGAAGACGCCCTCTTCCAGGTCTTCGCGCTCGATTTCTTCTTCTTCCTTTTCCAGCTCCGGGAAGTCATCCACGCAAACAAAGGTCGGTCCTGGTGCCCACCAGTGAAGTGGATACCGGCGGCGACCAAGATTGTTAATGACCAAGGCCCAGGCTAGCATTATGAGCGACGAGGCCAAGACGGTGGGCAAATAACGCCAAGAGAGAGTTACGACCTGCGATTGAACCGCGGCGTTGAGACCGGTAGCACCGGCACTGTGATCTGTCTGAGCGGACAAGGTTCGTTCAAGAGGTTTATGGAGAACTTACGGGGGGTGGGCCGTGCCGGTCATTAACATGGCCAGGAGCGATGTCGCCATTGATAAGCCACCGTTGATGAAAGGTTGAGAGTGAAAGGAGGTGTTGTCAAGGTATCCTTGGTAACTAGCATTCAACACCCAAAGTCGCGTGATGGCGGTGCCAACGAGTGACGAGATGAAGTGACCGAGGACGAAATTCCGTGGTTGTCCCACTGGGGATTCTATCACGCCGAAGAGAAGAACTGCCGACGCACCGAAGGACGTGATGATGGTGGGTGCGTGGTACACATCTCGGAAAGCCGTGCTGGTAGACATGATGGCTTCGATCAAGAGGATGCCCCCGAATGCGCCAATCCAGGCGAACCCCCAGACTTCGTATCTCTCGGGGATCTTTTCGAGCCATGTAAAGGGTGGAAATGGTAACGGTTCAAAGGGAGGCTCTGCATTGGGTGGTCGATACCCCGTGAAGCGGGAAATGATCAGGGGCAGACTCTCACGGTAGTCTCGCCTCAACTTCAGACGATGGAACCGATCTCTCTTTCGCATTGGCAACTCTGGTCGGATTGTGTTGCCATTGGTGAACTTCATTGCGTCCACTTTTGGTGTGTGGCCTCCACGAGGAGCTCAAGAAGTCCAAAGAGGGGGAAGTGAGGGCTGTGATATAAACCGGCCAAGCCATATTCGTTCTTGTATCGACGGAGAACTGGGGCGGTCCCTACCATCAGGCTGTCAACCGCTACTCAATTGAACATCCTCTACATCCCGATTGTCGAACTGCGTCGCCCTTCGGGCCCGGGCCGCCCGGCCCTTTCCCTCCACGTCCAAACTCGCCATGTATCCTGAGATTTTTGAAATGCTCTCCCCCCCCCCCCCCCGGGCAGGCGATAGGACAAGGAGATCTATAGCTCGCTCGGGGCGTGATGTTGTCATGACATATGGAGCGCTGGTTCGGTCTCCATTGCCCCTCACGCATGTCTACAACCCTGGCTTGATGACATTTTGTCGATCCAAAAGAACGTCGGAAAGACTGTATCCATACGTTGCAGCAGGGTAAGACGATCGATGGACGGATAGAGGGGCTCATCATCGGAGCCCATGTCGGGCCTATCTCCACGAACGGCTGTACAAACCCTAACGTTTCCGCGCGAGCCGGAGTGGACGAGGTTGATTGAGCCGTATTGGATACACTCCTTCATCTTTTGCTCCAAATAAGTACGTCACTACGTCTGCCGAGTCACCTGCTCCACGAATTGCCTGTCGAATCGGAGCATACCAGAAGGCCGAAGTTCATGCGATGCCCTAGCTCGTTGCACGAGCCTTGATAGACTACAAGGGACAGGTATAGAAGGTTGTGTATAGTACCTCTCGCAATGGTGACCTTACTTTGGCCATGTCCATCCTTATTGAGATTCTCCTTGATCATATCGACGCGAGTCTCGGGCCGCCTCTCGATGACACTCTCGATCACCGTGTTTCAACGCTTGGGGGAGACATTCACTCCGGGGTCCATGGTGATGGGTGTCGTGAAATTTACCAACCATGCGGACCAAATGATTGAATCGTTGACGCTTGACTTCCAGGGTCAGAGCAAGGTCTTTCTACATCATGACATGGGCACGGCCAGACCGAGAAACGTCTCTGAAAGCTATCTCTTCAGTCGCCATGCGGACTTGCACTGCGATCAAGGAATTCAGCAGAAAGGCAATTATTTTTGGCCTTTTGCGTTCCGAATTCCCCTCTTTGCAGCGCCTCGTCTTCTAGATTCCGAGTTCCCGGAAATATTCTATCCCGAACTTCCGTGGAGAGGTGACTTTGTCAACGAGCCCTTTACTGCCCATCCTCTGCCGCCGAGCATGCAAGAGATGGGCAGATCGATGTGCAGCATTCAATATAAACTGGCAGCCTCGCTGGTATATCGGCTGCCAGCATCCTCCAAGAGCAAGAAAATGCAGGCGTCACGGACAATTCCCGTCCAAAGCTTGGACATGTCCTCTGCCACCTCGTCTGGGCCCGGGAATGCATACGTGATTCATCGTCACACATTCCCAGAGGGCAAATCTTCTTCCTCCCAGCATTTCCTGCACCTGCTGCCCGGGTTCCGTGGCGAACAGCAGTCTTACACCGATGTGAAGATCTGTTTCTCAGCTCTGCTGCCGAAAACACTGAACCTTAACGTGCGACAAGCATTGTCCATCCCGATCTGTTGCGCGATGAAAAAGGGCCCCCCCGACGTCAGTGTTGTGGTGCCACGTGCAATTCTTGAAGTTCATTCCGCCAAGATCAGCCTGTTCCAGCATACTCGCATCCGAGCAGGATCACATTCCAACGAGACTGTCAAACGTATCTTTACGCGCAAGGGTAGCTGCGTCATTCCCATCACTCGCAGCACAAGCAAAGCCACATCCAACGAAGAGGGCGAAGTGGACACTACGTGGGTCGACCTCTGTAATGTTATCGATCTGACAGTGCCGACAAAATCCATAACCCCCAGCTTCTCCACATACAACATCGCCAGATTTCACAGCCTCGAGGTCCGTTTTTGCTTATGTCTCGGAGGTCACAAGAATAGAATGGTGTTGCGTCGAGTTCCGATTCAAGTGTTGCCACAGACCAGCGGAGAGTTGGCAAAACGACTGAATGAGGGTCTGGAGGCAGATGACGCACATGGCTGTGGCTTATTGGGCCTTCAATGGCGGGGGAGGGAGGAGGCACGCGCGGCATTGGTGTATGATGGTTGGACCTTCATGGCTGACGTCGATGACGATCTGTACCCAGCGTTTCCCCCGCCTGCTTATGCTCCTTAGCGGTTCCACGCGAGAGACTCCTGATTGCAGAGTAAGTCATGTCAAGCATTGAAGGCGAAAGCCCGGCGGCATCGAGACCGAACTTTTGGTAACCTGGGCATTCCATTCTCCTTTCCATATCAAGTGAGCGTAAGTGTTTCGCCACTGGAAGTGTTCAACGAAGTTTGCCTCAGCGAGGACAGGCTAGGGCCAAATCAGGAGATATCCTGGTCGGAACGGGCGGGACGGGCGGGACGGGCGGATCTGCCTCGACCTTCCCAACCCTTTGGATTGTGAGACCCTCAGCTACCAGCTGCGACGGAGTATCCGCAGCAAAGGGGGGGTCTCTGGAACACGCCATTTTTTCTGCGAGACTCATAAGGCCTGGCCATCTCTGGACGCTATCAAGCCATGTCGTTTCAGACGCTCTAGACCATCCTAGAGGACCACCTACCAAACCCCAACCAATGCCGCCTGTCGCTATTGATTCGATTAGAGCAGCCCAGCGGCTCGATTCTCGTGGCAAGCCCACGGTGCAAGTCGAGGTAACTACTTCCGACGGAATCTTCACTGCGATCGTGCCCTCTGGAGCATCGAAAGGTGACTACGAAGCGATTGAGCTTCGGGATGCGGATAGCGAGGCTTTCGGGGGCAATGGAGTTCTTGAAGCGGTCCAGAACGTCGAAGAAGTGATTGGACCGGCGCTCATCAGCCACAGAGTCGACTTGACTGCCGGGCTCAAGGAAATCGATGATTTTATGATCCAGTTAGACGGGACCCCTGACAAGAGCGGCCTGGGAGCGAACGCGATCTTGGGAGTCAGTATGGCGTGTGCCAGGGCATGTGCAGCGGCGCGGGTTCGTCTCCTTCTCTTCCAAAGATTCTCCAAAGTCGACGTTTATCTGACACTGATCATCCCTGTCACCAGAAAGTACCGCTATACGAGTTCATCGCGCGCGAGATGGGTTCTGACACGCGAGGCTACACGATGCCCGTTCCGTTCTTCAACGTTCTCAACGGGGGTGTTCACTCTGGGAACGCCATGTCGTTCCAAGAATTCATGATTGCACCCACTGGAGCAAAATCCGTAACGCAAGGCATTCAATATGCGGCGGAAGTCTATCAAGAGCTCATGAGTCTCCTCATCGAGAAGTTTGGCAAATCGAGCATCGGGATTGGCGACGAAGGAGGGTTTGCACCACCGATCTCTCAGCCCTCCGAAGCCTTAGACCTGCTGATGGAGGCATTTCAGCGGTCGGGCCATCAGGGGCATTTTCACATCGGCATCGATCCGGCGTCAAGCGAGTTCTTTAAAGATGATGCATACGACCTCGGCTTCAAAGCGTCGACGTCGAATGTCAAGACGAAAGGAGAAATGGCTGATTTGTACCACGAACTGATTCAACGCTACCCGATCGCGCTCCTCGAGGACCCTTTCGCGCAAGACGACTGGGACGCTTGGGTTGCATTCAATCAGACCTGCCAGGTGGAATTGGTGGGAGATGATTTGCTCGCCACCAACCTTGTTCGAATCAACAAGGCTAACGAAAAGAAGGCGTGCAACGCGCTTCTCCTCAAGATCAATCAGATTGGGACTGTCACCGAAGCGCTAGCTGCTGCAAACAAAGCCTTCGAACTAGGTTGGTCGGTGTTTGTCTCCCACCGCTCGGGCGAATCGACCGACCCTTTCATCGCCGATCTCGCCGTGGGAGTCGGTTGTGGACATCTGAAATCAGGTGCCCCGTGTCGCGGGGAGAGGGTGGTAAAGTACAACCGGCTGATGGACATTGAGGATAGCCTCATCGCTCAGGGACAACAATGCCGCTATCCTGGCGAGCATTTTCGCGCAGCTGCAATGGCACCAGTCCACCGAGGCTGAGAAATCTCGGTTAATACTGTGTGGGCCGGATTAGGTCATTTTAAAGGGAGATCCTTACCCCTTGCTAGCATCGTAGGATCGAGGCATACAGCGTAAGACCGTCCATGTATGGAAACCAACCTCATATGTACAGCTAGAGTAGTGCTAGATCACAATCGTTACCAGCATTTCCGTTTAATGGTGACGCAATCAGACGCAGTGTCTCGTAAAACGACAGGCTTCTCGGCAAAAACATAAGTAACGGAGCATCCCTACCGTACGTTTGTGGCCCGTGAAAGTGGCGGGAAGAGCTGCCCCCTGGTCGATCCATGGGCGATCCGTGTTCTCCATCGTTTCCGCCTGAGCCGCCATCCGGGACCAAGACTCCATCCACCCTTTATCCCGGCGGTGGGATCAATCACCCACGTTGTATCGCGGAGGTGGATTGAATGGTGAAGAAAAATCTGATGACCTGGAGAGACTTCCCTCATCGTCCAAGGGCATGACTTGCACCGAAGAGCGTATTTCACATCCCCGGTCTCAAGAAGTATGACATCTCACCAGCCGCCAGCAGCCCTGGGCTACACAAACGATGGTCATGGTCCTGCTCCGGGTGACCGAGGGGAGCTACAGCCTAAGAACACCAGGCGACCCAGCCGATCCATGTCAGCAGGCAATGAAGCAGGGCTGACCGAATTGGCCATCCCACCTCCTGTCGAAGAGGTTGAGGACAACGGTGACAGCTACGAAATGGAGGAGCAGAGGATAAACAGAATATCGCGCGCTCGGCGGCGAGGCGGCGAGGACGAAGAAGAAGAAGAAGAAGATGATGATGATGATGAAGGAGAAGAAGATGACGATGACGATAACAAACTTACCGAGCTGGCCGTACCAGCCCCAGTCTCTCACAGTGGTGGTTCGCAAGTCCACCACGATGTCTCCCTCGATGTGGGATCCCCAAACACTCAAACTACATCACCGGCGCCGGGGGTGGACGAGGAGAAAGGCGGCCAAGTGGCGAAGGCCTCCGCGTTCTTTGCCGAACTCTGCATTGTCAGCTGGCTTGTCTTCTTCTCCATTCTGGGGACGCTGGCTCGCCTGGGGGTCCAGGCCATCTCGACGTACCCGAATGCGCCCTTTTCTTCACCGGTTCTTTGGGCCAATCTGGGCGGCTCCCTCTTCCTCGGCTTCCTGTTGGAGGACCGACGGTTTTTCCGGTACAGCGTCGAGAATGAGTTTGATTCTCACGACGACCTCTATTCGGAGATCGATCGGGTGAAGAAGACGTTGCCGCTGTACATCGGACTGGCGACGGGCTTCTGCGGGAGCTTCACCTCCTTTTCGACATTCATCACCGATGTTTTTCTGGCGCTCGCCAACGCGTTCCTTCCTCCTTCTCCCACCCACCCCTTTCAGGTCGCGCCATGGCCTGTCCAAGCCCGTAATGGCGGCTATTCTTTCATGGCCGCGCTGGGGATGCTGATCGTCCAGATTGCGGTCAGCCTGGGGGGCTTGAAGGCGGGTGCTCACATGGCGATCGCAGTCGAGCCAGCCTTTCCTAGCATCTCCACGACCATTCTCCACCGAGTCCTCGATCCTCTGTCGATCCCGCTAGGTTGGGGTTGTTGGCTGGGAGCTGTTGCGCTGGCCATCTGGCCGCCCCACGACGTCTGGCGAAACCGCGTCACAGCGGCCCTGGCCTTTGCGCCCTTGGGAGTCATTCTCCGCTTCTATCTCGCCAGATCCCTCAACGCTCGTATCCCAGCGTTCCCGCTCGGCACCTTTACGGCGAACATGGTCGGCACCATCATCGAAGGCATCTGCATGGACCTGCAGCATTCGAGTGGCGTCCGAGCGCTCTCCTGTGAGATCCTACAAGGGGTTATGTTCGGCTTCAGTGGCTGCGTGACAACAGTGAGCACATGGGTGGCGGAGTTGGACGGCTTGCGACGGAAACATGCTTGGATCTACGGCCTGGCCAGCGTCTCAATCGCCCTGGGTTTCCAGGTCATCATCATGGGGAGCATGCTTTGGACGGTAGGCTACAGCCAGCAATGCGCCGCATAAAAGCTTCAGGAGTTTTCCACCCGGGCGTGGTGCCCCGGCTTCCTTCCCTTGCTGGGCCCGTGACCAGGGGGATGTGATGGTAAACATACTAGGTAGTGTTTCATAGATCTTTCGTGTTGTCGAGCTCTCTTCACGTAGATTTACTACCGGACCGACAAAATTTGCAAAAAAAAACGTCGTTTGGATCTACTTCTGCTCGTCTTCTCCCAATTATCCTTGAGATTCAACACGGCCCGGTCGGCCCCATTTTTAAGGCAGGGCTTTGGCCATCTTCGAGTACGGAGTAGGGCGAAACGGCGAAAAGGAAACTGCCAACGAACAAGACAATACAGAGAATGAGACGAGATAAGGCTTTGTGGGTACGCCAAAGGCGGCTCGGGCGGCTCACATCAACGGATTGACATCATTTCAGCTCGTCGAGCGATGGCCCTTTGGCGAGCTGTTGCAGATCATACAGCATATGGCCCCACGTCTGAACCTCTAAAGTCCCTGCGCAGATGTCGTACGATCTCCACCTTATTTATGACGGCACATCCTTCAAAGCATTCATGACCTACATAGAACGCGACAAACGCCGGCATTTCCCTTCCCAACGATACAGCCACCGAGTCTCGGATCCTAGAAGATATATCTGGAACAGAAAGTCGCTGCAATGTCGTCGTCGATGTTCCAGGCCACCAAAGGCATTCTCAAAATCGCTGTCCCATCTGTCGTCGTCACCTATGGCTTCCTTCAATACTACGATCCTCATCAAAGTGGAGCCCATTCACAGGCCATGAGGAAAAGGCTACACGGTCAGTCAGTGGAATTCTTCGGGCCGTCTTGTTCTTGCACGTGGATAGAATGGCTGATAATTTACGGCATCCAGATGAAAATAAGCGAAATGACAGAAGACACGGTTGCAACGAGATCCATCTGGCGGATCTGGACGAGTGGATTAGACGAAATCCCGGTGAAGCCGAGCATTGGGAGCGCTTGCGGGCTCAGTTCTACCAGAATCGAATTCATTCTCCAAATTCATAGCTTCAAGGGCTATAGCTGAACAGAAGGCTGATAGAAGGCAAAATGTATCAAAATGTGATGTCGACGGAGATATCATGGACATTTCCCCCCGCAATCGAGCAAGACACATGCAGTGTATTCTACTACCTTTGACCCGTGTTCCCGACAGCGAGCAACTGCGCTGGTCTTTCCGTGCGCTCTGGGGGCGCTCACGTGTTCACTGTCTCTGAGCATTGCGCTCCCACTGTTCCAATTCCACCGCGGCTTGCTCCCTTTCGTATACCTGTACACAAGGTGCATAGAAGATTTGACCCCGGAAGGATTTGATGACGGTAATGATGAAGACCATGAGCCATAGGAAAACCACGACGAGAGAGAAAATGGTGCCTAGTACGCGAAAAAAGGCGCTGGGTAGCTCCTTGGCCAATGTGGTCGTCGAGACGCTGTAGACTCCCAAGGGGAAAGTAAACCCCCACCAGCCCATGTTGAACGGGAATCGGTGTTGACCGATACTCGCCAGGGCCAAGAATAACCAGAACAGACCGTAGCCCCAAATGATAAATGCGAGCGCGACGCCGAGGGTGTTAAAGGTCGTGCCGGCGGCCGGGTCGAGCGTGTGAGTGCGGGGGAAAACCTCTTTCGCGACCTTTCCGAGTTGCATAAGGGCGAAGCTACCCTGTCCGAGCGGGCCGAGAGGGAGAAAAACCGAGACAATGACTTCTCGAGGCGGGAGCTTATGAATGGTGAGTCGATGAAAGTAGACGACGAGGATAACCATAGCCAAGGGAAATCCCGTCCCCCACAGAATATAGGAGATGACGATGGTCCAGAGCTGATGGTCGGGATTCGGGAGGACCTCTGCAACGATGCCGCCCGAGGCCGCGGCGACAATAGTGGAGACGACGGGAAGTAGCCAAGCCGCGGTCATTTTGGACAACTCGTGCTCATGCTTATTCATGATGATAAAAGGAAGATAGAAGCATGTACTGACGGCGATAACAGCGTCAATCCACCAGAGAGTCCAGGCCAGAGTCGTCGCCCATGAGCCCCAGACGGGGACACAGACAAAAACGACCATGTTGACGATGGTGGCCAGGCCCATGGGGAAAGTTCCGGTAAATAACGACTGGACAGGGTGATTAATCATAAAGACGAACAGCCCTCGGAAATAGGTGTACCGGACCACGGAGATGGCCAGAAAGACAACAAAGAGTAAGATGTTGAGGCAAAAGATGGCCACGGAGATCCAATACAGCCAGCGAGCATTATAGGGGAGGTTATGGAGTAGAATCGAAGCGATGCCCGTGCCCATGTTGACGGAGAACCAGGACGGAGTGAAGTTGACCACCACGCGCCGCCAGCCATGATTGTTTTTTTCAACTATTGTTTTTTCGACGTCGTCAAGAGTGACGGCGTTGGCACCGTGGTGGTGACCGTCGGCGTGGTTACAGTCTTTTCGTCCACAGCCTATATATGCCGCTGAAGGGTCCATGATGGGAAAACGCGAAGTGGAGGGCAATCGAGATTTCCGGCAGACGACATGTGTAGCGAAGACAAAGGTCAAGATGATCCCAACAAGAAAGACTTCTAACCCGGGAGGCGAGAGAGGGTGTTAAGGTGTTCAGGTGTTTAGGTATGAACCCTTTTGCCACCAGGCTGGCCTGCTTTTGAGAATCTTGGAAATGACGAGATCTGACGTACAGAGTAACTTCGTAGATGGATGTTACCTTGTCTCGAACAAGCTCCGGGCGATCCGTCCTTGCCGGGACTGAAGCTTATTCGGCCTATCTGCCGATCCGCCACCTACGGAGTACGGAGTGTGGGAGTATGGAAGACTTGCAAGACTTCCTAGCGCACTATGCCCCATATCGTGCACCCAGTACGGCGCTTGAGGTTGAGCTTGAGGTTGAGCTCTAAACTCTAAACTGGCGTACAAAGTGCGACGCCGTGGCAGTGTGGACTCTAAAAACATGGATCCTGTAGCAAGGGGCAAGATGCTAGCAGTACCAAGTGCATCGGATGGAGGGACACGACGATCCTGCGTGGATGTTTTTGTGACTTTTCTCGATCCACTGCGGTACATCACAACGTTTACTCGAGATCAGGCACGGAGTGTCCCAAATTATCTTGCATGAGATAGTCCGATCTGCATCGAGGCCTTGTCGGCTCTTTCCGTATCCTATTCCGCCTCAAGCTCCTCGACGGCGATGGTGGTTACACGAACCTGGACTAGTGGGACTGATTAGCGTAGATTTCCCCCGGGGGAGCTGGTGATGGGAGGGTAGGGGAGCTTACTCTCGCGGCAGTGACAGGACTCTTCAACTGTCTGTCGATCACGGTACAACAGACTGGCTGATATCGACCGCACCTGACCCAAGTCAGAGTCGCATGAATGGGTTGTGCCGCCGTGCGTGTTGGGGCAGTCGGCTTCGTCATCGAATGAATTTAGAAAGGGCCTCGACTTCCGCCTACTCCGTCTGGCTAGATACGACAAAGGTGGGAAAATGGTTTCATCGTCAAAGTTGGAGTGCATCATCCTCTCGGTCTCGGAGAAGACTCGGGTGTGTCCAAGCATCTTGCGTAGACTGGGATCGGGTCTGTGTTGTTCTGAAATGGCTTTCCGAGAACTCAGGACAAGCACATCTGCAGGTTGATACGATGGGTATTTCGCAGCAAGACGCGAAGTGCGAACTAGAGACATGGCGGTTGGTTTCGATGGGTGGTTTGTCTTCGACGTGGTAATAGCTTGACTCGAGTCGAGAAACAGTCTTTTCTTTTGTATGTGTCGAGATGGGAAGTTGCCTCACCCCTCTAGCTCTCCCTACTGGAGGGTTCATTGATTCAAATCCACCGCCACAGTAGGGGCAAGATCTGGTAGGTCGCAAACATGTCAGTAGTCTTCCCGGTACCTCCGCCCCATCCGCTTTTAACTACCCGTCCCCGCATGACGTGTCAGGACGCGCGCAATTCCACGAGGCTGAAATCGGATATGTGAAAACACCAGGATGAGGTCACTCGGTCATGGGCTCTGTGGAGAGGAGAAAGGATCAAGGCGCATTTTCAGTGAGGAGGTATCGACATTAAAAGGAGCGGTGGGCCAGGGAGGGCCAGGGAACAGGATGTGTGTGTGTATGTGTGTGTATGTGTGTGTATGTGTGTGTATGTGTGTGTATGTGTGTATGAAGGTGGGCGGAGGTGCAACAAGGGTGGAGCGTGACTTGGATGGCCAAAACATGCGTCACGAGCATCATATCACGTGATCGTCGAGACGGCCCCCCTTGTTTCACGTGATACGAGTGAGTCATCGAGCAGGAAGCTCAGCACGTGATTGTGACTTGACCAAATCGCGGAGGGGACGCGGGTTCTTGGACATACAGAGTAGATGTAAAAGCGGCGGCGCGCCTAGCCTGCGACTATACCAGAAAACGGTCGGACCGCTTCAACGGTCGGCGGATTTCCCGGTAATAAGTTGACCAAGTACTCCGTAAGGTCTACAACGTTCGCTCGTTCGGCTTTAATATATTCGGCTTTACATCAGAGACACACCGAGATGAGGTTTAAAGGCGACGGAAGCGCCGAGAAGAGTAATTGCTCAGCGAGGACTAAACCGCATCAAGTAATCTGAGAGCGAGCCCCGAGATCACGTGCACAAGGATGAGAGAATAATCTCGAATTTTTGAACATACAAATGGGAATGGAGGCAATGTTCATGCCATGAATATCTTGTTTGGATTCAACTTCAGTGAATATTCATGTGTCAATGTACAGTTGACCAATTATATTTCTTGCGATTACGACCAGGAGTTCACTTTGCAACTGTGAAAAGTGGGTGCAAGTAACGGTGCACACTGGATTTGTCGCTGGGCTGACCATTAAACGCACTCTGATTGGTCAGAACTGGCATAAATTTGATAGTCGCTTTGACAGAAACGGATTCACTTGGGCAACGCGTCCTCCTGTCAGTGTTGCAACTGCTTGCTCATAAAGTCCTTGATTTTGGTTCCCTGGAGGTTGGTCTTTTCTGTGTAATTCAAAGGATCTGAAAAGGGTTGAGAAAGGAAAAGTTTGGGACAGTTTCAAAGACAAGAAGGACAGGCATCGACGACTGCATCAATCAGCAGCGTTCACACCCAAACACCAATAACCAATTCTCCAATATACCCCTTGTTGCATCACCACTCGCAGGTAGACCCCACGAATGGGATTTATCGAAAAGACCCTATCTCAGAGCACCATGGCCAGCGACCGTGCCACTTTGGGGAGAGAAACAAACCCTACAGCCGCTGACATTGAGGCCTGCCGGCCGCTATTATCCCGAACCTCGACACTCCAAGGATCAGCCACAAGCGACGAGGCACAGGCATTTGTATCAGACAAGACACGACGACGGATGGGATTCTGGTCAAGTTGGTCCTTCCAGGTTGACGCCAGGGTCGTCTCAGATGCGATCTTGGGGTTATCAGATGGACTCACAGTACCCTTTGCACTTACAGCTGGCCTGACAGCATTGGGCGACACCAGAGTTGTGATCCTGGGAGGACTGGCAGAACTGATTGCTGGTGCCATCTCCATGGGCTTGGGAGGATATGTTGGTGCCAAGAGCGAAGTGTAAGTTTGACCTCTCGTCTCATTGACCGACAAGAGACTCTCGACTAACTGTGAGCAGTGATTCGTATGAAGCAACAGACCGTAAATGCAGCAAAATGATTCTGAATGAGGCTGAACAAGCTCGAGACGTGGTCCAGGAATACTTTGGCCAGTTTGGGCTTTCCCCAGAGGAAACGAAGAGGGTGGCAGACCACATCAAAGAGTCAACGCCCATGTTCAAGGAATTTTTGTTACAGAATCACTTCCAGACCACAAAGCCCGACACCAGTCGGCCCTACCTGTCGGCGATCACATTGGGACTTGCATATTTCATCGGAGGATTCATCCCTCTGATCCCTTATTTCTTGGTACCCAGAGACCAGGTTCTGGCCGGTCTGTGGTGGAGCATTGGATTGATGGGGGTCATTTTGTTGTTTTTCGGCTATGTCAAGACCGGCGTGGTTCGGGGTTGGACAGGAAGGGAAAACCTTCAAGCTTGCACAGGAGGAGCATTCCAGATGTTGGTGGTTGGGGTATTTGCAGCTGGAGCGGCGGTTTTGCTGGTTCGGCTCATCAACCAAGGTTGAGCGATGGTCTACTACTGTCGAGGCTACATAGTCAGAGTTCTGAGCGAGTCAGCAAGCGTGTGAAATTTTTGCAGGGGTTCAAGGGAACACAGCCGAGCCAACAAAACACCTCTCGAAGATTTCTGCATGATATCTCTGCATGTGATTCAAAAGCGTAGACTTGAGAACCGACAGACGACAAGTGTGAAACTTTGCCGCCCGATGGTTCTGGAGGGAAATTTTAAGTGATGGAGCAAAGAGGTAGTCTGGGACGTGCACACAACCAACCCCGATAGCTTCCTCTAGGTCGGCTCGGCTAATAGGTTGGGACGATGGGAACTGGGATTCATTCTGCTGTGCTGGTGCTGGTGCTGGTGCTTGTGCTTGTGCTTGTGCTTACTAGCTTTTTCCTCCCTCTTGAGCATTAGTGTCGAATCGACTGCAGTGGACAGGGTTTTTTCACACTGCAAGAACAGTAAGAAAACTTTGCGGGCGGAGGATACCCGTGAAGGGAAATGCCGCCCGTAGAGAGAGGATTACACTGACCAGTTGACCAGGGCTGGCGGAAAATACCCAAGAACCAGGGTGCCAGGTGAACCGGGGAAACCAGGTGTTCACGGTGCTCATAGTGCTCTGGTTCAGGCACCGAGGGGAAGGTTCCTGGGTTCTGGAAATCTGACTTGACAGCCGAAGGGTGTGTGGGAGGCCCCGAAGGTGACAGGGTAGTGACTCTTGAGAGGTGGTTCCAGTGGCGGGACAGTTGCAATTGTGCGTAACTTTTAGGGTTGGTGAGTGGTTGAAGTCAAGTCGCAGTCGCAGTCGCAGTCACAGTCACGGGGCACAGTGTTTTTGACACGGATGAGACTCGGGGACTTTCTTGAATGAACAGTAGCTCCTTCCTTCTTGTTCCAGACGTTATTTCCTTCCTGTCTTGGAATGCTTGGGTGTTCGTTTGTTCCTGCCTCGCAAGTGCGTCGCAAGTGCCTCGCTAGCACCTGCACTCCCAGCATCGTGCTTGCCTAGAATGCCGCCGAAGTGCGTGAGTGCCTAGCCAGAACTGACTTCTTGCGGAAGGAGTGAACTTAGCGTGCTCCATTCTCCTCCCCTGCACTTCTCACCTCACCACTCACCACTCACCACTCACCACTCACCACTCACCACTTTGCTTCGTACACTACTCAACCTCACACCTCACTCTCTGATTCATTCAACTCATCATTCTCGTCACTAACTATCTGTCACTGTCGGCCGAACCTTTGGCTCAAGCATGCCACGTTGCGAGGCCCCATCGGGTCACCCTTTCATGGTTCTGGCGACCGCATCACTCACACTCTACGTAGAGTACTGGTTCGAAGAACCCATCCCTACCAAAGTCGAATAGTCTATGCGCTCCCACAAACACAGTATTACCGTGTCCATTCTCTCTGGCACCTGTCCAGCCAGGCTTCCTTGCATCGTCATCCTTTCAACATTGTCTACAGTACTCGTACAAACTCTAGAGGCATGGGAGCAGACTCGCTCTGTCTGTATCTCCGGACCTCGCCTTGATGTTCCGTCTCCGGCTGCCATGATGCAAGATACCCGTACAATGCGCTCGACCGTTCGCCAAGCTCGGGTACATCTACCAACCTACGATAAACCGGCCTTGTCCTAAGTAGTACTCCGGTATACGGATATGTGTACTACTGAAAGCCATTATGCTTCTCGTCAATCCTGAGCCTATTGCGCCGAGGTATCTACTCCGTCCATGCAATAATCCTGTGGGTAGTTACTGCTAATTGTGTGGATGCTTCTGTCGAGGACCCCGTCTTCCCGCATGATACGCCGATAGTGCAACCAGTACTCAAGATCTAGAATTCTCTTCTGGACAGGAAGCAGTACGAGTACACATTGTGTCCACTTTTGACTCTCTTCATGCCTGGCGAACTCCGGTCGCATGTTGCTCTTGGTGCTGCGTGGATCGACGCTGGTAATCTTGTCTTGTTCGAAGGTCTGTCCTAGAGACTTGTCAAGTCCTTGCTCACGGCATGCTACTACTGTACAATCCCATGCCAGAACTCTCCGAACCAAATCGTCTCGGAAGAACACTAACGTCAAGCTAACTTCATCTGGCCATATCTAGTAGTCTTGTTCTCGGTGCTAGCAGACTCAAACCATCTATACGTGAGTTTCGATAGCACTCCCACTATCGACCCCGAAATCCGCCAACTGCACAACCTCGTAACTCCCGACTAATCAGTTGACTGTCTTATTGGCACTTGTGGCCACGCAAGCTCCGAATCACGGCACTCAAGATCAAGACAACTTGCTAATGGTCGGAAGCTGGGGCACTTCGATAACCTAACCGACTGTGGCTCTTGGATTGGAGGCTAGAATCTACTTGCCCTGGTGGAGTCTCAATATCATAACGACGGCCAAGATGATACAGTCATGACTTTGTGAAGGCGAATCACACGTCCAACGGTATATTGATGTGTGCCGCGCGTGCGACACCGCTCGGCATTCATCGCCATTGTCTGCGATCGGATTGTTGGTCTTCAATCTCTTTGATGTCAGAAGACCGCTGACGTGATGGTTGCATTTTTTCATCAGGCAAAGTCGGGATGGATTTGACCGGGGTTCTGCAGCAAGTGTTCCAAGATTCTTGATGCAAGCACTATACACGCCACGAGGTAATCGATAAGATCGAGTTGACAAGCTGTCAAATCATCCGAAGTCGCATTCCGGGCGCCAGTACGTTGCTTTTTCGGTAGCGGCAAAATCATCCAACATCAGAACTAGTCGCAATCATGATGTATCTTACGCGGGGTATCTTGGTGAACTCTGGATATGGACCCTTGCAGCCATTTAGCCAGTACCAGGTTGAGGTTCGGGAGAAGCGCAACGACCCAGACTTTCCATAACCTTGAGTTGCACCGACTGGGCGGCAACAGGCCAACAGGCCAAAAAGGCCCCATTGTAAATTCAGCGTGCGGCAGTGGATCCCTTCCGAATCGTGGCTTGTCGTTTGCCCAAAAATCCTGAATAGGGCTTCTAGTCTGACAAGTACACAAAATCCTACTGTACGCGAACGTGTCGTACCGAGCGGCCCTCAGCAATTCGCCCACGGCGTCCGATGGATTCCTTGGTTCGAAATTTGCTCCTTGCGACATGTGGGAATGTGGCGCTTGGCCATTTTCACCATGAGACAAGAGGGCGAAAGCCACATGCGATAGTAATCTTGCGACTGGCCTCCCACAAAGTCATCTCTTTAGGCAGCAAAAGACGGCAGACGACAGGCAAAAAAGTGATGCGCTGCAGGGTCACTCGACACGTGGGCGGCCAGGCACAAGCGAACTACGGCAAGCGGAAGGCTTGAAAGTGATGGTCTGATTCTTCCCGACCGTACCTGAAGCCAATCCGTTCTTGTGTCTAGCAAGACGGGACTGGCTGCGGCATTTTGTCTGCCCAAGCGTTGGCCCCTCCAATCGGTGAACCTTGGTACCTGGCCAATTTTCTGGGCACGCCCAGGACTTGAGTTGACGGCGGCGTGCGGCGGCCAGGATGGCTTTTGGGCCGACCGGATGCGAGGACGGGCTATGGGAATTTTCACTACCTTGCATTAGCCCCAAGAAATACCATTTGTTGGCGTTGCGCTCGGGCCCTTATTCGATGCCGGCATGGACAAGAGACAACCCTGATCCACCTTGTCAACTAGGGGGTCCCACTACCACCAGGCAAGTCAACGTTTCAACCGTTTGTCGCCCAGGGCCCCGACACGTACCTCTCTCTGGTTCCTGACTCTCTCGATCCCAATGGAGTGCTCATGAATCCAAAGATGCGGGCCCACGTCTTCCCTGTCCACGTCGACAGCGCTAATGCATCTGCGAAAATCTCTGAACGACGTCCGCAACGTATCCATCTTTTACTGCATGGCAGTGGGATCTAGTCTTTGGGCGCCTCCGCCACGAGGTTTGTTGTGATCGGGGGGACAAACTGGTCGTGTCGTGTGGGAGGTTACTTAAATCATGATCGTCTCTGTTGTCGAGTTTCCTCTTTTTGCAACCATCTTGTCAATCTTTGTTAACCACACTCTCTCCACAAGACTCGAGCAGGTCTCTCAACGGCATCATTCCTTTGCTGAACGAGCCTCTGTCGACGTGACTCCTATACAGGACTAACTTTGAACCTTTGTTCTTCCACACTACCAGTGTCCCAGTGACCAGACCGTCTTTACGACACCAACTCAACATCAAAATGCAATTCAAGACCATTGCCTCAGGCGCAGCAGTGCTGCTTGCCTCTGCCCCAGCCGTTCTCGCTGCCGGAACTGCTCACGTCGTCAACAACTGTGGCTTCCCCGTCTACTACGCCTCTGTCGCCCAGGGCGTTCATGCCAGCATGCAACCTCTCCAAGGATCGTACTCGGAGCCATACAGCCAGCCTGGCGTCGGCATTTCCATCAAGCTTGCCCCCAATGCCACCACCAACGGACCTGTCTCTCAGTTCGAATTCACCTGGTACGACGGCAATATCGCCTACGACATCTCCAACATTGATGGGTATCCCGCTCCTTTCAGCGCCGGCGGTATGCAGATTGTTCCCTCGCGATTGAACGATCCTGCTTACCCAACCTGCGTCGTCATTGACTGCCCTGCCGGAAACCCATACTGTGATGCCGCCTACAACTTGCCCGACGACACCCGAACCATGGTCTGTGACGAGAACGTCGACCTTACCTATGTCCTCTGTCCAGGTGGACCCACCAAGCGAAGTGTGGAAGTGCCCAAGACTTCCCGCATCCTCTACCGCGCCCACGCGCGTCAGTTCCTTCCTGAGGAGTCAGAGTAAACGCGTCATGTGTTAGCAATAACGATATGCCAACCCAGTCAAAAGACCAGCCACGATCTCTCCCTCGTCAGCGCAGCTAGATCTGCCGCTTCGAGGCTTCGACATCTCCCCCTTTCGCTGCCTGCAAGAACACTCTCTTAGCGCATTGTCCAGGAGTCGACACTTGTATGATGCCATTACCCCTGCAGGACAGTTACCGATCTCGACGATCAACTAGACTCTACGTCAACTTACATCACAACAACACGACACGCACCTTTCTCTACGGCGACTGGTCTCACCGCAGAACAAATGACTGGCATTTCAGCTTGGCTACGAGTTGCCCAAAGCTACGTAGTAATGAACAAGTCCTACATCGGGAATACAGCCGATGAGACTCATGACGATCGATATACCAAGCAACGGCGATGGTGGACGACAATACGATTTCTTATGTTTCCTTCAATTATAGACACGGACACCGGAACGGACTTTGAAACTCCCAATGGGCATCTATGAGGATGACCTAGCCTGACGACCAAGAGGTTGTCAGGGACTTGATCGACATGACTGTCGCACGAACCCTTGGGTCCTTGTGGACCGAGAGGGCAGGTGATACAATCACTCGTGGACCATGTGCAGATGGTGGGAGGGACAAAGACAAAGTCTTTTACAGATCTTTTCACTGGGATGGGACCAATCATTGAGATTCATTTATACATAGACTTCACTTCTTTGAATATCACATCTAGGGTACAACGAAAAGAAAATGATATTTACTATCAAAACTTGAAACTCCCTGTGCATGTCGTTGGTGACTGAGGCAAAGAGTCAAAGAGCCTAGCCCCAGTTTGTGAAACATCGAATGTCGGCCCCAGTTGAACCACAGTTGAATGACAGCTGACAGTGACAAAAAAGTGGTGGGTGGTTGGCAAGCCAGCCATTCTGACAACTGAACAATTGACAGGAAGACGACCAGACGATTAGAAGACAAGCCTTTTTGGTCGACGTCGGTCATCCGCCTGGCACGGCGCGGTGTCGTGTAACTGGTTTCCACCGAGGCAATCGAACACCGTGGAGTTGAATCTGGAATCGGGCGAGCCACTTACGTTTTGACGTCCAGCTAGTTGTGTAAGTAAGGGCCATATACTTAGTTTACTACTGTACGTACAGTCCTGTCCTGTGTCCTCAGCTCTGGCCATCCGTACCCGCCACCTCCCTACGGAGTATGCGTCGACGGCATGGCAGTGCTCGTCTAGTAGTGACGACGCTCCACCCCCAGAGGCATAACACAACAAACAACAAGATTATGGTTGCCACGGATTGAATTCAAGGTTAAGTTAAGGGGAGGGGGATGGGGGCGAGAGTTGTGCGTGCTTGCGCGTATGGTGACTAAGGTTTCCTTTAATTTAGGCTTTTCCCTTGCGCATTGCAATAATGGATCGTGCCTCACACCCAGCCTCATAATAAATCTATCTGTAATGTCCCCTTACTCATGAGCCGATGCAGAGGAGAGGAGGGGAGTCGCGGATACGCCACGAACGCAGGTTCTGTTCTGTAATTGGACACCTGAAGACATGACAGCAAACGACACACACCCCTGCAAGAGCGAGCGCCACACGGTTGAGGGTTGTTTGTTTGACAGCAATTGAATTGCCAATCAGATGGATAGAGCCTTGGGTTCTAGGTAAGGTACTGAGTTCAATAGTGCAGAAGTATGAACTTGCACTCGTAGCCTGCCCGTCCCACGATGTGATCTTTGATAATCAGAAGGCTGGGGTTTAGCCCTGAGGATGAAGGTACCTACTAGGAAGTCAGGACTTTCAGAGTTGAACTATGCTATGCAGACAGCCTTATTTTTCTTGTAGCATGTTGGAGAATGAGTACTTGATAGAGCAATCACGTATCCACGATAAGGGCACTCGAGTATCTACGTCGGCAATCAGATCTATCGCTGCACTACCCAATGGTGTCAACCGACTTCTAGTTCCCTTGCCTGAACACATCTCCAACTAAGTAGGCATAGGTAGCAAGCGGTGAAACCCCCCCCCCCTAACCAGCCATCCCATATCATGGCAGGCCATCCGTGCGATCCTAAGTAAGGAGTGAGTCACTCATCAACAGCCACCAATCTCGACCTTCTGTAGGGGGCCAGGGGGATTTGAAAAAGGGACCCTCTTGGATGGTTGGTCAATTCACTCGAGGCAAAGTCAAGTTCTGAGACTCTGGTCTGTTTCAAAACATGTACCCAAGCACACTCCGTGTGCCCTCCCCCGGGCTGTCAACTCCTGCGTTGACTCCCCGTTCGGGCCGGTGCAGTTTAAGCTTGGTGGCTGGCTCTCGGGCCTCCAGGGGTCACTGGGGCCCGAGGCCTCCCTCCCTTCCGCCCGCGTGCGTGTGTGGGTGTGTGCGTAGCGCGTCGATTGAGAGTTGGAGGTCTGTGCTGTTTCCTTAGGTCATGGATCCAGGTACTTGGGTCAGCCTTGTACTCGATTTTATAGTACTACCAGTAGCTACGGGCAAGTAAGTGAAATACATCAGGCCTGGATCACGTTCGTAGGTAGACAAAATTAGGTACCGAGTAACAAATCACTGAGTGATAGGGCATGAGTGTTGAAGCAGGTACATACCTAAGGTACCTATCCATCTACCTGTAGTGCCTTCTTCGCTTATCACTCATTCTGTGAATGTGGCAAGAGCTCCCGACGCACGCTTTCAGGTCCGTAGGCACGTCGAGGTTGGAATCAATTCAAGGTGATTCATCATCATCTTTTGCTAGGCGACAACAAATAGACCAAGCAAATGATCTGGTAAATGTCCCTCTACCTTTCGGCCCCCACCCCATACTGGGTGACTGGGCCACTCATTCAAGCACGGCGGCTTGTCGCATCTCGATGATGCAACTGGTACCTGGAAACAAAACCCACCAATGCTTTACGGATGTTCTGTCAGTTCCGTAGGATCAATGTGCCTGCCGATCAATTCTCCATCAAGAACAGGTCCGGAGTTTTCTGTACCCAGCTCGGCATGCCCAGCACACATGGGCTTCCAAGTTCTGCCCTTTTCCCTCTTTCCTCTATCCGTAGACTTGTCAAAATCCAGGCACGGAAATCCCAAGACACACTGTGATCAAAATTGACTCACCTAGTACATTCGCAATTCACATCACACCTGACAAGTCGAGGGGTGTCAATCTAATCCTCTATAAATCGAGAGGCTGGGATAAAAGACATCCTATTCGGAGTGTCTTGCTCGTGGTCATGTGGCCGTGTCGCGACGTCCCGAAACCTTACTATCATGATCAGAAAATCCTTCTGCCCACAATGAACACATCTTCGCCGACCTGATGCGATATCCGAAGCTATTGTCAGACTCTGCCGTCGAGCGAGTATGGGTCAATGTAAATCCTATCACGGCTATCGTTCATGGCGTTGAAACCCAAATATCTAGAAATTCAATCTTCGATAGTTCCAATCTCTGTTTCCTCCCAAGACTCTCTCCAGTCGGCAAACACATCCAGAGATTCACTCTAGCGGGTAATGAAGAATTCTACCAAACCAGTGCAATCAATGCGTACATATCATCCTCGATCAAATTTCATAGTCAGATTTCTTGCTTCGCTGACCACAGTGCGGGTCAAGAGGCGTTGGAGGGGCTCGGTGGGTAGGTACTAAGTATGTACGGCAAGTTCTTTTCCACACTGTTCTCTCCATAGTGCGTACCCACACTACAATGGCGCTGTTGGGTCCAGTTGCAGTGTTTTGTCGTCATCAAAGGAAGAGTGAGACATGCATTTCCTCAATCTCCAGTGCTGGCTAATCGAATTCGAGAGTCCCAAGCACCACAGATTTGAGTTTTTTTCGTTGCCGGGCCGCCCAGCAGAGGATCTGCGGCGCATCCACACACCATGTTGTCAAAATTGAGGTTCATCTCGATGGTCCGTCTCGATTCTTCGACCGTTCGACGGACGTTAGGGTAGGCACGGGTTACGATGCCGAGATCTACCTGCTTACATAGGACACTCTCGTCCTCCGAGTTGAACTGTCAGCGTGTTCGTAGAATCGTCCTATAAGTTTTGACTCCACACAACGGGACTTGCACACCTAAGCGAGTGTATGCTACTATAGTATGCCAGTAAATCTGATGTCAATGAACCGATCACTGAATAATCGAAGGAGGGGGAGCGTGGAGTCTGTAGTGCTGTACCTAGTAGTAGAGAGGACCGACTACTACTTAGTACCTAGTACCTAATTACCTGGTACTTACAACGGAAGATCCATCCATAGTACTTGGGAAAGAGCAATCAATGAATGAGCAATTGATAAGGTGCGGTCATACATAATAATAGGGGAAGGTGCGACACTGTCGGGTGAAGGAAGGCGCGATGGACGAATATGACGTGGAGGGAGCTATACAAGATCCGGCACCTAAGGGAGGATGACTAACACCATATCATATACCTTATAGGACATCCCTGGTGCGGTAGGGAAAGAGTAATAGAGAACTCGAGTTCCCACATTATAGTAAAGCAAGCTGCGATAGAGGACATAGAAGAGCAAAGAAAGGTTATAGGAGAGAAGGTGCAATTATAATAGGGCAGGAGCGATGGAGAATTGATGGTAGAGGAAGGTGCGATGGAGAATTGATGGCAAGGAAGGTGCGATGGAGAATTGATGGCAGGGAAGGTGCGATGGAGAATTGATGGCAGGGAAG
>NW_015622509.1:915483-1133922 GCF_000836275.1 Exophiala mesophila
AATTGACGGTAGAGGAAGGTGCGATGGAGAATTGATGGCAGGGGAGGTGCGATGGAGAATTGATGGTAGAGGAAGGTGCGATGGAGAATTGATGGTGGAGGAAGGTGCGATGAAGTGATGGAGTGTCATTATTAGCCAATCACGGTCGCTAATTAAGAAAGCTAAGCCATTCTGGACTAATTTCGTGGTACATTAGTAAATATAGGCCTAAGAACGTGATCTTTTTTTCTCGCCTAAATAGGAAGGTGCGACCTACTACCTACTATTACACCCCTAGTATGTATATACTAAGTACTCAGTCCATAAGTAGGTACTATATCGTAATTCTACTAGTAGTACCTAGTAGAGTAAGTCAGAAAGGACTAGGTAAGTACTAGATAGGTCATAGGTCAGCCCGGCCTTCATCAAGGTCAATATGATTCAAAGGTAAGTAGGTACCTACCTAGGTTAGGTACTTAGTAGTTCAGCTAGGTTTCGAGTGAGTGGTTCAGCGTAGGTCAAGCCCGTAATAATAGTAGGTACTCCTAGTAACTTAATACTAGGTATCTAACCCTTATATAGAGTGCTAACCCGGGCTTAACCTAGTATCAGCTCGACGAAGTACGCAGCCCGGGGTAGCTAGGCTAGAGATTGAGCTGGATTAAGCCAGCCTAGGATGAGCATTTAGCTAGTACCTAGTGGGCTACTAGGTACCTAACTTAAGTAGTCAGTGTTTTAGTAAGTGATTATACTAAAGAATAGGTACTAGAAGTACTAGGTAGCACTAGTATTAGGTACCTAAGTACCTAAGTAAGTACTACTAGTACTTAACTTACATACCCTCTACGCACTCTATAGTGTACTACTACTACTACTAAGGTAGTACTAAGCACCTAGTACTACCTAGGTACCTACTTAGTATTTACTTACTAGGCACTTGATAAGTATAAAGAAAGAGCTCGACCTTAGTTCTTTTTAAATATGACTTTAGTAGCTAAGTAGCTAAGTAGCTATAACTACTAACTAAGTAGTACAAGGTTCCTACTTAATATCATAGTATATAAAGTAGGTAAGTAGGCTGGCTAACTTTACTACAAGGCACCTTAGGATACTAGGTAGGTACTTAAGGTAAGTAAGTTAGTACTAAATACTAAGTACTAGTAAGGTCCTTAGACTTACTTTATATAAGTAGTAAGCATTGAAGAAGTCAGTCCTTCTAGTAATATTAGTAGTAGATGCTAGGTACTTAGTACCGACTTAATGAATAAAAGATCTAGGACTTGTAATTCTATCTTAGAAACCTTAGCCCTGTACCTAAATAGACGCCATACCCGCTCTATATCGATTAACTGTGCATACAAATACCCGACTATGGTTAGGTATCTCCGAGCCTTAAGCAACTTTGATAACCACCGAACCCATGCCCGTAAGGCGAGTCCAGTTCTCGTGAACGCTTCTGATATCATCCAACGCAAACTCTTGCTTGATCGGTATAGTGACTGTGCCGTCCAAGACCATGGAGAAGAGCTTCTCCAGACTCGGTCGAAAACTGGATCGTGTTCGGGAAATGTAGTAAAAGGTGGTTGATTTGTTAGACCAGAATTTGAGATTCTGGGACAGCAATTTCAAGATGGGCCATAGGGTGCCGCGAGTTTCACCGTTGTTGAGGGTGTCTTGGTTCATGCCGTAAGCAAAGAGGATGCTTTTCTCCTCGCTCAGGATCGAATAGGATTCATCCCAGATTTCAAAGCCGAGAGCATCAAAGACGCCGTGAACGCCGCCGAGAGCCTTCATGGCCGTGATCCAATTCTTGTCAGTGTAGACAAAGGGAGTCACGCCCAGCTTTTTCAAAGCCTCGTGGTTTCTGGCGGATGCCGTACCATAAACCTCAGCACCTTGCAACTTGCACAGTGTCGTAAGCGCATAGCCCACAGCACCGCTCATGCCATGGATGAAGACTCTTTTGCCATTCCAATCCCGTCCTTGGACCATGCCGTAGGCAGTGTTCCAGTCAAGAACCAGTGCAGTCGCGACCTTGGCGTCCACACCGTCTGGTATGGGAACCAGGAACTTTTCAGGCTGGTTGATATAAGTGGCTTCAGAATCATAGACTGTCAAACAAGCGACGCGATCTCCGACCTTGAATCTCGAGCAATTGGCGCCATTGGTGTAGACTGTGCCGACGAAACAATAACCAGGGGTCAGAGGGGCCTTCTTTTGCATGGGGTATCGTCCCAATCGCATATTCAAGTCGGCGCCCGCGAAGCCACTGTAAAGGATTTTGACTTGAACATGATCTGGTGGCGGATCTGGGAGTGTGGCGTTGACGATCTCGAGAACCTCTGGACCTCCAAATTTGGTAACAACCACCTTTTTGATTTCGGTTGGCATGATGAATTTGCTGCTGTTTAAGTAAATTGAATACCTTAGTAGGTCAGTATTAGGCAGTCTTTGATTCTGTGAGAGACTAGTTGAGGTCGGGTGTATGCTTGAGTTCAGTGGTGACGATACAAGTAGAGCAGAGACTATACCCGTCGATACTAGTACCTTATATATTGTGCATCGTATACTCGAGCCTCATAGGATTGATTCACCTACCTCAGAAAAAAGCCTCCATTCGGGACAACATAGCTCATCGATGATCAAGCGATGCACTCTCATTTGCGTTGTTGTATCGCAAGCCGTCGGGATGGAAGCAGCAGATGCTTCTGCTTTCCTGGTTGGCCCTGATCGGAGGAATTATGATTTACCGTCGCCGGCCTGACGGAGCAACTTTGCCCCGACCCCGCAATTTCATCTCTCCAATTGCGCCGACCTTGAAAGCACGTGACCTGCCAGGAGGAACTGCATCGTGAGGCTTCTTCTTTCTATTGGATGGATGAAATCTAGAAAGCATCAAGAAAGAAGTCAACATGTGATGATGTAATGGATTCATTAATTATTGGATAGTCTCCCTACCCTCGAGATGTGTGCCAATCTGTTGTCAACGGTTGGACGGCGGACTGATAGAGACTGGCCTTTTTGCATAGTTACCTAGTAGGTATATGACCCAGCATCATGAAGAAATTTGCAAGAGAAGTTGTCCGGGACGCCACAGTCTTGTCAGTGCTCGTGATTGTCCCAATGTCATTCTTAGGCCCTGGTTGGACCCGGATTCAAGAGCCCAAGTTTGCTCAGCAACACCAACAAACCACTGAAGCTGCAGAGCAGTGGCCACCCAATCCAGGTCCAGACCGAGATATACCTATGCTGAGGGCATTTGAAGTGGAAAGAGCAGAGAAGAACTGCCGAAGCAGCACATAAAAGGTGCTCACACCTGCAAGCCTTCCAGGGTCTTTTCAAACCACCAGAAGTTCTTGTTTTTCTGGTCGCTAAGCACAGCAAAGACGACATCTTCCCACCATCCACCAGAGAATTCGGGCTCCTGCAATACCTCGGCCCATAATTCTGCAACTTCTTGGGGTGGGTTTTGAAATGCACCACATCCAAGGGCACCTAAGACGACTTGTCGGTGTCGATTTCTGATGGTGGTTCTCAATACAATTCGCATCTTTGTTCTCATGAGTCGTCGATCTGCCCTATTGGCATACACATGAACTGGAGGTTGTCCGGGTTGAGCGACCACCTGTTTCGTCTCGGGCCGAAATACTGCCGCAGCACTTACCACAGCAATGACAGGGAGTTGACGTGGATCTCGGCAATCGAGAAGACGATGGCCTAACTCCAGATTTTCCCGGATGACGAGGACGGTGGGCGAATAAATGCATGCCTCCGGTGGAATGGGGTAGTGACGGGATTTGAGCGTCATGTAGAGTGAAGAGCGGTAGCACAAGGCTTCTTCCTGCGCTAGAGCACCGGTGCGAAAACCGCCACCAGCTCGGATCTCGTTTGCCATGTTGAGCACACATACTGGTTTGGTCAGAGAGGTTCGAGCAGCAAGGTCGACCGCGGCATCGATTGAATCTGCATTTATGACGCGGATTCTTGTTTGGGGGAGGTTGGGACAGAAGTTCTGGTCGAGCGGGCCCACTCGTTCATCTTTGCAGAGGTGGCCGTCTGGTGATGCATCGGGTCGTGTCAGCAACAAGCCTGGCAGAACTGACAATGTCTCTTTGGAGACACGGACAAGTTCATCTCGATCCCGAGGGTTTGGCTCGGTGGGCCGGCGAGTGCTCAACTGTCCATCAGAACGAAAGCTGAGAAGGGATTGAAGCGGTGCCTTCGAGGATGGTCTTCTGGACGTATGATGGGGCTCTCCAGAACCTTGGCTTGCCATGGCAAGGATATGACTGGGAAATAATGATCAATTGTAAGATCGGTATGAACACTTGGTGCGTCCAGACTCGGCGTTGGGGGAGTTGAAAGATGGAGAACCCTAAGGTCTCCAGTTGAGAGAGTAGGCCAGACCTACGAGAAGATGCAGAGAGATCGAAGAGTGACCTGGACCGGTCAGGAGTGAGAATATGACTTGCATTTACTCACAACTCTGTGGAGCGACGTTGAGTGAAATCACTCACCACCGCCCATATCGTATTTGATCCTGTCGTTGGTGATTGTTTGTGACCAAGACATCACAATTCGACGCAGGTTACAGGGAAATCTTCCGCCGAATCTGGCGACCACTACCGCCGCTTTTGGGCGATTTTCTTTCTTTGATGCCAAGCCATGGTCCCTTAAGGCCGTCGCTAATTATACGATCGCTCTGAATCTGACTTTCTTATTTTTCCCCGTACGCTATATAAGTACAGGTACGCAGCCGATACGATGCTAAATATGTGCCACCGTCTTCAGCCTGCGGGTTGACTCGAATATCCGATTACTCGCGCTGTCCCCATCGCGGACAAGGAAGGCGACCGCACCAGCGAAGACAAGGGATTTCTCCAGGTTGGCTGACATCCAAAAGACCAAACTACTTGTACGTGACCTCGACATGTAAGCCCCTCGAATATTCGCCTGGAGTAGCAAAAGAATGTGGATGCGATTAATCCTTAATCCTGCTGAGACAGATGCCGACTGTCGAACCCTTCACGTTCAATTATCTCCGGATTTCCACGTCGTCCGAACCAACTCCAGAGCCCCCAACGTCTCGTTGACACAACGTGTAGAGTCCTCTCAGCAGGCCCAGTTTCCGTAGGCTCTTCCCAGGTTATAACCGAGGCAGGAAACATACCACTCTTTCTGTGGCTTGCACAGAGCGTTGAAAGAGCCATCGCCGTTGAGGACGGCGAAGTTGCTACCACCGCAGCCGGTGAGCTAAAGCACCAATTAGTCTCTCACACCAAGCCAGGCAGGGGTAAAATTGAAATGGGTCTCACGGAGTAGGTGTATCCATTGCTCAGCTTGAAGCGCCGGCCGCACGGGTTCTCGCTCTTCTTCGAGATGGCCACAGATTGTGTGCAGGAGTTGTCGCCGTTAATCCAGGCGATGATCCAGTTACCCTGGGTGCCGAGAAAGACGGTGGCGTCAGCACTGGTTGATAGGAGGGCTAGAGCGATCGTTGATATGGTGACAAATTTCATTTTCAGCGTTTGATGGATGCTACAAAGTTGATAGATGAAGACGTAAAAGTTTGATATTAGGAGAATGAGGTTCTAATGGAAGAGTTGGTAGCCTTGTATGCCGACTATAGCTAAATGTCAAGCCTCTTCTTCTGGACCGGGATCAACGATTACCTCCCCACACCTTCTTTTGGCGGAGAGAATCTCTTCTGTGTCAGAGTAAGCTGATGGGCCAGAACGTTAAAAAGCTAGAAACTATCGTGTTAGATGTGATGATAATTGGATCTAATCTCAGTATAGAGGAAGCTATAGAGCGAAAGGCCGAGTCAAATTGAATCTCAGTGCGTATCCCCATTTCACTTGCAATGATATTGCGGGGTTCTCTCGTTCCTGGAGACGAGTTCAGTCTAGACTTTATGGGTCCAATTTGGTGAACGACAGCGTGTGAGACGAGCGGTATCTCGTTGAGCTCATTGGTAACACCCTGGCGTCGTTGTGGTAAGATCTGACTTGGCCACGGCTCTTGATTGGTTCATCTGGGTCACATACTGGAGGAGGCGCTGATACTTGCCCTAGTCAGACAGACTTAAGCGATGTCGCAATGAATTTCCGATGGTTCATCTGGTGTGGCCTCGCGTACACCGCTGTGCCTGAGTGCTTTATCCAATGCCGCAGTTACTGCTAATAGCTGTTCTTCTTGCATTGTTCGCCCAACAAGCTGTAAGCAAACAGGGGCGCCGTCAAAAAGGACCGGGTCGTAAAGATCGTAGGTCTCTTGATCGATTTCGTTGACTGGTTTGTAGGTGGTGTCTTTCAAGTCGGCCTGAACATATGTCGAAAGAATCATGAATGCAGGATAGCCAAGAAGGTTCTACTGTACGAGATAACCCCACCAGCTAACAGGGCGACTGCGTCAGCAAGGTACCTAGTCTGAATGGACGGAGTTCTGCAGACGCTCGACTGCAACTTACGGGAGATAGTCATGTGGAAAAGATGCTGAGGCCATTGGCGGACAGAAAAGGGCGTCGATGGGTTTGCCAGTCGATGTTTCAGCAGCTGTAGAATCCCAATGCGCCAGATATTCGATTTGATAAAGACTTCTTTACAATGAGCCACGTGTCACTAGGTATACCCTTTATCCATCTTTCCGGGTTAGCCTTACTTGTAGTATTGAGCGAGTTGATGGCTGCCGGAGTCGATATAGCCGCGATCTTGAATCGGGAAACACTGAACCAGTTGAACAGCTTAGGGGACATCCTGAGGGAAATAATCGCCCTCGAGATCGAAACCTGTATACCGAGGCAAGAAGGGGTGGAACCGAAAATGTTCGTCCAGGGCGTTGGAAGTCTTCTCGCAGTTCACTTTGGGGGTCGACACTATGAAATTCTGAAAGCTTTATTCTATCACCACATGCTTGATCAGGGGATTTTCATCGCCAGGAGAGGTTTCATAACCCTGAGTATTGAGACAAAGGACCGCCATGTTGAGCAATTCATGCGTGCTCTGGTCGAATTTGTCGACAATTATCGAGATTTCCTGGTACAAAACGAGAGAAGAGATAATCTCCGACGATGGCAGGGTTCTGTTGTCTTGTAGCAGTGTTTTTGGATAGGCTCCAATGTCTGATACATAATCTCAAGCTACACAGAAGGGTTGCAGTACTAGTAAGCCTTCTATTGGCTCTAAACCTGGCGGCCTGCTCAGAGGCATAACTTGACAGTCGCTGGGTATGACTCTTCGGCTTAGATACTTATTGATTCGTCCTAAGGGGTCCATGCACGCGGGAAGTCCTGCCTGCTGTCGTCATTGTTGGCCTATTTTTTTGCGTGTTGTCCCTTGAAAGCTCCTTTCAATGATAGTATTAGTCTTGATAATTCTATCGACAGTCTTTTCCCACGATCACTTCTTTTGGATAAACGTATACCTTCCTTGGCCAAGAACCGCATATAGCTTGTGTCATGTCCTTATTTTGGGTGTTCTCGTGCCATGCAATCTGATGCGAGCGTGGCGCGCACGGCCATCATGGTGGCTGATGCACGATCTAGATCTACTATTCTGGGGGCTTGGTATTTAGCCGGCCGACTTCAAGGCCGCACTATCGACTTCCAGGTCTTTGATTGATTCCATGCTGGTTTGGGTGTTGCAAGAGGACGGGAGTGATGTTGTCTTCCAGCTCGGTCTGAACTTGTCTCTGCGAGACTGTGGGGGGAAGCTTCCATGTTCAAGTATACTTAAGCCGGGGCTTCTTCACGGAGTTCTTTGTTTGTTCCTTGTCCCTCAGTGCAATACTACTTGATACCGCTATTGTCAGCATACAAAATAAAACTCGAGCCTATTGGGGCTCACGAGGCAAGCCGCTTTATATTTCATAACACAACACATTGGACATCTATAACAACAACCGAAAACCTCAGACTTTCCTTTACCTCACACCAGAACTCACCATGCGTCTTCAAGCCCTCACATCGTCGCTGTTCCTACTTTTGGGTGTAACACTGGTTACAAGCCAAGGTGTGTTCCCACGCGACGACGACTCGGACGACTGCGACAGTCTTTGCACGAACTATTGGAATTGTGTCAACATTGATTCGTACAGCGGCACTCAGTGTAACCCGCCTACTTGGTGCGGGTGTTGAGCCTGGGCTGGTTTCTGGTCTGCTGCGGAGGATGAATCTTGATGGTGATACTGTACGGAGAAACAGGATATGTGGCAAGGATCTTACGCTCTCGAATCTCATGTCAGTGACCTCCAAGGAGGTGCGCGGGAAGATTTAAACAACATACCCGGTGAAATAGCATTGGAACGGATAGTACAAGGTGCGAATTGAACTCCCTAAGGTCTAGTGAGGCATATGCCGGTATATTTGGTGCCGCAATAAGCAGCTAGGCATGGAATTCCTTCAATACCTACTTAGGTAGAGTTGTTGATAATATTACTACGTGACTACTATTTACCCCGGGGCGATTACCTTATTTCTATATTACCAGGACAGCGTACGTCGTGAAGTTCTATGTCCCTCGGACATTAACGGCCATCGTGTAATTCCGCTGGTCTCTGATTGATTAGCTGCTCGATTCTTTCGCGTTAGATTGACCACAAGGACCGTGGTCCAGCAGCAAGACTGTGGTGAGCCCCAGAATGTTTAGATGGTTATATGGACAAGACGATGGTGAGTCGCTGTTTACTTTTAGTTGCCTGAATATACTCCGTAGTGTCCAGGCAGGTGGGGGCCTCATATTACCACAATGTGAGTGGCACCTTCCCCACAAAATCATAGGTCGGATCATTAAGACACTACGGCGAATCACAATGACTGCACCTGGGACAGTCCCTCCACTCGCTTCACAACCTCCAAAGAACGACATAGGAATTGAATCGGGACCAGACGTTTAACTTCACACTATCCAAGACTCATAGCATAGGCAACTATTCACTGTGCCGGTCAAACAGTATGGATCCTGACGAGACCATGACTTCCTCCACGGAATCCTCACCTTCACTCCCCGGTCCATCTCGAGATGTCGGAGACCTCGACGAGGATGACAGCCTATTTCCCGTCGAAGATCCACAGACTCCTGCAAACAACCACCTAAATGCGGCCGCCCCCGGAGAACTGTCACCTCCTCGTTCGCAGCCTCAATCAGATGATAGTATCCCTCAGGTCACCGTACCCAACGGCAACAATCCTCAGGCCAACATGACCGCCACACGCCAGTCTGCTCGACCCCAAAATACCAACCAGGTTTCTCAGGAACCAAGAGAGGAACCAGGTGCTTCAGGAGAGCGGGATGAACGACCAGGCTGGGGATGGAGTAACAAAAAGGCACAGGAGGAAATGCAACGAGCCTGGGACAATATTGTCGATCGAGATTTCAGTCTCACAGAATACGGCGATGTCGTGCTACTTCGGAATGCCTTGGCAACCCGGACATGAACATCTTGGACTTGGGACCACAAGGATACGAAACGAAACGAAGTGAAATGGGCCGGTAAAGAGTCTGTTCCAACCTGTACATGATACTGCATAGCGAAGGCGCATGAATTGACACCCAAATTGATGGGTATGATGATTGCTAATCACTGGGGACGGAATGCAAGACAACATGCGCCTGGATCGAAGAGTCGAGCATATATATATTCAGCATTCATCTTCTCTTCCTCCCTGATCTGATCTCCTCCTCCAGCCTTTGTGACTCGTGACGACCTTCTCGCCAGTCTTGCTACCATCGCATTCCAGAGTGGCATCCTACGTCGACTGGCACAATGCTGTCATTGTCATGCGGTGTTCCGATTGCCCAAACCTCGAGGAGACGCAACCCCCTTCTGGCCAACAAACACACCGACGTCGGCTCTAGTCGTCGTGAGCCGAATTGTCGCCCTAGATCTGCAGTGTAACCAGTGGATAGTGGTCGGCCTGCTTCTCGACTATTTAGTGGCAGAAATGCCTGCCTGGGTGACCGCAGAACTGTAAGATACTTGAATTACTCGGCTTGGGTTGTGTTTTGTGCCACAGGGCCTCAGCGGGCGAGTTTGAAACCAGGGTTTGCGTCCAGACCAAGTAAATAAACCTTCCGCTCTTCAATTGCCCAGGCCATCTTCTCCAAATACTGTTCAGATAGGCCATTATGGTGAAGATTCGAATAGACATTGGTGAAAATAGCCTCGAACAAGGCCAAGAGCTGCGAAGGTACAAGGTGGGAGGCATGGACGGAGATCACGGGGTTTAGAAATAAGTACAAGAGAATAGAAGCCGTCGATGCTGACATCATCCTCATTGGGTATCATTATATGTAAAAACGTCTAGACTAGCCTGAATCCCGCTTTGAATGCTCCTGATTTTGAGATGTTGGTACAGTTTGTGTGTGTCGAGGCAGTGATTTTGTCTCCAAAGTCTGCCTATCTCTTACCAGCAGGAGCCAGGCCAGGGACATTGCTATACCTCTCGTCACGCTCAGTCTTGAAGAGAACCTGACACCAAAACTCCTTTGCGTCGGCGTCCCACCAAGTCCAGTATTTCCCCTCCCTCCTGTCGACTTCGCGACTCTGCAGCTTGAAACCACAGGTCTCGTAGGGTTCAGCGGCGACCAACAAGTACTGATAATCCCTGTCTGGGGGATCTTCGACTTTCTGCTCAAATGCACTCATGAATCTGACCTTTGGTTCGACGCCTGGCGTGATTTCGGGGTAGAGGAGTTGAAATAACAAGCCGACTTGTCTTGTCAAGGGATCGCGGATCTTGGTGATTTTGTATCCTGGTCGACCGATCTTGACTACGTTCTTGCGCACCTGCACTCCACCCATCATTCCGGCCCCAAGCATCTGGCCATCCTTTTGTAACTCTTTCTGTTCTCGTGCGGCACGTCGAGCGAGGTTGGTCTGATGTTTGCGACCCTGAGTGTGGGCGAGGTATGATCCATCGTTCTGATGGACTGTCAGACATAGCCGACATTCAAACGATCCGACATGGTTCTTGAAGAAATATGGGTCTTTGTCAAGATCGATCGTCTCGAGAGCGAGTTTTCGTAGTCGTTCTCGTCGGTCGGCGTTGGTCGCTGAATGTGAAGCCACTCCGCCGCCGCCAAATTTCGATCCAGCCCGGTTTTGGTAGTCCATTTTTCACTGTCGCCCTGGAGGTTGTGGAGGTGGATGGTTAAGTGTCCTGACAGGTGTTGTCCTCCTCTGTATGACGCGGCCGAGGAAATAAAGGTAAATGATTGAAGAATGAACAGAGATGGACTGGATATACGCGAGTGTGATGAGATTGCGGGCGCTGGAGAATTGTAGAATGAGGAAAGAGAGAAACTGCGCTGCGGAGCGGATAAACATCGGAGCGGCATAATTCCTCAGCCTTGCGCAGCCAGCCTCGCCCCTCGGCCCAGCCTTGTTGAGGTCATGCATTCATCTCGAGGCATCACATCACACCCAGTCCTTTAGATACAAACCCTCGACCTCTTCTTAGCATCCACACGGTTTCAGGTGTCTCTCTTCCATTATTGAGGCCATGTCGGAATCCTTCTACACCTCGTCTCCAGCCGCTGGATTTCCCCCATCCACATCTGTCCCACCGTCACCCGTCACGGCAACACCACCTCCTCCTCCACCAAAACCACCATCACATAGCCAACACCCGAGTCGAAGTGGCACACCAGCACTCTCATCTACTCCGACTGGAACCACAGTCGGGGGTTTACCGTTTCCTACTCAAGCAGCGACCCATTCTCCACGACCACAACCTCCAATCCCCGTCTCCAGTCCAAACTCCAGCTCGACACCCTTGCCGTCATCTACCCAGCAGCAACAGCCACAATACACGCCCATCCCCCCGCCCACCCTACAGGATCGATGGCTCCCCTCACAAGTCACGGATAAGCCGATCACGGAACTCCAATCTTTACTCAATAACCCTATGTTGATTGCGTCGCTGGCTTCAACACACCCCTCATACGCATCGTCAATGGTTCCGCTGCAAAACGCAATCCAGGGCAACATCCAAGTGGCACAGCAGGTCTCCCAGCTCGAGGCACAAGTTCGGAAACTACGGGATGAGACAGCACAGCTGATGCTCAATCACACATCGTTGCAGACGCAATGGCGCCGCAAGCAGACGGAGATGGATGATGCTCTGGCGCCGTGGGGTCCTCGGCAGATGTATCAGAGACTACTGTCAAGTATCAGCGAGCAGGAGAATCTGCTCAAGGCCATCCAGGAGAGTTTCTTGGATGGTGCTGGCGGCGACGATGTGGCAGATGGAGCCGCGGGGTACTATGGGGGTGTACCCGGTCCAGGTGGTAATAAGGCCAGTGAGAAGGAGGTCAGTGAGTGGGTCAGGAGGATCAGAGAGGGCGCTACGACACTGGAGAGGCGTAGAGAGATGAGGGCTCGTTGGGATGAAGGCAGAGTAGGTGGTTGGAGGTGATGATCTGCCGTGATCTAATGTTTGTGTGGCGACAGCAACGATGATGATGATGGTACTGCTGCTGCTACGACTTTAACGACATCTACGTATATAAACACAGACGAATAGAATGTACCAACAGCTACCTTTGCTGGGAGTACTTGTCCTATCCCAAACATGATTTAAATATATCCTCATGGCTTACATGATATATCTTGTCCAACGTCTATATTTCTCCGCCCCGGCCCCGTGCGGGGTCACGGCGGACCATCTTCGATCTTTGCTCACTCCAGTCCTTCGTTGACCACGACATGATCTATTGATTATTCTCAAGAAACGCTCCCCTTGATTCCGAACGATCAGAAGAACAGCAGCACAGCCTGACCACACAGATCGGAGGAAGCTATGGCTGTGATGAGGTTGTAATGCAAACGAGGACCAACGAGGCCATCATTCGTTACAGGCGACGATCGATCTGATTTCTAGAAGAAAGCAACTCTTGGAATGCAGCAGAGCCTAATGCTTGGACCACTGGTTTATCGGAGGCGCTCAAAAGTATTCAAAAATAACAACCATCCACATATACCACTACGTCTAGACATCTGCCAACATCATGTCATCACCTACGTCCGAGGCCACAGAAATCTCCAGGGCCAGATCTTCGCGCCCCTCTACCATTTCCGACCACCCTTCCCTCAAACCAGCCCTGCACCTGCGTGTCCTGATCGGTCCGGCAACGCAGGTCGGTAGTCTCTCCCGCGGCAATCCTTTGACCGTGGTTCCACTGGTGGACGCCTCATTGACATCCGAACCCGGATTTCCCATCCTCATCAACGCCCACATGCGTGGCCAGGGTGTCGACTATGTCCACAACGACCCTGACGGACGGCGCATGCGGCTGAGTAGTGATTTGGTCGTTGGGTGAGTCTGTCATCGATACATCTGTGGGCGAGATTGGCCAGATCGACCACTAACATATCGAGTTGGTTCTGCCATCAAGTGAAGGAAGAGATGGGCTTCGAGAGGTATGCAAATGCCAAAGCATCCAAGACATGTCCCCTTCTGATCCTGACTGGTACTTCGAGACCATACATATTCACTATACAGGCATCATCGACATCAACAACGAGATGCGACGGATCCTGGGAATGAGTCCCAATGCGGCTTCGACTGATTTCGGGAGTTCTTGTAGGTTTTCCGATATCCACTTGCTGGTGGAGGGAGGCTGATCTTATGTCCGCCCACCGCAGTCATGCACGTGACATTCGAAACGGGAGCCTCCCGGTTCAAGCCACTCGAGGAGGCGATATTTGTTGGTGCAGGCAGATTCATTCTGGATGGAAATGGGTTGAGTGCTGAGTATCGAATCAGTCAGGTTTGCAAGGGCATAGGAAGTGGCAACACGGTGGCCGACGAGGAGGCTGCCCAGTCGACTAGTATACCACCGTAGGAATGTGCAGTTACCCCAAACAAAATTTCAGGCAAGAAGAGGTCTTGTTTCGTCGTTGGAATTGCCTTCATGCTCTGTACCCGTAGAAGTCCCAGCGTCCGCCGTCGAGGACTTCAGCCAACGAGGTTTCCAGGATGAAACCCTCCACCAACCGGGCTTTCTCGCCCTCCATTTCCTGCCCAACCATCTGCCGGCAATGACAGCCAAAATGATCAACAATAGACTCAGCAATGTCGCCACAACAGTTACAACAACACTGACAAAAGTCATACTCGAGCATCGACAACTAAAGGGGCGAGCTCTCAACTCCCACCTTTCCCGCCAACCGAGCGGACATAGCTTGTCGGTTTTCAGGGGAGAGAGGATGCCAAAAGGGTAATCATAGACGGTATTGGGGACGCATGCCTGGGATGTTGCGCACCAGGAGCACGGGTACTTGTTGGACGGAGAGAGACATGCTGGGCAATGTGGTTTAATCCAGCAGTGGAAGAAGACGTCAAGGTCATCCCCGGGAGCTATGGTCGAGGTGTTGACTGCTTGGAGGTAGGCCGAGATCTGGGGAGGAAGATCAGAGGGAATGTGATCCATGCTGTATCAGTCAGACGATCAACAATAAATTCGCAGTTTGATGAGGTGGGAATGGAGGTTGCTGGATCAGGAGCAGTTGTGAAATCATGCAGTGCAAGGAACAAGAGTAGCGGTTGTATGATGAACAACACTTTGAGGATGATAGTGTATCTGGTCTCAGATACCCGTACTGGATAGGTCTGGTGCTCTGCTTTGTCTCCTTGAGACTATCAGCGACGATGTCGACGGCAGAGAGATCAAGAGACATCAAATCAAGTAGCGAAGCGAAGTCAGGAAAGACAAGACCCACGTGACGTATCACACGTGACTAATACGCCAAGGCCATTCCAACGACATACCTTCAAATCCCAGCAATACGATGAAACTTGTTCCATTCTTTCAGTCCTATTATACTTCATCATGAATGATTCCATGTTCTGGACACGATTATGAGTCCATACTCAGTCGCAGGACCCTCTCAGAGATGGTCATCGACCTGTGCAAGGCGACAAGATGGAGGATTCCAGGAACGCGTCCAGGCACGCGTTACAGGCGACAACAACGCTGTTTGCCCTCGAGATTACTTTACATCGTCCCTTCACTACATGAATGAGAGCGCGAAGTGGTGAGAAGGTTACCACATTACTGTCGAGCAGACACCTCACGCAAATTCTGGGTAAAATGCACTGTCGGAGTTTCCAGACCCCGGTTTGCATTGACTTTGTTTCGGGAGATGATCTGGATCAAGCAAACAGACTGGATCAGACATAAAGTCTGCTTCTGCCAATGTAAGCAAAATGCAAGAGAAATCAATTCTGCCAGTGTCCCCGTCCCTGGATGCAAGTGAAGTGTCCCTGGTTCGGAATCGTCTTCACTGTTCAGACTCGAGTTGACTCACCAGCATCATGGAGTCTTCACTCGGTATATAAAAATAAATCAGATCGTTACGACAAGGGGGAAGCATGAATGGGATGCCAGGACCTCGGTGGGTGACGTGAAGGGAGAATCCCAGCCTGCTGGATGGAGGTCAGTCATAATTCCACTCTGTCACTTCACTTCGAGACGCTTCAGTCGCGTCACGAAAACAATACTACTATTCACTGTCTCAATAATCGAGTCACTTCACTTATTACACGTCTCTCTTTACTTCACTGCCACACCCCAGATCTGCCTCTCGTCCTGCCTATTTATTCTTCTACCCGTCCTTCCACTCTTCCTCCCATTTTCTTCCCACTCACACACAGCTTTCAACCCACAAGATCTCAAGGACTCTGACTGTCAAAGAGACTCATCATCATCATCGTCTTCTTCTTCTTCTTCTTCTTCTTCTTCTTCCAATCATCATACCCACAATCCCTATCATCTTCATCTTCATCTTCTCCCTCATCAAATTCTTCTCGCTCTCCAGAGGATCTCACAGGTCTCACAGATCTCTACCAATCCACCTTCAACCTTTTCCTTTTTCTCCCTAACCTCTCATAACCGATATCACAATGGCGTGGGGAATCAACCACGTCATCACCTTGGTGAGCGCCATTGCTCACCTCATCACCAACGCCCCTTGGGCTGTTCGTGATGCCTCCTCGTGGCTCATTCAGAGCCTCATGCCCCCTGCCTACCAGAGGTCGCTGCCAGCGACATCCTCCTCCGCCACAACCTTTGCCACGGCAGTTCTCTCTGCCTTCTCCAGCTCAACGACATCTCTGGTACCAACTGCGTCTTCGGTCCTTCGCCCCTTTGTCACAACCGTAACGGCAACAACCACGTCAACGGTTACTACAACCACGACCATAGGCTTCTCCACGTTCAGTCCTTCGTCGACTCCCGGTTTCTTCGACTCAAACAACATGCGGATGCCTCCATCTGAGATAGTTCGTCTTCAAGTTCAACCTGGTTTGGCATACAATGGCCACATACTCTCTCAGTTGGAAATCTTCATCATTGTTGCGTCGTTCATGGCCCTGCTGCGTGTTCTCCTATATCTTCGCGAGCGCATCGCACCGTCGTCCTCACAAGAACAACAGCAGGAACAAGGACAAGGACAACAAGGGCTCGAAGAACAACAGTCCGAGATGTTTACGGCTCCAGTCAATTGCAGGTTCCCCACGCTTCCTTTGCCTCCTGTTGAGGAGAGTCGTTTGTGGCTTGACAGGTACTTCATCACGTGCGGACAATTTTTCGACAGATCAAGCTGGACCGCCTCGTCTTCGACTTGCGTGACTTGGATCTGTTGGCTCTTCGGGTTCCCGCTTTCTGTCATCTTTCGGCTCTTCATTATGATCGTCTACGTTTCTTACCTGACCATCGCACTCAGCGCAGGCGTCGCCATTCTTCATATCGAGCAGTTTCATGCAAACGCCCCCCCTGCCGAACTCTTGCTAGACATCTTGTTTGGCACGGTAGTCGACCCGCGCCAAGTGTTTGAAGAATCCAAATGGCCAAAGACCAGACTGGCACTTGCAGTTCTGCGCAGACAATATCCGCAGTCCGATCTCCTCGACACCCGCTCCCAGCAAAACCGCTTCGAGGTCCCTTACTCCCCTGAAAGCAGCGTGCAGGGAACTGCCGCCGGTGCTCCTTCCTCCAGAGAGCTGGAACTTGTTCAACAGCTCGAATTGGCCGATGAGAGAGCCCGTGAGTCTTTGCGTGAGTCCACCTGCCAACTGGAGTCAAAAGGCAAACAGATCGACAGACTCCAGGGCCAACTCAACGAGCTCCGCCACCAACTCCACCGTGAAATGCAAGACGGTGAAACAGAAAGACTTGCTGTTGTTTCGGTGCGCTCTCAGCTAGCAGAAGCTGAAAAGGCCACCAAAAAGGAACGACTCGGCAGAAAACTTGCCGAAGAAAAGCATGCTGCCGCTCAACAGAAGCAGTCTGAGTTGGAGGAGTCATTCCGTCTTTCCCTTTCGGCTGCACAGCAGCAACCCCAGGATGATCTGAAGGCCATCAAGGCCATGCTCGATGAGGCCAACGCAAGAGCCGAGCAGGTCTCTTCTGCCGCCTTCGCAATGCAGCAAGAGCTTGCTGCCAAATCCACAGAGCTAGAGCAACTCAAGGCTCTAGCTTCGACAGCGACCACCTCCCAGCAAGCCCTCACCGCCAGAGGTGAGGAGATCGAAATTATCAAGAGGATGGCGCAGAAAGAGATCTCAGCCAAATCCAAGGAGATCGAAAAGGTCAAGAGCCAGGCACAAGAAGAAGTCCTGGCCAGCAAAAAGGAGGTCGAAGAAACCACGGCCAAAGCCGCCAAAGTGGTGACTCTCCAAAAGGCCAAGATCGCCAAGTTGGAGGAATCCTTGCAAAAGGCCAAGGACCAAAATTTGACTGCGCTCCTGGCCCAGGAGAAGGCAGAGGTCGCCCGCCTGATGGCCTTGGGCACAAAGGTGCAGGAGGAGCGCGACCAAGCCCGGTCGGCGGTGGAGGCGCGGGAAGAGAGGCTCAAGAAGCTGGAACTTGAGCTCGAAAACCTCAAGGCCGCGGACAGAGCCCGCGCCCAGCTGGCCTCAACGGTGGCCAAGAAGGCTCCTGGCCTGGAGGCAAGCAGGTGGGCAACGCCCCAGAGCGCTGCTGACCAGATACGAGATACCAAAATGGATCTCGACGGTGAAGACGCTGACACAAAGTCAGCTGGGCTATTCGGGGCGACCCCGATTGGGTTGTTTGGGGCAAAGATTCAGCCCTTTCAACCAGGCTCGGGGTTTACTGTCTTTGACAGCAAACCTCAGACCAAACAACAAAGCCAGTTTTCGGGCTTTGGGAGCCAACAGCAGGGCAGCCAACAACAGGCTAGCCAATCAAGCCCATTTACAGGCTTCGGGAGCCAGCAGCAGGGTAGCCAGCCCTCTGCTATCGGCAACAACGGCTTTGGGAGCGTCTCTTCGTTTGGAAGGACTGGTTTTGGCAGCAACCAGCCTTCCGCCCTTGAAAATTCCGGGTTTGGTGGCATTCCAAAGAGCCACCAGACTTCAGGGTTTGGGAACGTGGGCTTTGGCAACGCCCAACAAAACAGCGGAGCGGTGGTCATTCCCGGTCTCACCTTGCTGGATCAGAGCCAGCAACAAGGTCAGGTTCATTCTCCTGACCATAACATGACGGATCAGGATGCTCCAGCGGCTCAGCCCGCTCCCTCAATCTTCGACATGTTCCGAGGGTCAAACAATCAAGGCCCTCCTAAACAACCGGCATCAACCCAAGATGCCTTCAGACCGGCCACTCTGCAGCCGTTTCAACATACCTTGACCCTGGAAGGCTTTGGGTCAAACCAGAACAATGCCCAGTCTTCGGGCACCAGCTTTATGAGCCCACCAGCCGTTACAGGCTTTTCAGTGGTCGATGACACGGCCACTCCGAGGTATGGGCGGGCCGGCGCGATGTCCTGGTACCAGGCCTATACAGCCCGTACGGTGAATGACCGGGCTGTTGAAGAAAAGACGCAAAAGGCATGGGATGAAGGAAGGCAAGCTCCTCGGGCTTCCGCGGCTGATCTGGAGCGGAGGGCTGTTCGAGCGTTGCCTCCACCAAAGACTGGGTTAGTTGTGATGCCCACTCCAGAGACTCCAACTAACCAAGTCATAGGTCAAGGGCACCTCGAAACGGCGTCCAGTCATTCACCATGCTATGATCAACCTGATCATAGCCCGAAGATTGCTTCAACTGGACTGCAAAAACCCCCAAAACCACAGAGCGCTCCTACGGCCACCGAAACACCATCCACATCAGTTCCGCTTTCAACCCTCAAAGATGAAAGCGGAAATGTCATCAGCCCGGCGTTCGTCCCCAATGCCACTTCTTTCAAGACCTCGCCAAAACACAGAAAGCCGGTGCCTCCGAGTGTCGCTGCCACCCTAGACACTCCGATCAATCTAAACAGGCCATCACCACCATACAGACCTTCGACTTCTTCTTCTGCGGGATACGCCCAGCTACAATCGGCCCAGATCCCTTCTTCGAGATATCATCCGGGAGCTTTCAAGATGAAGCCGTCGCCGTTGGCTCAAGTCATCAACACCCAAGCTTCAAAGCCAAGACCTGCTTCAAGGTTGTCAAACGAGGTTCGCATTTCGGATATGATTGGAAATGACTCTGGGGATGAGTCTGACTAGCAATCAGATGATGAAACCCCGTCGGAGAGTGATGACGATTATGAAAGCGACCAGGTCTCAACAACAAGCGCCCAGGAACAGGATACGGAGTTTGAAAACCCAACAACTCCACCGAAGCGAGTATCTCCAGCATCGAGCACGGCGACCTCCCAAGAAGGTTCTAATTCCGATGATGACAATGATGATGACAATAATGCAGTGTTCGAAGACATTGATCTCAGCCTCGACAACATTCCCAGCACTCTCACGGAGGTGTTGTCCCTGGAGCCAATTTCTCCCGAGCGTCCACACGACCTCACCAAGAACGAGGCCTCCTCTAGCGAAACCAAACCCGAGACTGAGACTGAGACTGGCAACGACAAGAACAACAGCAAGAACTCGAAGGCTCATGGTCATCAACGACAACACAGCAAGACCAGACCCGCTCCTTCCGAGGCATCATCTCCTGTTTCCAACAAACGCACATGTCAAGCCAGTTCTCCGTCTTCCGACTCTCCGGAGTCACCACAATCGGACGCATCGCCACAAAAGAGACACGCAGGCCAGTTCCGGCCCATGGTAACCGATCCGAAAATCGACGCCACGTCATACAAAGGGAGAGACTGGGCATATATCCACCACATGGCATTCCTTGATGATCCGGAGGAATTCGACGGCGAAGGTCCATTTCCACACTCGAAGGATTTGGAAACTCAGTTACCTCGGACCATTTACGGGTGTCGAGATCTCAAATGTGTCAGGAAAGTAGTGGCGCATGATTGTGTCTTGACTTTGGCTAGAAGGTTGGGCAAGGAACAGGAAGAGGAGAAGGAGAAGGGGTCGCTGGGTACACAAACTCGTGCGGAGGCTACGGAGGTCATTGATTTGTGAGGCGGGGGTTTTGTTCATGGTCAAGAAGAGAGGGAGGAGTAGCTGTCATTTCAAAGAGGCAGTTTGCTCGCTCGTGGACAAATACACACACCCACGGGGCAAGGACTTGGAAAATGGATTTGGGGACATGAATGCAGGAAATGGGGTTCGAAAAGGGGACATGCGGACCAAAAGCGCAACGTTGTCATACTACACCGAGACGAGGATTAGGCCTGTGACCCTGTCCTCGTTTGGGATCGATTGGAAGTCAAGAAAGTGGAAAGGCAAAAGAGAAAGAAAGGATTGAATCCAAAGGAATAGTTGAGTCAGAGGATTATCAGAGGGTGGGCAAGGCATGCCTCCGCATACCAAAGAGACAGAGACGGAGCTTGAGACTGAAAAGGGGTGTTGGAAAGTCAGTCGTTCTCAAATGTCCTAACCACGCATGCATACAGACATAGGATCGACCCAAATGGGAGAAACCATCCAAACTTCATACGTGCTGAAACGTGTAGTTTTGTTTGTGAAATCATCTTTGTGCTCCAAGTCAAGCATCGCCTGTAGACATGTATCCACTTTGTACTCGTTACTCGGGTATCATTAGTGGACCAACACGATTGATAACGTCATTGAGAACACTGTATTATTGGATTACTTTGCCCATATACACTGATTGCAGATATAGAGTGACCAGCCACATACGGCCTCGAGTCGCAAACAGTAGACCACCACCAATCTATCTGTCATCATTCCAAAGCCAGCCAAAATTGCCCTCGCCAATCACGCGAGACTGGCATCTCTGGTGACGGCAAGAAAAGTCAGGCTCCAAAGTTGACGAACATTACTTTCGGTCCCGGAACTGACGCCTGGAGGAGGTGGTAAGGCGCCGAGCGGAGTGGTGGTGTAAGTGGCTGTGTCATTGTCATACGTCCAGCTCCAGACTTCGCTTTGTAACTGTGCGGCATTGGCGTCAATTGAATCCCACAGTGCGTTGTAGGCTCGACGGACATTAGGCTCCACGGTCTCGTCGTCACACCAGGCGGGTGTACGAGTGCTATTGTCAGGCACCACATATCTCGTCGTATTGCACCGCGCGAGCTGCCGTTCAAGACCTTTGGCCATCATGGCTAGCTGGAACGACCACACTACTGTTCCGTGGTAAGCAGAGTTAGTGAAGTTCTCCATTAATACGTCTGAACCCGAAAGTGCTGGATTGGCCACCACCATGCTCTGCGGGGTCAACAATCCTGCCGGGAATGGCCGCACCAGACTATCCGCAGTGGCATTGATGAACCGCGTTTCTTGGGCTTCTGCCTCGGGCGTCGATGATGATGCGTTGAGGAAGAACAGTCGAAATGCTGTGTCACTGTGCAAAACGTCGACCGAGTCAAGATCGTCATATCCTTGGAGAGCAATTGCGTAGGTGGTGATATTGCCATCTTCCGGTAAGGATGAGTCGTTAGTAGGTCCGTTGTAAAAGGTTGAGGAGTTGACGAAGCTGTCCAGACGGTCTCGAGCATCATCTGCCGTGATGTTTACTTCAAAAAACCTTAATGTTTCTTCCTCCCAGATTTGAGCATTGGTGTCCGCCAGTGTTGCCCAGTTGCTGGTGTTGACTCGGGTGTCATTGGCATAAACGCCTTCTGTGCGGGCGAGTAGGGCGATTGCACGTAATGCCGCAGGAACCAAAGCCGTGTTGACATCAAAGGGGATTCGACCACCTCCAAGACCATAAGTTGAGTCTCGCCACTGGCCAACGATCTCGTCAGGCTTGAGATGGATCAGATTATTTTCTGTCTGGTTGCGAGCAAAGGGGGCTGTAATGTTCATTATTTTCTCGGCATTTATCAGCGTCAAGTTGCCGTATGTCAGCCCGTCGTTATCAGGGTCAAAGGTTCCAGCATCCCGGCTCATGAGAGGCTCGATTCGGTCAGGACTGTGATTGAAGTATTGCTGCATCAAGATGGGAAGGAAGAAATCCGTATCGATCATTGGATACGTGAACCCAGGATCTGTGCTGGTAATGTTTTCCTCTCGATTGAGAAATGTAGCATAGTCTCCAATAGTTTCCTCATGGCACACGGAGCCGTCGGTGCGATTGATGCGTTCAAGGACAGCCCCAATGACGGCTTCAGTTGCAGAGCCATTTCCCTGGCTAAGAACAGGCTCCAAAAGCAAGGCACTGATCATGCTGTCTCGACCAAAGTATGTAAGGAACCTCCATGCTCCGGCCAGAAGTTTTTCAGAATATGATAAGAATGACAAAGATGTTGTTTGGTCAGGTTGCTGGTCAATAAGACTTGCGGATGCTTCATTCAAGACCTCGTCTGGCGATAACTGAGTCAATTGGGGATAGTTGAAGCTGGCGGAAAAGGAATAGAAACCAGCCCCGAAATCGATGGTTTTATTTTCCGCATCGATGGAGATATTTGTTTGGGTATTACCGAAAGGGACAATGGTGAAGGTGGAGGTGGTGACATTGTCAAGCCAGAGTCTTGAATACGAGGCGCCCGTTCTCTCGTATCTTGTCAGGTTAATGGCATCTTGTATGACATCTTGTAGAAGGCTTGGCCCCTCTGTGAAATCTCGAATTGTTCTGATGCTCCCCAGAATTGGAATGGTGAGAGTGGCGGAGCTGTTGAAGAGCAACACGCCTTCAACACCAACCACGGGGTAATCTGAACTATTCGACGCATTTCGGAACACAGGGGAGAGGGGATTTCCGAGGGTGGAGTTGACGAGTGTCATGGACAATGAGCCATTTCGACCATTGGAGGGTTGAAAAAAGGTACAGATGCCACTGTTTCCCGCAGGCCAGGCGACAACCAGCCTTGGGCCAATTATGGAGAGATTGGACTCCGGGAGAGGACTGGTGACGACGACTTGGGTGTCACTGTTGCAATCCGAGTAGAAGAAGTTCTCGTAGGGCGGGTCGCTGAGATGCTGGGTGACCGCAGGACAGCTGTCTTGAGCAGCGACAAAGACAGTTTGAAGCCATAGTGCACAGAGAGCAACGACAAGAGCCAACATGATGAGTAACAGACGTTTCAAAGCTGGGGAATCATGCAACAAGCACATACAGCAAAAGAGAGTAACTCACATGTGAAACTGCGTGGTACCGCAGGCATTTAACAAAAACCGGCTTCTCACTGGCCAGCAACAGCTGTGAACCAAGCTTCGGAAAAAGTTGACCATAATGTGCCCGAGTTTGGTAGAGCTAGTTGAGTTTGGCAATGACATCAACCAGAAGCTTTTGCCGGAGAAATATGATGTGGTGGCACGGATGGTGCAAGGTTTCAATGGAGGGTGTAGAGGGCGCAGAAGTGACATGGGGGGAGACGATCTCGTGATCTCGTGATCTGGATCAGCGGGGTGGGAGGCAGGAGCATGATTGGCATTTGATAGGGAAAGAGCGAGGGGCAAGGGACGACCATGACCTCGGCTGTGTCTTGTCAAAGATTGGCGACGCATTAGCCAAGTTGGCTTAAAGTGGCGAGTGTGGAGTGCGGAGTACGGAGTACGGAGTTCGGAGTATGTACCAAGTACTGGGACTGTGGGAAGGTGCAGGGTCGAAGCTTTGTATGCTTGTATCACGTGATACGAAATTTTGTCACGTGAATTGAGGCTGCGGTTGCACATGATTTGGAAATCTTACTCCCTTGAGTTACAGAGGCTTGGAAAAGATAATCAGTGAGGGAATCTTTTACAATTTGATTAACATGGTATCTTCTGACGGCACCAAGACCACCACCATTTATAGTCGGGACTGCAGTCTGTCCGGAGTATCACCCAGCGCATACTCGGACTTGTGGTCTTTACTCCTGACCTTCTCAGCATCCGCTCTGGTCAAGGGTCTAATCTCAACTGCAGGATTATATCCCAGACCACTCGACTTGGCAATCTCAGCATCACTGACGGAGACGTCGGTATTCTTCTTGCCATCGGCACGTTTATATACGGTCACGACGACGGCACCACCCAGGCCCAAGTTGTGCTGCAACGCCGCGTCGACGTTCTTGACCAAACGTCCATTGTTGGCCCAGCCTCGAAGTTGCCATGTCAACTCACAGCATTGGGCAAGGCCTGTAGCGCCCAAGGGGTGACCCTTGGAAATGAGTCCACCAGAGGGGTTGATGACCACCTGGCCACCATAGGTGATGTCTCCCTTACGGACCATCTCATGGGCCTTGCCGACGTCACAGAAGCCGAGAGCTTCTAGCGTAATCAACTCGTTGGCACTAAAGCAGTCGTGCATCTCGCAGACCTTGATATCTCGGGGACTAACCCCGGCTTCGGCCAATGCGGCTGCCCCGGCCGACTTAGCCATTTGATATCCGACCAAGTCCATGGCGCTCTTCGAGTATAAAGCTGGCGAGTCAGTTTGAATGCTCTGTCCTGCCATCAGGACCGCTTTTGACTTGAGATGAGGTCGGGCATCGAGGAACGCCTGTGAGACAATAATGGCAGAACCGGCACCGTCCGAGGTAGGGCTGCACTGCAGCTTGGTGACTGGGTAGTGGATCATAGGTGATTTTTCAATCTGTTCCAGGGTGTACACATCGTTGAACTGCGCATAAGGATTTCGCGAGGAGTGCTCGTGAGAGATTCGTCCAATCTCAGCGAAATCACGTGCCTCGGCTCCATACCTGCAGGAATAGAAAGTTAGTAAGTCCTGATTTTCTCTGGCCTGCTTGCTTGCGGACTTTTGTGTAGTGGATCCAAGGAGGATGGACAATTGCGACTTACTTTTCCATATATTCTCTGCCTGCGTTGGCAAAGAATTGGGCATTCCGGGGGGACTCGTGCTTTCCATAGGTCTCCTCCATCATTTGGGTGCTCAAGCCCATGGGGCTCGGCCGATCGTTCCAGACGGACTTGATGCTACCAGGGTTCATTGTCTCGAAGCCAATGACCATCGCACAGTCGATGACACCACCTCTGACCAGGGTGCGAGCGAGCTGGAGGCCTGTTGAACCTGTGGCGCAGGCATTGTTGGTATTATAAATGGGGATGTTGGTCATGCCTAGGTTGAATAATGTTAGTCAACCGCCTTGTCATCACAGGGGGCCACCTTCTATTACCGAATTGATAGAAGATTCTCTGTCCAGAAGTAGTGTCGCCGTAGCAGTAGCAGGCAACACCGGTCTCAACATCATCATAGGTAATGCCAGCATCAAGAAGGGCCTTTGCTCCGGCCTCGAAGCCGAGTTCGGTGTATGGACGAAGACGGCGAGGCTTGATGAACTTGGTCATGCCCACGCCAATCACGTAGGCGTTGGTCTGGTTTTTGGGTGCCATGTCTGCGGTAGATGTTCGAGTTGAGTGGCAAGGGAGTAAAGTATTGTCGAGGTTCAGATTCCTTCAAAGTCGTCGTAGCCTGAGTAGGAATCAACAGTCGATAGAGAGATTTTAGGTGGGCTGACAGCACTACACACAGAAGACAATGTCAGAAAAGTTCATCCATGGCACCACTCTGCAATATAAGCAACCATCAACCTCAACTCCCCGCACTCACTCAAGGATCAGGGTGAGGCGGAGAAACAACAGATGCCGAGTCACCGAGGCACCGACCTAGATTACCATGTAATTGCTCGGCTGTCCCAGACACGCTCTCAGTTAGATCGACTCGTTGTTGATTGGCTAGGAGGGTACGCGGGCCATGCACAACTCCGAGGTCTTGGACATGGGAGCCGTCTGCCGTCTTCTCCGGCACCGAATCGTGAATAGAGTACACACGGCAGCGTCGATGGCGATGGTGGCAGTAGTCGACCGCAACTTATGCCTGACCAAATGATATGGTGGTCGTATACGGCGTGTCGCCTGCGCTCAGTTGCATGAGAATAACAAGTGACTGACAATATGGTGTCTATGCTCCGACCCCGCTTTTGCTAGGGTCAAGTGTAATCCCTCGTCGCGCCCATCGATGCAGAGACCGAAGACTTGATTGCCCTGGACGAGGCTCTTGATCCTTATCCTTTAGCTCTACAATAACCATCAATGTCCGCAGCTGGGTCATGACGTGATACAGTGAGCTGCAGTAAAATGATGTATTAAAGCATCGCATCCTATATGTGGCTATATCTATACCTCATGTCCCAACCAGCATTCACGAATCGTTATATATACAAGGGTATATCAGGTCTTGCAAAGACTGTTAGTACAGGGGGGGCGCCTTTGTAACTCCAAATTCGAAAAACAGACAACCTGCTGTGCCGGTAACTTGAACAAACTCCTTCTGTGGGCCGCCCATATTTCTCCCGTTCGAATGCCCACGAAGTCAGGTATAAGACATGCCAAGGTTGGCAAGAAAGCCGAATAAAACGTCAAACGAGCTGGTTCTAGATAAGGCCCCAAGATGCCCAGTGTACTATGGTTCCACTGATGGATAGCGATCAGCACAAACATGTAAGAAGATCATTGAACTTGAAATCGCACAATGCTGTGTCAATCGTCGAGAACTAGCATCATCAGGAAGTAGGTTAAAAGCCGACATCGATGTTAAGTTCATGACTTTGGACGGACACCGGCTTTGTTGGTGCTGACCAGTCAAAGCATTGCTGCAGTAGCCCACATGACTTGCGGAAAACACCGTAGCACTCCAGTCACTGATGTAAATAGCCAGGGTGAAAATAGTTGTCGTAGTAAGGATGGTTCGGAGGGGCCAAATCATGATTGTCGTGCGACTCGATGTGAATCTCTGGGCCTCTACACTGGACCACATCTGCTAGAACCGTCTCTGGACGGGGGCTAAATGAAGCTCCATGCGGCTCTTGGATAGTGGGTATGCCCATGTCGAGGCTGTCCCTGGATGCTGCCTCCCCAGGGGAGGCACTTGTTGATACTCTTGTCAAAGAAGAATTGTCCTCAGAAGAAGTCTTTCGGCCATGCTTCCGACTCATATGTGCGCGGAATTGTCCTCGGCGGACATAGCCTTTGCGATAACCCGCCAATGCACAGACATCACACAAGAATCTCCAGCCGTCCGGAGCAGTATTGCCGGCAAAGGAGTCTATGTCGTTGTGAGTTGAGTCCGTCCGATGAGTCAACTGGATGTCTCTTGGGTGGAGGTGGTAGGATGATGAGGTGGACGAAGTCAAAGGGAATGCTCTTCCTTGTGAGGATGAGCCGGATCCTCCAGGGTCAAGATGTTGGCTTGCTATCCTATTGCTCACACGGCGCAGAACCTCGATAGTATGGGGCGATCTGGGCTGCCAGATGGAGCTATTTCGAAGGTCCGAGATGATTTGGAAGATGTCCTGTGGTGGCACTTGGGTGATGTTCGTGTAGTAAGTGTAAGCGAATGGTTTGGAACGCATGAAGGTGAAAGAATTCCACGTGTTGTTATCGAGGCTCAGACTGTCGTGAATTAAGTTTGCATTGGCGCTGAAATTGGCGTTCTCAAACAGCCTAGCGAGGAGTTGCTCGGTTCCTTGATCTAATGGGCCTGGAACCGAAAGACTGCTAGGATAGGCAGCGGGAATGTGGCAGTAGGACGCCATTGTGATTCCAGTAATGGACCCTGTCAGTGGCTGACAACTAGCCTAGTCTCCAAGCTAGCGAGATGAATGAGATGGGGATTGGATATGTGCAGGCGTGAGTGCACAGTGGTTGTCAGCTTTGCGGGGCCTCAGAATATGGGAGACCCTGAAGGTGAAGTGGTCTCAAACAACGAGAAGGGACTGGCAGAGAAGTCTTGGACGCGCAAGGGAAAGCCGTGTACCAGAGCAGCTAAGGAGTGTCGAGAATATGGAACCTAGGTAGATCGATCAGAAGAATAGGAATGGAAAGTTCAAGAGCAGGAAGTCAAGATATGTATACGTGGAGAAGGGGTGGGAGAATGAGAAATGAACGGGAGAAATGAGCGATATGAGATGCATCGGACTTGTGTAGATGGCTTTCAAAAGTATCCAGCATACATCAACACAGTGTAGAAATTGTCGAAACTGGACGACTAGCACCCAAGCCCCAGATCCGACGACCGTGTGGACCGGCCATAACATGTCGTAGCATCATTTCTATGAGAATCTCAGCCTTATTGTTGATAAGGTGCCTCATGCCCGAGCGGTGAGGGTCACGGGGCTGGTGTCTGCAGTAAACCTCGCCACAGGATCGAGTAAGGACTCAGGACTGACGACACCAAGTAGCGATTGGCGCGCAGGACATCGTAGGGGAGGCGGTGAGACGCGACTCAAACCGCATTCATGGGGTTTGTCAGGCTGTTGAGGTTAGTTAGGCCGATGAGGCTTTCATCCCAGCTAGTGGGAAAATAGATCACCTCGGCACAGCGGCGAGTTCTCGATGAACAGTGCATCATGCATGTCAACCGCTACGCCGCTCATCAGTAGTAGTATGTTAATACAAACATTCTCCGCTGAGGTGCGAGATAGGCTGTCAAACACCGAGGTGTGGATGGATTAGATAACGGTGGTGGCAAACCACGACAAGCATAGCTTGAGGTTTCTGGGCCATTTTTTTCAATTCAAGGGTTGTCCTGGGAATTTCCTCTTGGCGGATCCTTTTACACGCCCAGGTCACAATATCCCTATGCGTCGTGTGGAGGCGGAGACTGTGCCTTTGTTGTTTGGACATCTGAATCTGGGAATCAAACGTGGAAGGATGGAGGATGGAGGGGGGTTCTGAATGGTGTGTGGACCGTGGTGTGGTGAACAGAGGACGCCAGAAGAGAAAAATGGATTAGCCACGGTGGCCGATATGCATGTCTGCCTAGTTGCGGCACTGCGTTGGCAGTTGCGACTGGACTTTGCGAATTGTATCCTTCCTTCCTTCCACAAATCTGTGTACGTGTTACGCGTTGCAGAGACGAGGAAGGAACGGGAATTACCGAAAGGGGGAAGGAACAAATAAGGCTGCTACCGATGCATGCTGCCTGGTTCGCATCCTACTTAGTACTATCCTTTCAAGTTTTACAAACCTCGCATCTACCAATCATGCCAAAAAACACCTCCCACCCCTAGCCACACAACCTCAGGCACAACCTCATACCATGACCTCGTTGTTGGGTATCAACCCAAGTTGGCGCGGTTGGGTACAAAGGCCAACCAGAATGATGAGGCTTCGACGCATGGCATGCGCCTCAATACCTCGACCCATGTCGTACATGCGAACCTCTGAAATCCATGCATCTTCTGAGATCAACGCACCACTCTTCTGGGATTCCTTAGATGCATGCTGCAACGCAAAAGATGCACGCCTGGATGACCCCTCCGATTTCATCATCCGGTTTGGCAATCCACAATTCCTACTCGTCCACAGGTACCAAGTAAGTACCTCTCAACCACCGAGTCTGCACCCAGAAAGTTGGCACCTCCTAACTATCGAGTTCGCAGGTCGACATGGCCAGAAGACGTGGGGACAATCGCCAACAGACCAAGGGCGAGCTGCTTCACAATGAAAACCAGCCACCCACGGTCCTCACTGACATGAACACCCCCCCCACTCCAAACACTGCCGGGCAAAGTGCGTCTACGCCCGCCCCCCGTTGTCAGGTTTGGACCATTTTCTTGTCAATCATCATGCATTCACAATAAACACTCATGTATTGCTTGACGCATGTATTGTGTGTTTCAGAGTACGCGAGGCTCTAGAGGCTTTCCATGATTGGGATACGGGTCTCACGACCTTTGCCAAGGTTCTCGACACACCCTCTTCAAGAAGAACAACACATACAAAGATGCGATGGTCTTCGTCCTCGCCCCCATCCCATGAACAGCCCAAGAGACAACCCAAGAGGGAAGTTCAACAACACATCAATGCCCACGCAGTCCAGCCCATGCCGATGACTACAACGTCGCCACGCTCTCACGCCCTGCAAAGCGATCAGTTATCAATATGAGGCGGCCTTCGCCTACCCTCACCGCTTCTTCGACACCTGGTCACCCAGCGATACTCCCATTGTTTTCGTCGCACTTTCCAATATCCTTCAACTCTTTCACAAAGTTCCAAGTCTCAATCATGACGAGAGCACGTCGCCCAGATTTCATGTCAACTGTCAACCTCTGTTTGACCTTGCGAAATACAACTCATGGATGCCACTTGATGTCAATGATCAAAGAGTCGCACGGAACAAGTGATGTGGAATCATCCTGCGACCATCAGAGGCAGATATTTGCGCCCTCTCCCTTTTCCCGGCCGCCGATGCCTAATCTACATGTTCCTCTATCATGCTCGTCCCTCGGATTACCGAGTCCTCGCCGGGATATTACCCAAACAGAAGCCCAACGAGCCGGCATCCTCGAATGAGCAACACCAAAGCCGCAGTCTTGATTTCACACTATCATTTTCGCGCAAAACTTGCTCGATATGAGACAAGGTCAATTGGAGCATGTAATGATACACACCGCACTACCGCTTTCGACATAAGCCACGCGCATGACTGTCCTCCACTGTCGTCAGCGACAGAGCTCCAGCCTCTGTTCACTGATTGCAATCTCAGATCCCCTTCCGCAGACTGATATCTTGGTCATAGTTTATACCGGCAATTCGTCCGCTTAATGCTTGAAGTGTCTACTTAGTACGATTGACGCGAGCATACGTTCCTACACCTCTTCGGGGCCGTTCCCTCAAGTGTCAGCCACACATTACCTTACACATTCCTCGTATACCCAAGTCGCAGATTCTATGCAAATGCATCATTTCCCTCCAAGAAGAGATGCCTGAAACATACCGAAAGTCCAGCTTTCGCTCCAGCTCCCACCATTTGTGTGCGAGAAATCTTTTCCTTTTCCCTTCTCCATCTCCATTTCGACCTCGAAACCCTGCGCGCTCAACGACTCGGATTTTGTCCGCCACGGATCATTGCCTGACATGTCGTCGCAGGAGAATGAAGAAGCGCTCTCGTGGTTTTCGGTCCCGCTGCTACCGTAACACCCGCTTGAGCTAGGTTCGCGGTTCACTGGTTGATACCCGTCGTCTTGCTCTTTGGTCCATGTCATTTCCCTCGAGGCGCTCAAGTCATGAGTCTGGAGGATCAGGTCGTCGACACTGTCAACGGCCTCGGTCGCCTCGGTCACCGAGTCCTGCAGAGATGTCTCTGGGTCATGGCGAGGGTGATCTCTGTGATGCTTGAGCATGTGGTTGATGTAATTGCCTACGTTCCGGAATCCCTTCTTGGCGCAGCCGGCTACGGGACAGACATAGACTTGGCCCGGCGGCGCTTTGCCCTTCTTGTGTGTCCATGGACTGAGCGAATGACTTGGGCTGCTCCTGTCAACGATGGATGGTGTCATCGAATGAGTCGAAGTCTGCGTCTGGGGGGAGAGTTCGGCCGCGAATGCGGGTCGATGAACACCGCTTCCATGGCACGATTGACGACAATTCTGCAAAAGGACTTGATCTCCGAATCCAAAGGTGGGGATGAGGCCGCCGTTCGAGGAGGTGAGTGATTGCGAACGCGAATGCATCTCCCTGATGGGCATCAGGAACGAGATGTGAGAGTCAAATACCCTGACTAAGTCGGTTTGCACGCGTTCAAAGTACGCGTCCTCGCGGACCTGGACGACCGAGTGCCACAAAGTATCCGGCACAATGTCCCAGAGATTCCAATGATAGCGCATGATGTTGTACGTCGTTTGCGACTCTCGCAGCTTCTGCACTGCACGCCAGTGCTCGGCCGGGAGTCGCAGGTAAGCGTAGACGGCGTAGCAGAAGCGTGACAGGTCCTCACACCTCAAGATAGGACGAAGAATGTCTATCAGCCGGTTGTTGTTGCTGCCGCTGATGGGGCTGATGCAGTCGACATTATCGTTCAACTCTGTGCCATCGACGGTGACGACATTGAGCATGACCGGCGTTCTATAATCCAGTTGAGGCTCAACCATCCAATCCTGATGATCCATCACAACGAGCACACTTGATGACGAAGAGGCCTGTTTTGAAGAGATGATTATCCACCCGCCTCCCCCGCTGACAACCGTGCAGGGTAATCTGTAGGTCGTAGGTGACGTAGTTCAACCACTGTGCGTGTAATGGTTGTATAGTGTGTTGTTCAGACTGGGGTGGACGCGTGAAGGTAAGGGAGAGAGAGTGAGGACCTGAATACCAGTTCGCGTCCGTGAGTCAGTTAGGCTGCGAGAGAGGACACAGCTAGTCCAAAAGGCGACCAAAACCAAGTAGGCCACAGCCCAATAAACCAATGAATGAGTCGAGGGGGCCTGATCAAAACAGGCTGTTTGTATGCCTGATGGAAGCCCCAATGTAGCCAAAACGACAGCCTGGTGGAAGACAATATACAAGAAAGTGTATAAAAAAAATGGATCTCTAGCGCCAGTGTGCGAGGAATGTCGTGCAGAAAACTTTGCCTGGATCAATATTCTGCTTTGTCTTTGGTAGGAAAAAAGAGAATGGAAATGGAAATGGAAATGGAAATGGAAATGGAGTGAATGTCAGGATAGAGGAGAACCGGCCCCAGAAAGACAACCTGGCGAGATGGAGACGGGGAATGATGAAATGGAATGGGACGGGACGATGATCAATTTGATAGAGGAACAGAAACAAGGGGCATTGGGTAAGAAGTATAGTCGAAAGAGATCGAGTCATTATTATTAGCCATGGTCGATTTTGTCGCACCTGGGTACAAATATCATCGTCTCAGTGCTGAAACAACAGCTGCTTGACAACATGAAGATTCTGCCTTGCAGTCTCTAAGATCGATCTCAGGTCCAGCCTTGGAGAGTTGATGGCGGTCGGGAGGGCTGGACAGGTGAAGGATCTGGTTTCAGGGTGGACAAAGCCACTCATAATCACCACCACCTTCACCGTTAAGACGAAAGTCCAACCTAGATTTGGCCTCCCTTTGATAGGAAGGATGTAGTCGGTTGAAGCAAGCGTAAGCTTTGAGAACCTAGCAATCTTTCAAAAGAAGGCGCCAATCCCCTGGTACACTTGTCGTCTCAAGCCATCAAAAGCACGAGTGCCTAGCTCGCCTATCGATAACTGTCGGCTACCATGAACTACTCCGTAGGTAGAGATGAGCCGTGGTCGTCTATACTTGCCTCTGCACAGGCCTTAGCCCACAAACGGGGGCATTGATTCCCCATCAAGTAAGCACGTTAAGGTACCGAAGCTAAAGGGAGAGGCCGACATTGGTAGGGTCAATGTCCAGCCCCTCGGCCCTTTGAGGCTGTGCCTTGTACTTCAATGCCCGCGGGGTCGGGTGGACCGATCTTTCACACCCTCGCCTAAACGACAGGTTCAGGCATCACAAAGACAACCGAGTTGGACCCAAATCCGAACCTCAGCTTCATTAAATCTCAACCATGGTGTAGCCAGTAATGGACAGCTACTCGTCAGGAATGATGTGACTTGTTTCGTTGACGAGCCACGAAGACAAAATCAGGATGGGGCCGTGCTATTTTCGAGCAGGACTGTGATGGTTCTGTGGCTTTTGGAATTATCAGTGATCTCTGAGCAATATCGAGAGATCGAGTCTCTAAGTCGGCAGATTCTCGACTCTTGTCGCCAAGATATACAGCAGGATTGTTGGCTGATGCACATATGGTGTACGCAGCCAGCATCTATAGAGACGTAAATCACGTATCAATCTTGCGTCATGCACTTGTCGACCAGGCGCACCGCCATCTCAAAAGGACGACAATCGGGCATCCGTGACCCCCTGACCCCTGGTGCCTTTGAGCATTCCAGCCTCCAGGACAGCCGTTACGCGTGGCTGACCATCTAAGGTTCTATTCTCGGGGTTTGAGGCAGCCACAACTCGGGTCTCAATCCGAGTGCTGGCTGGGCATGTGGTATGCTCGTCACAGCCCTAACTGATTGGTCGGCAGAGAGCAATGGACCGAAAGCTTCTGATGCACGAGCGACTTGGTAGATTGAGGTGTGGTTAAAGTCACGAGAGGGCTCGCGTAATGGAACGTCCAACTTCTCAGACTTTTTGGTCTCGAGGTTGAACTGGGACTTTAGTTGGTCGAGAAACTCATACGCCTCGAGCTAGGATCTAGCAACTCTTCGAAGACTTCCTGCGCGAAACCTCTCCTATTATATCCGACATCACATACCTGCCAGGGGTTGGTATTCAGGCACAAATGTTTATCTCGGGCTTTGCTAATGGCGACGTATCCCCTGTCATGATTGCAAGAAGGATTTTGCGAGCATGATGAGATTACCTCGTACTCATGGTGCTCGTACTCATGGCAAGCCTGCAGTGTAAAAGGTGGTCGCATCACTGACAAGGCCAGAAATATCAGGAAGTTGGCTTTGCTCAAGTGACGCCATCAACTCCATCTGTTGCTGCTCACTCAGAGTCTGCATTTGGTTCGGGGTCGGAAAGGTCTGTTGCATATAGCGTGAGTACTCATGGCCAAAAGGAGCCAGGTAGGGTAAGTCATCATAGTTCATATCAGGTGAGCCGGTGATCCCAGGGATGATGCCGGGCATCAAAGGGGCAGCTGTCCACGCGGCAGACCCCTGTGTCGTGGTCGGCAGAAGTCCACTAGCGTTGCCAGGGTTGAACACCGGGAGGCTGTAGTGCAGGGCCTGTGATTGGATGTTGAGCTGTGGTACTGAAGTGGTCACTGACGTCTCCATGTATGCACCTGGAGCAGCTTGAGGAGCAGGTTGATGTTGGAGTGATGGATTCAGAGTATCATTGCCATATGGCCTGGTGACGTGCTCCACGTACATGTTTGCAGCATTTTTGAATGTGTGATTCGCATAGGCGCTATGGACTGACTGCGTCGACTGTGGTGATTGAGGGCCAAAGATGGAGGTATTGGCCGTACTTGCGGGACTGCTGGCAAACTGAGAGGCAGATGAGCTTGCATCTTGTGTATTGGTGGTTGAAACATAGTCGGACTTGGGAGACTCGGCGAGCTTATCCGTCTCATACGCCTTGAGACATCCGCGGACGAGATTGTCGTATAGCTGCTGAGCAGACCTCACTCCAGGCCAACGATCCGCACATAGGTCAATCGCCTTCAAGGCGTCTCGCACGTGTAGGTGAACCTCGTCCAGGGGATGTTGTTGTCGAATGGCAGGATATGATAGAGACCATAGAACAGTGTTGAGGGCCATGAAAATGGCTTGGGTGAAGATCCAGGTGATGTCGATCAACCGGGCTTCCACTTGTCGCTTCTGCATCTGGATGTTGAAGACTGCAGCGGCATAGCACTTTTGCGCAGCATCGATCGAAGGGGTGGGAATTTGAGGCGATGGGCGGTACATGAAGACAATCATGGTATTTTTCCGGCCGATAAACCAGGTTTCGCTCAGCCCACTTCCCTCGTCATTCTTGGGGCAATCACGCACCCAGGCGTCAATTTTCTGGAGCATATCGTGAAACCATGGATCAGTATCACGCACGGGGGTATCCCGCTTCTTGAGATAAAGTGTTCTTCGAATTTCCGCCTGCAAGAGTCTCATCTTGAAGAAGTGGATCGAGATACATTTCTTCATGATGGGGTGATGCCCTGGGAGCAGGCCTTCCGGGGTGATGAAACGGTCATCGCAGAGTTCAAAGAACTGGACATTGATGTTGTCAACGGTCACACCAAAGGCGCTGGGTCTGCCGAGGCTGTGAGCAAGACCGTATTCCATTGAAGTGATGCACCAGAAGAGTCGGCGTCTCATGTCAATTTCGAGTGGGTTTGGACGGACACCAGACGGGGGGTTCAAAATCGTGTTCTCTTCACAAAGGCCCAGTTCCTGGCAAAGTTTGGAGGCGATGCCAACGACCCAATATGCGGCTGTACGAGTCGGGGTCAACAGAGAGTACTGAGCAATCAGAGCAAAACACTGCAGAGTCGAGAGGTTGTGCTTTTGAACGGCACCAGTGAGGAATGGCAAGGCTGCGAGATAGTAGCTATCGGCCAGGCCAGCATATTGGGTGTCGAGTTTTTGCATACTGATGGCAATGACCATGCGAAGCTGGAAGTTCAAGGTGGGATCATCGGATCCCTCATAGACGGCATGGAGATCTTGGCGGAAGGAAGGTTCATGGAGTAGAGGGAGCATGTACTGGGCCTTGACCATGTATATCTCAATCAGGCGGTCCATAAGCTGGGGATTTGGTAGATCCGGGGCGGCAACTGAGCTGATAAGCGGGTACACTTTTGAGGTTGGCTTGTCGCTCTCAGCGTCGAACTTTTGCTTGATCTCCTCGGCGGCGTGGTGTGGAACGACATCTTTAATAGTTCTCCGGGCAGAGTTCTGTTTTGCAAACTCCATGACGAAGCGAGTGATGGCGATGCCACTTGACGGGCCGAGGAATCGAGGCTGGTCATGTTCGCGAAACTTGACTAGGCCAGCGCTCCTGGCCATGGACTCCGGGTCTGGCTGAAAATCCTCCTCTTGTTGTAGGGCCTTGAGCTCATTATGGAGGCGTCGCACGGTATCCTGCAAAGAGGTGATGTACGTGCGGGGGATAGTTCTATTCTTCGCAGAGTCATAGTACTCGCAATGAGCATTGCTGCGGTCACATGGTTCGCATCTGGGCAGAGCGGCGTCGCATCGGGTTTTCCTCTGAGAACAAGCATGTCAATAGACGTCTTTGAGTTGGGACCGCAGACAAGTGTTAATTGGGGAACGTACCTGTCGACAACGAACGCAGGCTGTCACAGTGTGGTGAACACGGTCGCGCGAGGGTGTGGTGTCAGGCGAGTCAGCCATCGTGGCATTGTCTAAGTCGGGGGCTGAGGGAGAAGCCTCAGTCCAGGCTCAGTCAAGGAAGAGGATCGAAGAGGGGCATGGCTCATTATGTATCAAGTGTAGATGGAGAGCGATAGTTGATAGGTAGACGATGGACGATGGACAAAGGATGGAGTTGCCGAGATGGTCATTGACAACGCTTGACCTGATAAAAGTGAGAGACTGGTGGTCACTAGTCACGGTGGTGGTGGTGGTGGTGGTGGTGGTGGACGGATGGACGGACTTTTGAACACGAATGGGTTTCTTAGGTGCCTATGACATTTGACGAGGGAAAGAGCGATGGTAGTGGAGAATGGTGGAAAGCGCTTGCCATAGTTTGGTCCACAAGACTGACTTGAGAGTTTGGAGAAAGAGCGGCGGCTAAGGCTGGGCAGGCGGCACCTGGGACTTCTGACACTTCTGGATAACAGCGAAGAATCTTCTTAGCAGCTATAGTCAGCCCAGCAGGGGAGACTCTGACATGCAGGCATTGGTGCATTGTGGCATCTTAAACATTTCCTGAGTATGCGTAAGGATTCGGAGAAGATGTCATGGCTGTCCAACCAAATAAACAACCTGTCGTTCTCGAATTTCAGCAAGTCTGCCCCACGAGTCATTGTGTCCTAGCCTGAAGATCCGGAAGTCAAGGGGCATGACAGGCTGGACAGACTATTGGTTGAGTACAGAGCCTTGCCTGGGAGGCCGTGTGCCCTTGCCCAGCTCAAAGGACCCAGTAAGGGCCCCGTGGGCTTGGAAAGGGGTTCCAGGGTTCACAAGCAGGACCCTCCCACGCCTGGAACCACCCAACCAGAAGCCTGAAGCGCCTAAGGCACCAGAGCTGAATGCCTTACTAAGAAGGCACCTCGATTCACCGACTCGAAGAACGTCGACTGAGGTGGCCCAATGACGATTGAATTACGAGGCCTGGGCGACCTCTTTCAAATCCTACTGATCCAGAGCTGTTCTAATATCCGTCTCTGACGATAGATGTGCAAGAAATGTTTGACCAAAAATGTTAAGAGACGTCGTCAATCATGGTGGAAGAAAAACGACAGTGGGTAAGTGGTTCCTCTACTTGCCTAGCCTTCAACTGATGGCCCCTAAAATGATGTGATCCAGTTAGTTACCCCTCAACGCCCCCGGCAGACCGTTTGGCCCGAGAAACCCTAACGCCACCCATTCAGGCCCCTCGAATTTCGGGCCTACGCCAGCGCCAGGCACTGACATTGGTAGCAGACTCCTGTGGAAAAAGGAAGAAGCTTTGTTGGCATCCAAGCGACACATGCGCCTACGAGACTGTGTTCCCCGGGCCAGGCCATTGACATGCAGGCATTACGGAGTACACTTACTCGTCCTTCCAATCAGCACTGTGCCCTCCCAGCACCGTACCACCGAAAGTTGAGACACTTGAGTCGAGATACGAGATAACGTTGAACCATCCCACCATCCCACCATCCCACCAACACCAACACCAACTCGTACTCACCTCTGCTTACACTCAAGCACGATTCACTTGAATCAAGAGTCTATATTCGGATCCAGGGAATTGGATCAAGAGCAGGCTACAGTCATCTACCATCGAGCAACTCAACTTGTTGGCCATTTACAACATCTCTCCGTCCAACTCCATGTTCTTCGCACTTTCAGCTTTGTCTGGAACTTAGCCCCTCGAGCTACGGGGATAACGTCATACACACATACTGCTCAACTCGATTCTCTTCATGACGAAACCCGAATCCATTGAGTCGTTGCTGTCGCCATCATTGCGTGTCTCGCGTCCAGTGGCCGCATGTGCAAGATGTCGCTCCGCCAAGATCAAGTGCGACGGCAAACTTCCAGCTTGTTCTGCATGTGAAAGGTCTGGAAAGGGTACAAGTTGTTCAAGTGCCAATGATGAGTTCGCCCGGGGCAAAGAACGCAGTTATGTCGCAGCCCTTGAAGCAGCTGCGCAGAGGCTGCAGAGGAAGGTCGACCAAGCGAAGATGCAAGCAGCTTCTGGTCATCCCAGTCAACCGTCGCAGCTTTTGCAACGCCCTGTTCAGCCTCGAAGGATCAGCGGTGCTCGCCGGAGAGAGGCTACAGACGTCGATGAGTTGGTTAGTGATTTTGGCTTCCTGACCGTCAACGCCACCTCTAGAGACTTCCACGGCTTCACTGCAACCATGTCTTTTGCAAAGCTGCTCCTGACTGCGGCGCTCAAACAAGAACTGCCCCGAATGGAATCTGGTGGTCTTCCTCCACGATACGCCATTACCCCTATGGTCAACCACTATCTTGAAAACATATACCCGCTCTTCCCCTTCTTCTCCGAAACCGACCTCATGGCGAGCCTATCACGCATCTACCAGGAGCCGTCAATTGCCGTCTCGGCGGAACCCATAGATGTCTGGAATATTCGTCTCATCTTGGCAATATCATATGCCTCGACTTCCCAGCGCAAAGGCGACGACAATGATCGCATGGCCATCCAGCACGTGACGGCTGCACGCAGCCTTGCCAGCTATGTTCTGCACCCCGGCTCCATAGCTGGTGTGCAAGCACTTTTGTTGCTGGTGCAATATTCTCTCGTGGACCCGGCCCATTTTGACAGCTGGTATTTGATTGGAATGGCCTCACGACTGGTGGTGGATCTTGGGCTTCATTGTGAACCACCACCTGAGACGCGCATGAGCAGATTGGAGACGGACTTGCGGCGGAGGATATTTTACTGTGCTTACGCATTCGACCGATTGATCAGCATGGCTTTGGATAGGGCATTCTCTTTCTCTGATGATTCTGCTGCCGAGGTGAATTTCCCTCAATCTGCCTCAGAGACAGGTTCGGCATCATCGCAGCTGTTCCTCCGCTCCACCAAGCCTTCGCTATATTTGTTCGACATTCGTAGGGTCCAGTCTACCTTCTATCAGACGACCAGGTGGTCCTCTCGATCGCAGTGGCCGCTCGCCACCGCAGCCACGTACGCAAGCTCAGTATCCAACGACATCCATGCATGGTATGCCACCATTCCGACCGATCTGTCACCAAAGCACATTGTTTTGTTCAACCTAGAACGACTGTATTGCCAGATTCTGGTGGTGTCACCCAATCAACGAGTGCCCGCCAGTAGCATGACCGACCTAAATCGAGAGCTCGTGTTTGAGTACTCGGCCCAATTTGCAGACCAGCTCGAACCAGTCACTCAGGATGTCAGCTGGCATGCATACCTGACGTACGCCGATATCTGTCGTGCGCAGTACGTGGGCCAGAAGTTTCTCGAGGTGCTATGGTCAGATTTTGATCGATTGCTCAAGACGACACATGCAATCTGCGATCAGTCGACCTCAACAGGCCCATTGGACAATGTACACCGAGCGACCGAGTGCCTGGGAAAGATCATCCGAATCCTTGACTTTGCTAATGTCCGATGGGGATTGCCACAAATGCGAAAGCAATTCGAGAAGGAGTCTGCCGTCTTGTTCTCTCGGTTGAAGAGCCGTCAGGTGGAATTTGCTCCAGCGCAGGCCACAGCCTCTGTCTCCCCTCCCACTGCGTCCAACCAAGGGGCAAGGTCGGGGCCTCTGGAGTATTACCCAGGTCCTGGTCAGTATGGATTTGAGGAGGTCCCATTTGCGCAGGTGCCTAGCCCACCTTTTGCTACCAGTGTTGGCGGGTCTGGAAGTGGGAACATGCCACCTGAAGATTATTCGCAAGGATATAACTATCCGCCTACATCGTTACCCAGAAGAAAGTACGAGTTTTACGGAGGGCCAAAGAGGTAGTTTCCCACCCTCCACCAGTCATTAGCCAAAGTCAGATGATGGGCAATGGATGCAAGGCATAGGTCGAGGGTTGACAGATGATAGCGCCACTATCTCAGACCTGTGTAGCGTTCAAATGTTCCAGTCGAGAAAAGGTCAGGCGCAGAGCACACGTGTATATGCGGGTTGCCTTGATTGGTGCTGTGGAGAAATCGCCAATCCTTCTTTTAAGGTGCTCACATGCAAAGTGGAGGATCGCCTGTCCACCCCACGATTACGATCACGGGTTCCAAACAGGTGCGAATTTTGATGGCCCCTGGAACATTTAAAATTCCATCCGCAGTCTGGCAATAAGACAATCCGAGATGCTCTTTGACGAACTGACAACTGCTCAAACACCAAAGTCGAGTTGTCTTGGGCTTCAATCATCCCACGGCCCAATCCATTCTGTCCTATAAGCTTCCATATTACTCCGGAAATGGAGCCCCGTTCTAAGTAAGTAGGAGGGTGAATGACGTCGCTGCCTGAAGCTGATTCGGCGTGTCATTTTGGGACCTGCGCCTGCACTTTTGCGTGCCTTCTGGTCACCATTTGCTCCTTCCTACCAAATTGACACCAACACGACAACTCGACACCAGTTGATCGCACCTGCCTTGAACTCTCAGTGCTGTTTCCCGCGCCTTCCGAGTTCTTGACCAAAGCTTCACTCCTCCCTTTAATCTCGACCACGTCCTCCTCGACGCCTCGACGCCTCGACGCCTCGATTCCAACACGTCAGTCAACCTCTCACCTTCCAACCACCTATCCTCCTCTATCGACCTATCGAGTCCCCCAGTCCTTCTCCTCGGCCGCTCAAGACAAGCCTGACCTACCAATGCCACTCCCGCCCTAGCTATGGTCCGCTTCACAAGCGGCTTACTCCTGTTCACGGTGTTGACCGCTGCCGCTCCTCCTGATCCTCACCTCCACCCTCTTCAATCCCAAGAAACTTTGTCCTCACATCCCATAATCTCCCACAATGGGCAGAGAAGATTACAAGGAAGATTTCTGCACATCACAGGTATAATTCCCAGTCGCCGTGTCCTCTCGCAACATCCCTGACACCGTCTTCAGACATCCATCCCGATCCCTTCTATAAAGTCCATTCGGACCCAAGCCAGTCTTGTCACTCTGGCAAAGGCCAAGCGGGTCATTTTGGCGCTGAAGTCACCGACTGCGACACCCCTTTCTCACTCGTTAATGCCACCTTCAAATGGATCGAACAAAACATAAAAGATCAGGTTGACTTTGTCATTTGGACCGGTGACTCGGCTCGACACGACAACGACGATCGTTATCCCCGCAGCGACAAACAAGTTATCAAACTCAACCGCTTCGTCGTCAACAAGTTCGTCGAAACCTTTGGCAAATCCGACAATCTCGACGACCCTGACCCGACAAATGACTTTGTCGTTCCTATCGTTCCAACGTTTGGGAACAATGACATCCTTCCCCACAACATTTTCCAACCCGGTCCAAACAAATGGACCCGCGAATACGAAGAATTATGGGCCAAGTTTGTTCCCCAAGACCAAAAACATTCGTTTGCAAGAGGGGGGTGGTTCTTTTCCGAGGTCATTCCAAACAAGCTAGCAGTCTTCAGCTTGAACAGCCTCTACTTCTTTGATTCCAATTCCGCCGTTGATGGCTGCGATGCCGACACTGAACCAGGCTACGAACACTTTGAATGGCTCAGGACCCAACTTCACTTCTTGCGCCAGCGAGGAATGAAGGCAATCTTGATTGGTCATGTCCCTCCTGCCCGGACCGCCAGTAAACAAAACTGGGACGAGTCCTGCTACCAAAAGTACACCCTCTGGTTACGCCAGTACAGAGATGTCATCATTACCTCCATCTTTGGCCATATGAACATTGACCACTTCATGTTCCAGGACGTGACCGAGCTAAAATATAAATTCAAGATCGACGGCGTCGATGACGAATTTTCCCGCCTCGAGAGCCTCGAGCCCATATCCAACAACGAGACCTTTAACATTGCCGCCAAGGCACAGTACCTGAATGAGTTGAGGGCAGGCTGGTCGGCACTGCCAAAGCCTCCACCCCATTCCTCTTACGCAAACTTGGAAGTACCGCAGTATGATGCTGAAAAGAAGAAGAAGAAGAAAAAGCACAAAGGCGATGACATGGACAAATTCCTTCATGCCATTGGCGGACCGTGGGGAGAACGTTTTAGCATGAGTTTGGTGTCGCCCAGTGTTGTTCCGAATTTCTTCCCAACTTTGCGCATTATCGAGTACAACATCTCCGGCTTGGAGAAGCTGAGTCCTGCAGATCACCCCACTGGAGCGCCAGCGGAAATGTTGGTCGCGCGGGATGGTAAAGATATGCTCGATCAAGACTCGGTGGATGCAAGCACAAGTCATCTGTCGATGCAGGCTTTTGATGACGTACCACAGGCTCTTCTCGATGAATATGTCGAATCAGAAGACCTCGACAGCCTGAAGAAAAAGAAGAAGAAGAAGAAGAAAAAGAAGAAGAAACAGCACAAGTTCCCCGTCCCCAAGCCGCCTTCCAAATTAGACCCCCCAGGACCTGCATACTCACCTCAACCCCTTTCTCTCATCTCCTGGACACAGCTTTTTGCCAACCTGACCGAAATCCATAATGACATTGAAAGTGAATCCCAACACAACGTCGACGCCGAATATAACTATCGCAAACATTTCAAGTTCAAGGTTGAATACCGCACCAACAATGACAGTGATTACCAGATGAAGGATCTGACGGTCAAGTCGTGGTTGGATCTGGCGGAGAAGATTGGAAGGAGCAAGTATCCCAAATTGTCAGACGATTCGGGGCATGAACTGGAAAAAGGCCAGGATGAAGACGGCGTCGATGCGCTGAACAAGGCCCAGAACAATAAGAAGAAGGGGAGCTCAAAAGTTAAAAAGGCCCGAAATCACCTGTGGAAGGTCTTCGTCAAAAGAGCCTTTGTCCATACCAAGCCTGAGGAGGAGATTGATCAGGAATTTGGATCCTATGACTAGGATCTGCTGAGCTGGCATGAACGAAAGACATGAAGATCTTTGTATGTATGATTGATTGGATTAATTGGCCAAGACTGTTTGAGCCTGCCTATGAAGATATATGAACAGATATTTTGCCTGGTTGACCGGTGCATTTTATGACAGTTGACAGCTAAAGTATCCAGGAAAGTCACTCGCCTAGTATGCTGTACAAGCCAAATGCAACTTCCCAACGTACAAAAAACGCTCGATATGTTGTTGGGTCTCGCTGACACCAATGATGGCAAGGAGATATTCAAAGAGACATATATACCTGTGTCATAGAACCCGTCCCTGGTTGAGGTCGTCCTTCTTCTGGATCAATACCTCCCTTTCCTTGATCCCTCTCAATTCTGCATTGAAAAAGCCGCATCCCACATCCAATTCGGATAAAACATTCCACTCGAATCCGCTTCTGGGATCATATATGAGCCATACGAACTCATCAAATCAAACGGATCCGGCGAAGTATTATCCATCATACCATTTCCCTGACCCGGCGGCGCAGCCATACCATCCGACATCAACCCTGGCGTCGTATTCGACATATTCCCAGATTGCATGCCATGCATGGTCCCCATTTGCTGCTGCTGCTGCTGCTGCTGCTGTTGTTGTTGATGATCGAGTTTCGAGTTCTGAGGCGTCGACGCATACGGATCAAAGGGGATATTAACATTCGGAGTATCCATCGTCGCCACCGGCGAGTGTTGAATCAGCGAAGGTAAAACCCGCGGAGGTCGTCCGAGATGTTCGGTGTTGAATTCTCGTTCAGCATAGTAATTTCGCCATACCCACAATGAATCATGCAAGACGCTGGCGCTATGCCGGGTATTGAGACGTAAAGTCGGTTCTTCGTTGCGAATCGTACCGTTAGATTGATTGATGGCCCATAAATGAGTCAAGACCACGCTGTCGCGAGATGGGAAATCGTTGTTTTCAACGGACATGGCGCGTTGGATCGACATGGCGGTATTGAATGCTTTTTTCCCGGCTTCAATGTCCAGGATCCGTGAGTAGTTGGAAAATAAAAGTTTCATGACCACAAGCGCCGCGAGTTTGACCATGGCGCCGAAATAGCGTGGTACTGATCGGCTAAATTTGTCGTATTCGTTGGCGCGTTCGATTTGAGAAATGAATTCCATGGCCGTGTGGTACGCTCGCAATAATCCGTGTTTGCGCGCCGGTGAGTCGACGGGTTCGAGGAAATAGTACACTTGCAATTGTAGAGCGGCGCCGGAGACCCAGATGCTGCACATGTCTAGTATTCAGGGGTTAGTCCTGTCGGGAGAGTGATATATCCGGAGGGATTTGTGGAGGAAGGGAGGGAAAAGGGAGATGATTGATGGACTCACCGGTGATGCTGCCTTCGAGCTGTTTCTGTAATACGTGCAGATCATCTTCTAGAGATGCTAACAGAGTGCCGGCTTCGTAGGCTGATGATCCACCACCACGAGTACTGGTGTCGGCCGCCATACTGCAATTGACTCGATTGAGAAATCGTTGGATTACCAGGATATGTCGAAGACCTTGTGGGAGATGATATATGTTTTGCTCGCCACATGCTAGACTTATTGTCGGATCTGTCGATACAAACAGCGGACCCTGGCCTTCGGTGGAGGTTATGCTAGAATTCAAGTCAGCCAGTTCGAATCTAATCCAAGTATGAACTAATAACATATTCTGCCCACCTTTCAGCTGCCACAAAACATCCCGCCCACACCTTAGCAGCTTCCTCGACGTGTTCGGACAAGACACGGAACTTGACTCGGTTGAAATCCTGGAGGATCTCTGGCCGATGTAAGCCGAGATGCATACACGCTGTGCGTGCGATGGAGATCAACATGAACGAAGGGTTGGTGATCATTGAAGGTGAGGAAAAGGGCCAGACACAGAGTAGTACGATGGCTTGAATGGTGAGATGCGAATGAGGAGTCACTGAGATCTTCTCCCACATGAGTTTGTCCAGTGGTGCTCTCAGGCTCGAGTAGACGCCGACTTCCTCGTCGTAGCTTCTCGCGGCAATGGCGATGATGGTCCAAAATAGGAGGGGTGAACGTTCATAGTAGTCTTCAGGTGACAGGTCAGGTTTGAGGATGGGGAAGAAGTGATGGAAGTCTTCAAAGAAGCTGGTTCTACGGTGTCAGTCAATTGATGGAGGAGAAATGAACTCGTCTTACACATTGAACAGGCTAGACGTCTGCTGTGGAGTGATATGCAAATCACCTAATTGGTGCGAAGTTGTGGCGGCTTGCGGAATGTGAAAAGAATGGCCTCGAGGAATAGACATGGTTGGCGACTCGATGGAAGAGCCTTGAAAGGACGGCGTAAAGGTATTGTTTGGCGCGTGCTGAGAGCGCGAGCTGGAGACCTTGCGCGCGACATTTGGGAACGGTGTGAACTCTCCATTGGGAGGACCTGGAGAATCTACTACAGCATGCTCGGTCGACTCTGCCAGCGTTGTCGCACCGTGCGGCGGCGAACCACTGCGTTTCTCATCGTGCGACGAGCCTGGTTCGGTTTGGGAGCGAGAGATGATGGACCGAAGTTGCTTGACTTCTTCGGACAGGTCTTCGAGTTTGCTACCCTCTTGTCAGTACAAGAGACGGGGTTCTCTAGGCCTTTCTAGAGTCGGAGCAGGCAGCACTCACGCCCTTTTATTGATGCGCTTGAAGTCAGAATCAATCTCGCAAACCAGTGAGTTCTTGGCGCATCTGATACATTTGGGGCCTTTGTCGAGTCCTTCGCATTTGAGCTGGAGATGGCAAGACAGTTAGTATCAATGGTGACCATTCGCTTCCTGAGGCCGGCGAGACGGAGAGAGGCGCTCGCGCTCGCGCTCATGCTCATGCTCACTCACCTTGGATTGTCTGCACCTGACGCACGCTATACGTTTTGGTCGCTTCTCACTCGATGTGGTGGAGTCTGCTACAGGTTGGGAGTTGTCGCCCGCAGGCATGGGAAGGGCGCTGCGAATGGGCTTGAAGTGCGCCATTGATCCGCACCGCCATACTTTGCTGCTGGCCGGATGATTCTCGATTGAAAGGTCGAACGAACAACACACGAATCAAACATCAACGCACTTGGTGCCTCTTGGTCAATCCTCATTAAAAACACGATTGATTGGTGGCGGGGAAATGCTATTGGGTCTTTGAGCTCCTACGTAGAGGAAAGACGGTGGAACGTTGAAGCCGGAAATGCCGGTGCCATGCCTCGGCATAGCCTTGGCGTTCTTGGCGTTTAATATCATCCAAATGATGTGTCACTACTTGTCATGTATCTATCCCTCAGTGACATGCTCATCTCTCATCAATAACTTGACTTTAAACTCGCTAAATCATCTCCTATGCTTCAGTCGCCTGCTTCAGCACTTGCACAAATGTCCAGACCTCATAGAATGTGTTGTACAATGGCACAGGTGCCACTCGAATCACATCTGGCTTCCGTTGATCAGCCACAATACCCGCCTCGTTCAATGCTCCGCTGACTTTCTCGAGAAGTCCCGGTTTGAGTAACACACTCAGTTGTGCTCCACGCTTTGTTGGATCCAGTGGAGTGATGATACGGTAAGGACGATCCTGGTCATTGAGTGATGTGTCCTTGAGAAGGAGATATTGCAAGTATGCCGTCAGCTTCAACGACTTTTCTCGGAGCGCTTCAATGCTTGTCTCGTCGTATATTGACAGTGCTGCACATAATGAGGTAAGATCGATTGCTGATGGGTTCGAAATCTGAAAGCCACCTGCTCCTGGAATCGGTCTGAACCCTGTGAATGACCATGTCAACAAACATGCACGATCTGCAAACTTGGGGACATAACTCACTATTGTTCATCTCAAATCGAGATGCTTTGTCTCCACCGTACCATCCAGTCAATCGATGTCGGAAGACAGGTTTGTCACTTCCCTCTGGATACTCAACCTTCCCATGCCTCTCATGCACAAAGAGCCCGGCGATGGCTCCAGGACCGGCATTCATGTATTTATACGTGCACCAAGCGGCGAAATCAACATTCCAGTCATGAAGTTTGAGTGGGATGTTTCCTGCCGCGTGAGCGAGATCCCATCCGATGGTCAAACCTTTCGAATGTGCATATTCGGTGATACGCGCAATATCAAAGACTTGGCCAGTATAGTATTGCACACCGGGAAGAAGAACCAGGGCAATCTCATCAACGTGCTCATCAATCGTGGCCAGGATCTTTTCCGTCGAGATGATGTGGTCCTGGTCAGGCTCTACCAAAATCATGGCTTCCTTTGCATCATATCCATGCCAGCCGATATGTGACTCAATTGCATACTGGTCCCAATGTCAGTCAGGTCAAAGAAATCTGACGCAAAAGCATAGGTGATGTCAACTTACATGATCACTAGGGAACGCCTTCCACTCAAGCAAAATCTTATTCCGTGTCGAAGACGGACGATAAAATGAAGCCATCAAGAGATGCAAATTAACACTCAAGGTATTCTCAATCGCCACCTCTTCCTTCAGAGCGCCCACAAGTCGACTAGACTTCTCAGCCGCCCGCTCCGCCAACGACTGCCACGGCACAATCGGCGAGTTCTCCAACTCACGGAAATGGCCGTGTACATTGATCGATGACCATGTGTCAAGTTGAGCCTGGATATACTTGGCCATACACCGAGGTTGCAACCCTAGTGAGTTTCCACAGAAATAAATACCCTTGTCGTGGTCCGAATCATGGTCTGGTTTGGACAAAGCAGTGGATTTCAGTGATGATTTTGTCGGGATGAGGAATTTGTTGCGGTATTCGCGTAGAGGATCGGATGCGTCTAGACTTTGTGCGTATTCTGCTGTGTCGCCATTTTCAGGGAATGTTGTCTTGGACATGCTGGAGGGGTTCAGAGGCGGCTGGGTCGTCCTGGTTTGTTCGGTTTCGAGAATTCCTGGTGCCATTCTTGCAGGTGGTAGTGTTGGTCGTAGATGTAAAGAATTGTATGGATAGTCCGAGTCGAGTAGCAGTTTTGTTATCCAATTGATGTCAGGTCTCAATTCAAATCCTCAAATTACCAGAATAACAAGGAACAACACCTGATGGTTTTTATGCGATGCAGAGTAATCTAGGATTGAAGGGAGTCCAGCTATTTCTAACATTCCTTCCGAGGTCACATCAGTACCCCTGATTAAGCTTTTGACGTGGTCATCATTACAATATTTGTTGGTGGAGACGATGTTCCATTGCTCGTCCAGAAGGTCGATTTGCGCATCCCTCGACGTCATATCCGTATCCGCATCCGCATCCGACCCAACTCCGCCCGCTGTCACCTTGATTTTTCCATTCCCACCTTGCAAAAAGTATCCCTGGACCAAGAACATGTCAAATGCTACAGTGTTTGACTCGATTTGAATATATTGCTGCATGTCGCGTGCCTTGGCCAGGTCCTGAACCGAGGATTCCAGATAATGACCTACATACAAGAACCACATAAATATGTACAGTGATGAAATGTATAGCCTGTACACCCGTTATACTATCAGATGCCGAGTCTAAATGCTATGTAAATGGTTACTCCAACATCACAGCTTCTCCCGTCTCATCCCGGGTCTTCTTGAGGAACGGAATCAGCATAGTACCACCTGTACCCGCCAATTGCTGCTTCTCAAGCCCACCCGCTTCCCCTGCTCTGGAAGAAGCCGTTGCAAGATTGAGACTTCTGCGTTGAAGGATTCTCTCTGATGGGGGACATCGTGATGGGTTGATAATGTACCGGGCCACAATTTGGATGTGGACATTTCGAAATGCAACCAATGCATCGACTGCAGCATTGTAGGTCGAGCGAATCGTAGATCCAAGGTCCTGCTTGTCTACGTATTCTCTCACATGACCTCTTTCGGTCATGTAGCTTAAAAATTCTCCATGTCGCCGAGGCATATAGTTTCTCATTTCCTATCGTTGTTAGTACTGCCATCAGGCTCGCCACTAGGTGGACTCACTTGAATGAAGCTGCCTGTTTTGGACGAGTCCGCCAACTTCTTAGTCTCAGAGGATCCGGTGGCGTGATGGTCGACTCCAAGAACAATATCAAACAGCTGTATCAGGGAGCTTTGTGCATTGCTGCCACCACTGTACTGTCGCCATTGCCCATGATCGTTGCCCTCATCATAAAAGACTCCGTTGGGAAGGCCTGCTGCAGCCATCCCTTTCGAACCTGCGAGGAGTGGCCGTAGGACATGGTAGAATACCTGGGGGTCGCAATGCTCGTGCATCCTGTTGAGAAGAGTGCCAAGTTCTTGAATCCCTACGGTCATGTGTCGTAAATGGTGCTCAATGGCCTCGTCGTCACCTCTTTCGACTGCCTCTACACATTGGAGCATGGCGTGTATCAAAGGACCTCCCTTAGCTTCCACGGAGACTGATATCAGATAAAACCACTCTTCATCACGAGTTCCTGTGGCCGTTTGCAGTGACCTTAGGTTCTCAGGCTTGGTCAAGTCGACTTGGTCAGGTTTCAATTCCCAATTCCACAGATTCAGCCCTGAATACGTCGCCGTTGGCGGCAAACCAACATGTTCAGATACTTCGAGGAGAGGGCAGGTGATTTGAGGAGGTAGCCGCTGAGAACTGTTAGCTGACTATGACTCAACATTCGGGACCGACCAGACACTAACATCCGCTGGGCGGTCTCCTCCCCAGATATAGGCGTGCGTCAAGAACCCTAATATCGAGTATGCTCTCTGCCATTCGGCTTCCGTGTGTAATCTCGACGTATCGAGGAGAGGTAAAGCATCAATTTCCGACCTTATACTCAACGTGGTGATCAAAGTCGGCAGGCAGTGTAGGATGGATTCCCAAGGGGCATAGTAGATATCTGGCAGACTTGCCACAGGAGGCTGTTCAGGGAGAAAGCCATTCCTTGCTGACACGCCATAGTTTCGCAGTATATCCTCTGTTCTTGCTCTCATCCTGTAGGTCACAATGAATGGTGCACAGAGGTAAACATTTGACTAAGTGCTGGGATTGTAGTTGAGCAAGCTGTAAGTCCACCAAAATTGCAGGTATTTTGCACCGCTATTTGTCAGTGGGTCGAGGACTGATGCCATCCATAGTCACGTCACTGCACTTGTCTTGCTCGAATACTTCCAGAATCATCTCCAATCAAGTTGCGCATCAATATCGCCATAGGGTGCACCGAAGTTGGGAACGGACACGGATGCGGATGCGGATCCCTTATGTGTGGAGCCTTGTAAATTGTCTTTGTGATCAAGCGCCCTTATCAACGCCGAGGCTAGCCGTTGACCTCTGCGATGCCCGCAGAATTTGGTTGCTTATCATGGCCTTTTCATGTTACTCCTGGTCCAGGGACAGAGAACCACCAGTCATCCAGGGTACCCACGAAATCTTGACCTTGAGCAAAGTAGCTTTGTGCCAAGATTGACAGGCCATCCTCTGGAAGTCCGCCCGCGGCAGGGAATTGCAGCTGGGAATCGAACGGATTGTTCTCCATAGCTCTGGACATGACCGGGGTCTGACCAGTATAAACAGTTGCAGGAGTGACTGTTTCATGATTGAGACGCATGGGCTCGGGCAACAGATGACTTCGGAGAACCTCGGAAGACTCGGCTTGGTGCCGATGAAGTATCAGGGACGTTCCAAAATACGAGTCGGCAGCTCGAGGAAGCTCGCTGACAAATGAAGATTCAATGATGTCCCAGAACAGTTTCAGATCGATGAAGATGCTCGAATTTGGAGTTCCTGCTGCCGCCGAGTTATGAAACGAGGTAGACACTTCCTGTTCAAATGCTTCCATTTTCCCGGCCTGTTGGCCCGTGTAGGCATAATCAGTCAAGGAGAATATGTAGACGGGGACGGGACTTTGACCTACTAATTTACGAATGTTGGGCCACTTCGTACCGATTTTTTGGACGAAAGTGAGACATTTTGAGAAGCTTTGCTGTCTTGCACTTTTGACCACTGCATCATCGGTGTAACTTTGCTGCAGAAAGATTGTAGCGGCAATGGCTACAAAATGTGCCAAGAATGGATCGGAAAGTGTGAACAGCTTGTCGTTACAAAGATCCAGTAGATAGACAATCCAGTCAGTATGAGTTATCGTCATGTCTGCGGTGTGCTGTAGGAATATCTCGGGGACCATGGTAACTCTGAAACTTCGAAGGCGTAGAGCCATGAGCAATGGGTGGTTTAGCAAACAGACAATCGAGTGATAGATCATCTGCACAAAAACCCAAGGAGCCCAAAAGGCACGATTATTCCATAATTGTTCCGAATCCTGGTCGGCAAATCGAGAAGGCCGAAAACGGTACTTGTATGGTAGACGTGTTTCGAGCTCCATAAGCTGAGCCGTGATCTTGGAATATTCAGACTGTGCAGACCAGGGAGGTAAAGCCGAGGGCGCGTATCGTCGGTGAGCATAACGTGCGGCTCGTTGCCAGACTTTGCTTAGTTGTATGGCATAAGAGGTGATGCCTAGGTCGGAGAGCTCGATAAGATTGCCCTGAACTTCTGACTGGGCGAGGGCAGCGTCGGTGATGTCTGAGCTTGTTCCAAAGGGCTGAGCAGCACTCTGAGGATATTGGGGGATCTTGTCATCGATCACAAACAAGAACGACCCAGAAGGATAGCCGTAAAGGCGCTGAAGGAGCACGACACTCCAATAGCACCTTCGACGTTCCTCACCAACATCGCTGAGAATGGCCGTGTCAGCCTTGGAAGAAAGACCAGCGCCTTGTGATAGACTGGTTGCCAGAGAACTGTAAACGTTGGCCTTGGGAGTGTTGCCGTCTTCCTTGAGTCAGCAGGTTTCAGTTTGCCGAGCAGAATGGACATACGATTGAATTCTCTCAAGCTTAGAATGCAAAGAGTCTGAATTGTGGAAAGTTCTACAGGTCCTTGGGAGACTCGAGTTGCAACGAGCCTTTGCGATTCTTCCACGATGGCGGTGGATGAAGCAATTTCGCTGTCAGAGGAGAACCTCGCGGCAAGAGATATCAATGCCAACAACAATTCAGGGTCTCTCGAGGAAACGGTGTCCCTGAGATGCTGGGGGGAGAAGAGTGGGAGTGGTTGACAATTGCAGTATTTGATGTAGAGTTCGATAATGGCATTTGTCGTCTGCCATGGAGGTAGACTGGCAGTTTTGGTTAGCTGCAATCAATTGGTTAGCATAGGAGGGTTAGACTTACTAATTGGAAGACGCACGCCCAGGAGCTCGCAATGATGGGGAGTCATGTTCAACTGGCACTGTCGGGGACAGGGAAGGCGACGATTGACTTGGGGGAGCAGGACGCCTTTTCTTGAGTCAGTGAACCATCATCAGCAAGAATCGAGGCCAGACATACCTCAAAGCACTTCTCATCTGCGCAATTTGGTGCTCGAGGTCGTCAAGTCTTTCCTCCTGGAAGGAACTATCAGAATAACTCCAACAGCTGAACCTAGGAAAGGTGCCAAATAGACAAGACTCACTGTCACTAGGGTTTCATCATCACGTTGGACAAGGGTAGGCCGAGATGGTGTTGAAATGGCACTTGGTCGTGGTGGAAGATCTGCTCGGCCTCGGTGTGGTGCATATGTGCATTCTTGATCAAGTCTTCTGCAGAGAGAGCAGGATGGTCGCTCGCCTAGACATTTTGCCTTCTTGCGGCTGAATAGTCTGTCAGTATGGAGGGCGAAAGCGAGCATCAACGGTGGACGTACCGACATGGCTCGCAAGCTTGCCGAATGCGCTTCCTGGGTCTTTCCATACGGGCATCATACAGTATCTTGGACACGCCAAAGTGTGCTTGCCATACTCCTTGGCATCGCCACGATATAGAATCTGGGTTGAGCGTGAAAGCGGAGAGAGATTGAGAGGAAAAGAGACATGATGAAGCATGGACGTCGAGTACTTGAACCGCAGTTTTCATTGAGCAAAATACTACAGCGAATCACACATATCATACGGCGAAGCAGTGGCGCCTCTATCGCACTTGGACTTGGTGGTTTCAACATTGAGATTCATTCTTCTGACATCTGACATCTATTGCCATCAACGCACTGACAAGTTGTTCTTTTCTATCGTTGAGATACCTCAGAGAGGAGTGCTAATTGCCAAGGGAGATCAGATTGATGGGTGGGCCTGATCGAAAGTCGTGCTTATCTCTTATGTACCCACGATTCTCAATTTGATTCTGTCACTTTATTGGGTCCGGGCATGTCCGATGTACGAGATGCTGGTACAAGGTCACCTTGAAAGGAAGACATCAGCCATAAGCCCTGATAATTGCTCCTGAAGGTTGTTCTATATCCTTGACAATACCAGTTCTTCAATCGACAGCACCATCTTGGGCTACCAAATCCAAAATACCGACACCATGACACTCCCGCACGTGTCAAATTGGGTCAATGGCGCCCACGCTTCTTCTGCAAGCCATCATCTCAAAGTCATCAATCCCGCCACCGGTGCTGAGATCGCCACGATTGATGCCACGTCGCGGGAAACAGTCGACGACATCATTCTCAAATCGCTCGACACCTTCAAGAACGGGAAATGGTCCAAAGCCGATCCGTCAGAGCGATATGCCGTCCTGTCAAAAGCAGCGGTGCTCCTGCGAGCGAGGATACCTGAATTTGCAGAACTCGAGACTGAACAAACCGGACGACCTATTCGTGAGATGCGAGCACAGTTAGGTCGGATTCCAGAATGGTTGGAGTATTTTGCCTCACTCGCCCGAACGCACGAGGGACGAGTCACTCCATTCAAGGGGCCTGTCATCAATACATTGACTCGATTACCGTTGGGAGTGGTTGCTCAGATTACACCTTGGAATCATCCTTTATTGATAGCGACCAAGAAACTCGGTGCTGCGCTGGCGGCTGGAAACGTGGTCATCCTCAAGCCTTCAGAGATGGCGCCTCTTTCGGTCTTGAAACTGGGTGCTCTGTTTCAAGAAGCAGGGTTGCCTGACGGAACTCTACAAATCATCGGTGGCTACGGCAGAGAAACTGGAAAGTATATCTGCGAGAACACTCATCTTGCCAAGATCGACTTGACGGGAGGTTTGCTGACATACCAGGCCATTGCCGGCAAGGCTGGGGAGAACATGATCCCCATCACGGCAGAACTCGGTGGCAAGGCTCCTGTATGTCTATTCCCCAGCCTGGATGTGACATACGCCGTTAAGGCAGCCTTATTTGCGAGTTTCATTGCCAGTGGCCAGACCTGCGTCACAGGCTCAAGACTCCTAGTCCACAAGGACATCTACGAGCCGTTCACCGAGTTACTAGTCAAAAGAGTCAAAGCCTTTCGTGTAGGCGACCCTAAGGACACAAAGACTCAGATCGGGGCAGTCATTTCTCAAGCCTCAGTGACACGATGCACCGACTTTGTCGAGCGCGCTGCCAAAGAAGGCGGCAACGTCCTCTGCGGAGGTAAGCCCACATCCGTCAATGGACAAGGGTTTTTCTTCGAACCCACTATCATCGAGACGACCAGGGGTTCCAATCTATCGTGTAACGAGGTATTTGGCCCTGTCATTGCGTTGATCAAGTGCGATTCGGAAGAGGAGATGATTGAGGTCGCCAATGAGACGTCCTTTGCGCTCGGTGCTTCAGTTTGGTCCAACGATTTCAATCAAGCACACCGTGTGGCTGATAAGATTGATTCCGGAATTGTATGGATCAACGGCCATCATTTGAACGACCCGTCTTCACCTTGGGGAGGATGGAAGGAAAGTGGTATGGGTAAGGAGAATGGCATCGAGGCTTATGAGAGTTATACCAAGGTCAAGAGTACGGTCATGAACTATGGAGTACAGCCGACTTGGTTTGATGATGAGATTGAGAATGCTCGCTATGGTTGAGCTACGCTGATCATCAAGTGACGATAAACGTGCAGAGATCGAATCAAGTTTGGTCACATTTTAGGTTGTCTGAAACTGCGATGGTCAATCAATGGTCTATCTGGATAGTTTAATAGCCCGAAATGATGCCAATGAGAGTATCATAGTTGGACAAGTAAACATCATCCATCTTCCAGACTCCTGGCCTAAAGTCAGGGGTAAAAAGACCCCTTCAGGTCATCACTTCATGTCATCCGACACTGGTCATTACTCATTAGATCTTCCATATTCATTCCTCATACGCCTTCGCAATAATCCACTCCCATGGTTCTTATCTCTGTTCAATCAAACCACCCCACCATTGGGAATTCCCAACCGGGCTTTCGCCTCAGCTAAAACTTTGGCTTTTCTGGCGGCCTTTTCAGCTCTCTTGTCTGCTCGAAGAGATCTTTTCACTTTAAACCAACGGGTGATGTCTGTTCGTTGAATATATGCCCAGACACACAGTGTAATCAACGTCAGGGGTCCGGCAATGACCCAATAAATCCAGAATTTAGGCGACATGGCCCATGTTCGTTCGTCTTCGCTGTCGGGCGAGAAGTCGAAGAATGCCATACCGAACAGGGTCTGATGAAGAGGAAGAGGGGTTGAAATGTTAGTTAAAAAGGAAATATTGGCTGGGGATTGAAGAGTAGTATGGGAATAAATGGACAGCTGCTCACCGAGACAAATGTGGCGGGGAGAAAAGCCAGTGTGACAAAGGAGATGGACTTCATGGACGCGCTGTCGCTCTTAGCTGCCTGGCTGATTTCCATAGTCTGGATGCTCGTTTCGATCGAGGCTCTGCTGTCTCGCTGGACGACATTGTGGAAGCCCTAGATACAAACACCAGTCAGCGTACTTCCGTGCATTGGTAAACCGTGCATATATATATGTCTCTCGACCAGAGTTGACAAAAGTCCTCACTCACCAGGTTGATTTCATTGTGTAGTCTCAAGTTCAGTGAATCTGCCCGGCCAACAAAATTCTTCAACATCCTTTGCCAGAAACGCATTTGATTGTGTGGACAATCAGTCCAGAAGGTGGCGTCTGCTGGATGACAGACGCAAGCCTTGCCTGTTGCGGACGGGCGAGATCCCTCGATCAACTCCTGGACCGTGTCGGCGGCGACCTTGAGGACTTCACATTTGTGGATGATGTGACGGGCAAGGTCGTGTAGTTCGCGGAATGAAAAGTTCGCCTGTGCTGCACCGTCGGCACGCTGGGGACCATGGATAGTCGATGATCAGCTTCTTGAACTTGAACGGACGGACTTGAAAGGAACTATGGGTGCTCTACCTTTTCGATGGCTCGGATGTGGTTCCGAATCGTCCAGACAGAAAAATCGTATAGCTCTGTAGATATCTTGACCACGGCGCTCTGCAGCAAGGTCAACGGCTCTGGAGTCGGCGTGACGTCTGGTATGCTCGACTCTAGAGCCTTGATGAGCTGTGGCGCAAAGTGCTGGGGCGTATCGATGCAGAATAGAACAGTGAGGGGCTTAGGCCCTTGCCGTGAGTAGACGTAGAAACTCATCTCATACCATGTATACTTGATCTCGCGCCAGAGGTATTTTGCTGGGTCGACAATGGTGATGGGCTCGTCGAGTTGCTTGATCAGGAAATGAAACCATGATGCTGTCACATGTACCGGTTAGTACAAACGAAGAAGACTTCAGAGAGGTTGGAGTTCGACATGCTGTGGACCTGTGCTCCATTGTAATTGCGACTCGCACACGAAGCATATCCATTGGATAGATGGCACATAGGCTCCCATAATGTTGCTGGGTAGTGGTATTGGGATGTGACCAGCTTTCTCAGCGTCTCATTTTCCTTGAATATTTTCCAGCTCGCAAATCTGGATTGTCTCAGTGAACGTCCCAATGTATCGTACCCGTGGCGAGGGTCATTGACTCACACGATCTGGATCTCTTCTTGGGGTTGAGACTTTGGGCCAATATGAGCATAACTTCGGCTTGAGACCATTACCCACATCAGGGGCTGATTTGACTAACCTGAAGAAAGTGATATGGTTCGACGCTGCTCAAGTTGAATCCTCCCGCTGCTGTGCTGGGCGTCAGTGATGCCTATCCCAGTCCAATATCAGGCTTGAAGTGTAGGAGAGATTGGTACCTTTCGTGTAGACGGTGAACTTGTCGGCACCTGCCATAATTGGAGGTATATCACGTGGACAGTACAGCACAGCGTCTCACCGTCTCGACACCGTGCGAGTGTTATTTCATGGCGAGGACAGAACAGCACAGGTTTAACTGAAGTCCCAGGTTATAAGAAGGCTGACCTGGCGACCTTGGGAAATGATCCAGTACGGCTGAGCAGCGGCGTGCGCCACTGGTGACCGGTTTGAGAGGGTTTGTTGAACCAAAGATGGTGGCTTGTCCTGCAGAGGCCGAAAGTGGCCAGGTTCATCACCCATCGCGATTGGTGCAGCCTACTGCGACCTCATTCTGTTTCAGGCCACGGCGACAATTGCCTGATAGCCATAGGCAGGCATTCTCAGCCTAGTCGGCGCGGTGGACACACTGCTCTGGTCAGTTGTTCGAGATGTTGCGACCCGCGCGTTTCTGTACTACTCCCTTGTAGCTACTACATATGGTTGGTCAACATGATGACCAGCCGAAATTGCTGCGACACCCCACGGTACGTAGAGATTCAAGCTTCACAGGAAAAAGTCGGGCAAATGACATTGTCCCACGACGAGCACACCTGGAGTCAACAAGGAAACATATTCATTTGTATGCCTATCCACACGCAAGCCCACGAGGGCACTCTGTCGCTCGACTTCAACAACCTGCCAGTAGAGGGATCATGCCCAATACAAGACTCGCATCCCGGCCTGAGAGAGGGGTGCGTGCGCAAGAGCAAAAGCCCACTGCACCATGTTTGTACTTTTTGCGTCGCTGCTGCTTCGCATCTGGAGAGTGCAAGTGATCGGATAAGACAAGCATAGAAGGACATCACCCGTCGGATATTAAGCTAGTCTACAGACCCAAGACAAACGCCGATACCAATGATTTGCTTAGATGAAAAGAAGGGCAGCAACCAGACCAGCAAGACCAGTGAAGGACACGGGGGCCAAGGCACCAGCACCATTGTGGTCTGATGATCCGGTGCCGGTAGGCGTGGAACCGGTACCAGTGGTAGATTGGTTGCTCTGTGGGGTTTCGGTGCCAGTGATGCAGGTGTTGACACCCTTAATCGCACCGCGCTCGTGGGCGGTGTCGAAAAGGTCGCAGATGGTGGAGTTGGTCGAGGTCGTCTGGACGTTGGAGCCACCTCGGACGTCAGACAATGAGTTGAGGGTCACACTGCTCATGTTAGCATTGCGCTGGTTCAAACGTGTCAATCAGACTCACCTCTCAAAAGTGCCGGCAAAGTCGAGAGCGCCCACAACAGTCGCCAGCTGGGGGAAACCTCTGATGGCGGTGAGTTTGGTATTGTTGGCAAGCAAGAAACCACCGCCAATGAGCTCGAGGCTAGGGAATGAAAGGTTGTTCAATTCGGGGCAGTCAACAAAGGCCAAGGTGCCGCCGGTGCTGGTCAAATTGGGAGCAGCGAAACTCTCAAACTTGTCGGTGTAGAAACCAATGGAACCGCCGACGTTGGCAAGGGATGGCATTTCGATCTTGCTAACGTCTCGGAAGGTGAGGTTAGCTGCATCCCTCAAGTTAGGAAAACTGATTTCCAGTTCCCTGCCGTTGGCGGAGAATGCAAGGGCGGTGGTGACGTTCCTCAAGGCATTGACGTCGACAGAGGTGAGATAGGGGTTGTTATTGATATCAAGGCTCCCTACTGCGGTCAACTCGATACCATTGATGTTGTTCAACTGTGTGTTGGAGATGTAGATTTCGTTCGACTCTGAGACTCCCTGAGCAAAGTTAAGGCTCTGGAGAGCTGGAAGGCCGACCCAGTTGATTCTGTTTACACGAGTGAGGGAATCGAATTGTAATGTTGACATGATGGTCAGGCCGGTCAAGCTGAAGACGCCTCCAATCGTGCCAATCTTGTCAGAGGTGATGGCTGTCAACTGGGTGGCATTGTTCACAGTGAGATCGCCAGTGATCTGCTCGATACCGTCTAGAGAGATCTGGCCAGAAGCAGAGGAATCAATATAGATGTCTCCTCTGTATGTGGAGCAGTCGGCAATCTGGGTTGCTTCAGCATTGCTGGTGATGGTGAAGGAAGGACCAGCGCAGATACTACTGGTGCTGGATTGAGCTATAGCAGATGTCAGTCTTGGGTCTTCCTCATCGCCATGTGTGTCGACAATAGCTCTTGTGGGGCCGCCACTCTTGCCAGAGGTCCAACACGACAGGGTTCTGTGTGAGGGAGCTTACCGAGGGCGACGCTCGCGAACGCGAGCGCAGGGAGGAGGACTTGTGTGATGGCCATTGTGGATGAATAACTCGGATGGAGAACTGAGAATGGAACAAGTCAGTTGAGATTCTTTTGTTCTCTCAAACGAGACAAAGGGTGATGAGGGAGGGTTCAGAAAACGAAGTGGTGGGGGTTATGGTGAATGATTGACGATGAACAATCAGGGGCAGGGAGGTCACTCGACGTACCTTGGATGCAAGATTAAAGTATGGTACAAGTGAAAGCCCAGGGAGCAGGCGTGAGGCAATCCGTCAAAGGCTTTTGTCGAATTGGATGAGAATTAATGCGTTGGGTCAACAGAAGACACGCAACTGGGGGATAAAGGAACCAACGAAAGGGTCGCTGAAGGGAGTTGCTCGAGACGTTAAGAGGAGGTAGTCGCGGCAGGGACGCTCCTTGAATGAAATGAATTCGACACAGACGTGGCTGGCTCGAAGAAAAGAAGATGGTGCAACAACGACAGGGCCAGACGACACGAATAGCGAGAGCGTGTCTATCTTGGGAGGAAGAAGTCGATGGCAGGAAGGGAAAAAAAAAGCTGGTGAGCCTGGGATATGAAGAGTTGGGAACGGGAACGGATGGGAAGGGGAAACTCAAAAGCATCAGCGAGGGAAGCGTGCAGTGACTGGGTGCGTGGCCGTGTGTAGTGCGTGTGTAGTGCGTGTGGTGCGTGTGGTGGCTTGTTGATGGTCAACTTCTGGAGATGGTGGACTTCGCGAAGCCCCTTGTCCCCGGTCCGATTGGTGGGAGTGAATCAAGCCATATGCAGGTGCAAGTGCGTGTCCTCCGTTTCCTAATACGCATACTGTAATGGTACCGCCGTTGGGTCCTGGGTCGAGGCTGGAGGTCAACAGTGGAGGAGATCTGCCGCCCTCGGGCCTCCCAGTGCTCCTAAGAGGCGACTCTCTGCGAGCGGCCACTAGCCACTTGGACCGTGGAACATGGCACGCCCGCCTGTGTGCCGCAAAGCCTGCAGACTCCAGAGTGCAAACTTGCAGTTGGACATGCCTGGGTGTCACTGGGAAGCCTGCGAGGTGGATCCTGACAGGGGATAGCTGGGGCTTTTGTGCAGGGTTGGGTCACTGGGCGTGTGCTGGGTTTCACTGTGTTTGCAGCATGTGGATCATGATTGACATGCCACCATGCCTAACCTCGGGCTAGAGACACCCATGAAAGCCTTGTTCACGCCTATTATTACTGGAAGGTCTGGCTCAGGTACTGTCACAGCTTTACCATCCACCTGCACCCGCCACCGAAGCTCCCAACCCAGGGAACCGTAGCCTGGAGCTCAGGCCTGGAGAGCCTGGGGCTTCACCTGTCAACCACCCAGCCTGCCATACCCATCCTCACGAAATGCCATCCATCTCCACCAAAAACATCCACCTCGATCACCTCTCTGTCAGTAATCGCCTTTCTACCAAGCTTTCCTGCAGGCATAATGCAGCCCACCCGCTTTAGCATGCTCCGTCTTCCATGTCGCCGCGCACACAAACTCTCGTAGACCACTCTCGACTCTAGAAATCTTACGACAAGCTCCAAGATCTGAAACATTGACACTCTCATGCGCTTGCCACCAACCTTTCCTAGACAAATCTTTCATTTTCCTGTATTTTTCTTATCTCGTAGGCGTATCTGATCAATTGGGAACTGGGTGTTGAATCCGATCATTATTGCGAATTGCCGATCGAGTAAGCATTATTTCTTGTTTGGTGGCACGCTTAGCGAAGGAGTAGAAACCCGGCAAATGACATGCACACAGTAATGCACTACATGTGCAGATGTCTGCAACTACTGTAGCGACAAGAATAGTAATATGGTCAACATGAGAAGATCAGCACTATCGTGTCATGTCTACAATGCCTAGCAAGCTCATATCAATGCATGTCTGCTGGATCGGACAGACACGTAAGCTTGACTACAGCACACGTACATACATGTCGCTGCCGTTTTCTGGTGTTTCATGCCGTTTGGCAGGTTTCAACTCTCAACCACCCGTTTCGAGCTTGGACCATCTACTCCGATTTCTGCAGTTTTCTAATCCTACGAAGCGAAGCGGAGTAGGTTCTACATTGGGTTTAGTTTCTAATTTCTTACTATAGGAGAATCTGGCATCCGGAAAAACTTTTACGTAGTATAATTGGCTGAGAACAAATCTTAGCACGAAATGATTGGATATGCGCGAGCTGCGATCCCGTGACTGAGTTTTCGGAATATTCTCCTTGAGTTTTTCCGAATGTTCTTGGAGTACCACGTGAGTACCCGAGAGCGTGCCCTAGAGAGAAGTGCTAGGTAGAGGGTGCCCAGGGTGCTCTGGAGAGAAGTGCCCTAGAGGGGGCGCCCTGGAGAGAGCGCCCTGGACCCGGGAGAGAGTGTATAAAAGTGATTTCTAGAGCTCTGTAGGCGACTTAGCGTTAGTTGTAGCTGCTACTCGCTACGTATATTTTAATGTTCAGGATATCAATTTTGCATCAATTCCCATCACACTACACAAACTGCGGTATAGCACGATTGCCCAGAGTCATCCCAAAAACCAGCAGAAAGACTAGCATCTTTTTCCTTGGGCGTGTGTGGGTGATAGAGGGGCCTTGGGACCTCCGACATCGCCACCAAGACTCCAAACGACGCACCTGACATATGCGTCCATCCATCTTGCACGCTGCTTCTAATGCCTCCATAGACAGATCGATTTAACAATTATGATCGTGTAGTAATAATGGTGCTAATAATGTCTCCAAAACCCATGAAAAAGCCCCAGAGTACAAATCAAGGTCATGGCTGCCATACCTGTTCCACCAGAGGCGCTTTGGTGGTGTTGGACTGTATTGAAGATTACCATACCTTACAAGTATGCATTGAACGAGCCCCCGGACCCCTCGGACCTTCAATCCACCAAAGATAGCACTTGGCCTGTTCTGGGACAACCACTCTCGATATGAAGACTTCAAATTTCCAGAAGATCAGCACAATATCAATACAAAGCATAGTTCACGTGCAAACTGTACCAGGGCCCTGGATTCCTTTGATTTGCATGATGCAATCACTTTCGCATCCTTGATTAGTTACGCTATATTCGTCATTGTATTGATGGCCCAAGATTGTTTAGTGTCATTATTAGGATCATCATAATAATAACAAGGCACGGTCTTCGCGGCCTTTCTTGACCAAGTTCTTCCGGAACCTATCACTGTGGCCGCGTAACATCTCCATCGCTTGAGTATATCTGGCATCCACACCGTTGGATCAACCCACGGGATGCAACTTGCAAATATTGTCTTCTCAAGTTACGAGCAACCAACCGTGGCGCCGGGAGGATACGCGCCTAGATGGATGGACGGATGATGCGGCTCCCAGCATATTTGCACAACTTGATACGTGAAATTCGAGTAAAGCTCTGAGTGTCTACAATATTTTTGCATACACAAAATGTTTATTTGATGATCCAGGAGCGCGTTCTCGTTGTGTTCGAGATGCACTATCATCAATGATAAATTTCAGGATCCCTCTGCCCCTTTGGCGAAACGCGCTCCGCACGCGTCCGCCGCATCTGCACGTGATATGGCTTATATCAGCCAGCTTTTAGCAACGTGAATGTGGCCAATCAGAGGCACTTCAGCGTCTGGCAACAAGGCAGCAGCCTCCATCGATCCCGCTAATGCAAAGATATGACGCCAGGTGCTGCTATGCCTTTAACAAGAACGATTCTCCCACGGAGAGACCAGCTAATGTGATATTGTACTCGACTTGACCTCCCTTTACTTGAGTCTGCTCCAATTTGACGAGCCAGTAAACGTTTCTGGTTTTCTTTTGTCTATTGTTTTAGTTGAAGAATCGTCTCGGTGTTCATGTACAATTGCTTGGAGATCCCCTTCACAGTGTTTGTAGAGGATTAAATCGCCGAATGCTAGCTCGATCAGTCTACAGAATGTCGATTCGCAGATCCAACAGGATTGCATCAGCAACATTACCAGGAAGTCAGATAAATGATATTCATACCCCCACTCTGCCACTCAAGAAGCGCGCGGCCAGCTCTGAAGCAGCGAAGAGCAAGCCCAAAAGGCCAAAGTCAAAGTCAAAGTCAACCGAGCTTGATGACGGGTATCAGTCTAATGGGGAGGTGCAAGAGAAGGAATTCAAGATTCCGGAAGTGCCCGTGACTCCTCGCAAAAGGAGCAGCAAGGCCGCAAGCAAAGTACCCCCCTTGACACCTACACCGAGTCTGATCAATGTCATCCGAGCACCATATAGCTCTGGCGACATTGATGATGCGACACCGCCTCCCGACCGTCCCGTCGAGCCGCACGTGACAAATGCTACTCTTGTCACCCCTGGGGGAACACAGCTAGTAGCATTTTCAGATTGGCCAGATTCCTCGCCGTCCAAGACTGGACTACCTCGCCCGACTGCCACTACCAACAGCCTCCTAGACCAGGCTTGTCAACATCTGATCAGCGTGGATCCTAGAATGCGACCAGTGATTGAGAAGCACACCTGTCATATCTTTACCGCCAAAGGTCTAGCTGAGCAGATCGATCCTTTCAGGTCCTTGAGCAGTGGCATCATGGGTCAGCAAGTGTCTGGAGCGGCGGCAAAGTCTATCAAGAACAAGTTCATCATGCTTTTCAACGAAGGAATGGATCCTGAAAAGGCAAACTTCCCCACGCCGGCCCAGGTTGCAGCTACGGATATCCCTCGACTTAGATTAGCAGGGCTGTCACAGAGAAAAGCGGAATACATTCAAGGTCTTGCAGAAAAGTTTAATAGCGGAGAGTTGAGTGCATCAATGCTCATGAAAGCGTCTGACGAGGAGGTCATGGAGAAACTCATCGCTGTTCGTGGGCTTGGTAAGTGGAGCGTGGAAATGTTTGCATGCTTTGGGCTGAAGCGAATGGATATCCTATCCACGGGAGATCTGGGCGTGCAGCGAGGCATGGCCGCCTTCTTCGGGAAAGATGTCAAGAAACTCAAAGCCAAAGGAGGTGGCAAGTGGAAGTACATGTCGGAACAGGAGATGTTGGAAAAGTCGGAACCGTTTGCGCCATATCGAAGCTTGTTCATGTGGTATATGTGGCGCATAGAAGACGTCGATGTTAGTGTCATGAGCACAACGTGACGGGTGGAAATGTGTGATCCATAGTCTTGTCTTCAATATATGTACAATACTACCCATTGCAGCCCGAAGCATCGCCATCTTTGGATCCCAAGGGATCTCGCATAACTAGATTTCATTCCTTCGAAATTGGCGGTTGTTCGAACTTAGGCTCGGCGGATGGCCACGGAGTCTAGGTCGGCTCGTTCCTTGTTTTCGGCTTCAATCTCCGCGATGATAGGGGACAGGTACGCAACGTCCTGAGTTCATGATAGTCAGTACAATCGTTCGTAGGCGACATTAGAAAAGAGGTTCACTGACCTCTTCTGGCTTCGTCCGCTCCGCCTCGGGGAGTAACTGGTGAGAAATAGAGCACTATAATGCTTCATGTCAGTTCCTATGTATCATCGCCCAACGCACCGAATTATTGCATACTTGGAAAGCTCTTCTCAATCGGAAAACGCGGTCGTAGGCTTCTTTGGGAGGCAGTCGCTTCAGGGCCAGCTGAACAGTGTCGTTCTCTTCGGGGATCAAATCATCATGGCGCAGACCTGGTTCAGATCAGCATCTGTCTCTTTATGGCTGTATAATAGCTCCTTTCCGGGTCGGGTGATTCTTCATACCTAGTCGTCGGTAGCCGGCTGCGTCAACGTACCAGTTGGCGAGAGGAAGCATCCACCGCTTCAACCACGGACGTTTGAGAATATAAGGAGCGAGGGATGGAGCAGACATGTTGGATAGCTGGAGGGTGGCGTGTGGTGTTGCTAGGAAGATCAGAGAAATGTTCCCAGCTGTAGCATCAGGGTCGACGTATTATTGCACATTCGACTTCGCAAAGCAAGCTATTCCTGATGTTGTGATTGGCTCTCTGGGCTCTAATGGTCTTTGATTTCGAAGAGCAAGTTTGCCGACAATCTTAAGGAATTAAGATGCTAGCGTGTGCTTCCTAACCCGTTTAGAAAGCTTAGCTGCACCTACGGTTGCACTTTCCTACTGCCATTTGTTCGGGTGGGCGTGCTTGCTTTTCCCCAGCATATCTCGACTAATCTCAAGTTCCTGTTCACCGTTTACCAACTCCTCCCCGACTACTTCCATTCCATCAATCATCCTTGCTTTGACTCACCGTTTTTCCACCCATCAAGCCCTCTGTGAGCTGTTCGACAGGCGGACAGAGATATCTTCGGCCTTGACATCAGTTATTGGAACCGTCTCATGTTCATGGCCTTGGTCAATCGCTGGTAGACCAGCTGCATTGGCTGCGGCCAAACCCCGCAGCACAACCTACCCGCCGCCGACGGTGCAACGGAGAGGTTGAGTTATCTCATCCTGACCCCCGTCATCACATACAACACCATCCCTTCACATCAGCTGCCTTTCGAACCACCTCGTCCGTCTTACCTCACCTTCTCGTGCCTGCCTTTCATCGCCATGCACTCGCCATACGGGTGATTAGGCCTCCCCTGACAATCGTCTTATTCCACCGAGAATAGAATGTCCTTTGAGAGGGAATCAGAACAAACTCCTGCCGTTTTGTCTCCCCAATATGCTACCACGACCGATACTCCTACCTCAGACCCCCACAGAACAATGTCCCCGTCTTCCTCGAGAGACTCCATCATCGGCCGCATACAGATACACTCGACACAAATTCCGAAGGCGTGGATCTCCCCCATCTGTGGAGCCGGTGCCGGTTTTGCTTCCGGCATTGTCACTTGCCCCCTAGATGTGATCAAGACCAAGCTGCAAGCACAGGGCGGCTTCGCTACAAGGCACGGACCCTATTCACCTTCGACACAGCCCTACAAGGGCATTATTGGAACTGGTCGCGTGATATGGCAAGAAGAAGGAATCCGTGGCATGTACCGGGGCCTAGGTCCGATGCTGATGGGATACCTTCCTACATGGGCCGTCTATCTGACTGTCTATGAAAACTCACGAGACTTTTGGTACGATCAGTGCGAGAGCTGGTGGTTAGCAAGATGCTACTCATCTTTGACCGCCGGTGCTTGCTCGACTATCCTCACAAACCCTATCTGGGTAATCAAAACGCGCCTCATGTCGCAGAGCTCCAAAGCAAAGTCCGCTAGCGACGGAATGCGCGCCCCTTGGCATTACACATCAACTCTGGATGCTGCCAGAAAAATGTATCACAATGAGGGGATGAAATCCTTTTACTCGGGCCTGACCCCGGCCCTTCTAGGCCTTACCCACGTGGCTGTCCAGTTCCCTCTTTATGAGTATTTCAAAATGAAATTCACCGGGTATGGTATGGGAGATCACCCACCCGAGGACAGTGGTGCCAACTGGGTGGGGATAAGTGCGGCAACATTCCTGAGCAAAATCTGCGCTAGTACAGCGACGTATCCTCATGAAGTACTTCGAACAAGGCTGCAGACACAGCAACGAAGAGGCCTGTCAACTTCTGATGGCCTGGCTGTCAAAGCTCGCTACTCGGGAATCCTGCACATGTGCCGACTCATTCTGCAAGAGGAAGGATGGCGAGCATTCTATGCCGGTATCGGAACTAATCTAATTCGCGCCGTCCCGGCAGCCATGACAACCATGCTCACCTACGAATGGTTACAGAAAACCATACATAATGCCCAAGAAGCTGGAACAGCGTTGAGTACAAGCTGATCTTTCTGTTTACCCAGATTGGGGCAGCATATTGCAGATATCAATTGCACACCTTGCACTCTTCCGGCTCAGAAGCTTGGCACATATCTTACCACGATGCATGTTGAACAGCAACCGGGCCTAACGCCCTGGAGTGCCATGGCCGCGTCACAGGTGGTTGTAAAGTAGTGTTTTGACAGCCCTGCAGATAGTCAGGGTGGCGGCAGACAGGACTCCCGCGAACAGAAATGACGAGTGCAACTGAAAGCATGCATGTCAGGCAGTCAGGCTTTGGGAGCATTGTCCTTGATTGCACGATCGATAGGCACGACAGGGACAAAGGAGTGGAAAGAATTCACGTTGAGTGGCGTAGACGGCCATGAAGAAGGGCAAGTCGCCTGCTCTGGGAGGAGACTCAGTGATGAGCATCATCTGCTTAGAATCGAGTTGTGATATTCAAGCACTGCTTTGCATTGCCATCGCCATCGCCAACGATATTAGCCTCGTTTTCAGCTGAACGAATTGTGAGATATCCAATGTTCGATTATAGCAACATCTCTATCGGTAACTCATGCATGACTTGTAAACTTAGCTCATGCAGTGTTCACATTGTTGCACAGGCCGTGGAATAAAATCCTGGATCCTAGCTGACGATGCAGACACAGACAAACACGGTGTAGTTAGAATATACAATATACAATCGATCTTTTTCAGCATCAAAAGGCGCGAACGCGCGAACGACTAGCAAATTACGTGAAGCTATCGAGGACCCGAATCCTGATCCCCAAAAGTGTCATTCAAACCCCTGGCCCATGAGTTCAGTCAGTTCCCTTCCTCTCCCTCCCTACCTTTCGCCTAACATTGCGGTCGCAGAAGGAGGTTTGTAATCAATTGCGTGTCAAGATGTATTTTAATCCCATTCAAAACTTCGTCCACCAGTCAGTCAGTCCTCCGTGGAAGACCTGGACGGATGGATACAAAACATCATTGCATTGAAAGACATTCTCCCAGTGCGCTTCCTCTATACGCCATAACATGATTTATGTAGACCAAAACATCAACAGGGTACCAGCCAATCAGCCAACCGGCAACTCGACAGAATGGTGCAGTTCAGAGGCTTGTTTGTTCAACCACTGCACATCATGCAAGCCTCCTTGTTCTCGATAGAGCCTGTGTGAAAACCATGTTAATTTCTGTAGGCCAACCAGGACGGACATCAAAGGCTTGGATTGATTACTTACATTGCAACACCTTCTGTGCGTAGATGTCACCCTCTCGCTCTTCGGAATCGCTCTCTTGGTCTTCCAATTGGCTCTTCTTGTTGTCGAGGCTCTCGTCAACATCAGGAGTGCCAACAGGGTCGGTGGGAAGAACTCTGGGGCTGGCTTCTTCGCTGGACACTCCGTCTGACAGTCTCGTCTTGGCAAACTTGCCAACGAGCTGCTTCTCCTCGCCTGAAGTAGGGGGAGGGGTGGATGTTGGTGTGGGAATGCCATTCAAGGAGGTAGCAACGCCACCGCCGCCATTAAAGTTGCTAGTTTTGTTGGCGTACATGGGACGAGGCGACGACGCAATGTAGCTCTGGCTATATCCAGCTGAGGGACGCTTCTTGGGCATGGCGCGTTCACGTGCAATGTTCGTGTCAGCGACCTTGAGCTGTTCTTGATCGACGGTGAACTGAATGGGGGCAGTAGCAGCCATCGTGCGGAGATAGTACATGCCAGTCTTGAGACCCATCTTCCAGCCAGCAAAATGCATGGATGTAATCTTGCCCATGGTGGGCTCTTTAAGATGGATGTTCAATGATTGCGACTGATCAATGAAGGCACCTCGGTCGGCCGCCATCTGCAGGACTGTGCGCTGGGAGATTTCCCAGACAGTCTTGTAGAGTGCCTTGAGATCGGCGGGAATGTTGGGGATATTTTGAACGGAGCCACCTTCGGCAATGATACGGTTCTTCATGTTGTCCGACCAAAGTCCGAGGTCGACGAGGTCCTTCAGAAGCCATGGGTTGACGACTTGGAACTCACCAGCCAAGACACGGCGAGAGTAGATGTTGGAGGTGTATGGCTCGAAGCACTCATTGTTGCCAAGGATCTGAGAGGTCGATGCAGTTGGCATGGGTGCAACGAGAAGAGAGTTGCGAACACCGTGCTTGGCGATTTCAGCCTTGAGAGCATCCCAATCCCAGAGATCTGTGGGGGTGACGTTCCACATGTCATACTGAAGAATGCCTTGGGAGACTGGGCTGCCTTGATAGCTAGAGTAAGGACCCTCTTCTTGAGCCAGTTGGCAGGATGCAGTAAGAGCAGCATGGTAGATGGTCTCAAAGATCTGGATGTTGAGCTGGCGTGCTTCGGGAGAGTCGAAAGGTAGACGCAGAGCAAGGAAGGCATCCGCGAGACCTTGAACGCCCAAGCCAACGGGGCGGTGTCTGTAGTTGCTGTTTTGTGCTTCAATGACGGGGTAGTAGTTGACGTCAATGATCTTGTTCAAGTTGCGGGTCACAACCTGAACGACTTCGTGCAGACGACCAAAGTCGTATTCGCCCCGAGCTTGGTCAACAAAGGTGGGCAGAGCGAGGGAGGCAAGATTGCAGACGGCAACCTCATCGGGAGCAGTATACTCGACAATCTCGGTGCAAAGATTGGAGCTTCTGATGGTACCAAGATTCTTCTGGTTGCTCTTCTCGTTGCAGGCATCCTTGTACAGCATATAAGGGGTACCGGTCTCGGTCTGTGCCTCGAGAATGGCGTACCAGAGCTTCTGGGCTTTGACAGTCTGGCGACCGCGGCCTTCTTTCTCGTACTGTTCGTAAAGGGCTTCGAACTCCTTGCCATAAACATCAGCGAGACCAGGAGCCTCGTTGGGGCAGAAAAGGGTCCAATCCTGGTTCTTCTCAACACGCTGCATGAAGAGATCGGGTGTCCACAGGGCGTAGAACAGGTCACGAGCACGAACTTCTTCCTTGCCATGGTTCTTTCTCAGGTTCAGCCACTCGAAGACATCGGCGTGCCATGGCTCCAAGTAAATGGCAAAGGCACCGGGCCGCTTGTTGCCTCCCTGGTCGACGTAGCGAGCAGTGTTGTTGAAGACTCTAAGCATGGGGATGAGGCCGTTTGATGTGCCGTTGGTTCCGGCGATATAGGAGCCAGTGGCACGAATGCAATGAGCGTTGAGACCAATACCGCCGGCGGTCTTGGAGATCATTGCACAGGTCTTGAGAGTATCATAGATGCCTTCAATGCTGTCGGACTTCATGTCAATCAAGAAGCAGGATGACAACTGGGGTTGAGGAGTGCCAGCGTTGAAAAGGGTTGGCGAGGCATGAGTGAAGCACTTCTGGGACATGAGGTTGTATGTCTCAATGGCCTTCTCGACGTCATTGCCGTGAATGCCCACGGCCACACGCATGAGAAGATGTTGTGGTCTCTCTGCAACTTTGTTGCCAATCTTGAGCAGGTAGGATCTCTCCAAAGTCTTGAAACCAAAGTATTGGTAGTTGAAGTCACGGTCGTAGACAATGGCCGAGTTGAGCTCATCGGCATGAGTCATGACACATTCGTATGTTTCCTTTGAGATCATGGGGGAGGGTTTTCTGGTTTTGGGGTTGACGTAGTGGTAGAGGTCTGAGATGACCGAGGAGAATTGTTTCTTGGTCTGTTTGTGGAGGTTGGATACAGCAATACGGGCTGCGAGGATGGCATAGTCGGGATGAGTGACGGTCATGTATGCTGCTGTTTCTGCGGCCTGTGATGAGGGTTAGTAAGTTGTCGTTGTCGACAGCTGACAGTGGCACTTACGAGGTTGTCGAGCTCAATGGTGGTGACACCTTGGTAGACACCTGAGATGACCTTCTGTGTAATGGCAGCGGCATCGACATGTTCGGGATCGAGTCCATAACACAGTCTGGAGACGCGAGCCGTGATCTTGTCGAATTGCACGCGTTCTTTGCGTCCATCTGTGGCAAGATGTTAGAAAGGCACTTTCAATGAGGGTGGCGTCTGGGATGGAAGGAGAGACTCGAGCCAGAGACTGAGAGCCACCAAGACGACTTACCTCGCTTGAAGACGAACATCTTGATGTTCGGTGAGTGGTCTATGGATCTTGTCCCGTATGCTATGCGTATGCGTATACCTGTGGAGGGAATGGCAGGTGGCGAGAGGACTTGTCGTTGTCGAAGACGACAGGGACTGCACACACGAGGCAGCGAAACGATCGAGGTCGACGAGGGTTAGAGAAATGCAGTGAAGGAATGAGGAGCAACGGTAAGAGGAGGAGGAGAGTCACAACATTGGGAAGATATAAGAGGAAAGAGTGGATTTGTGATGCTCGACGCGCCTGTCGTGGTTAGGAGGACACGGAAGGAGTTGCCAGGGACGCGTTCGCGTCAAAAAGGCCATTAAAGTGCAGAATTTCTCTTTCCAGGGCAGCATTGGTGTTGGCATTCACTGTTGGCTACGGAGTACGGAGTACACCTGACTAATTGATCCTGGTTGGTGCCTGGAGTCGGTGGTTGAAAGGGCGAGATCGGAGATCAAGCCCCCCCATAGACTAAACTCTAAGCGTCGAGGCAGCAGTCACACTGAGCCTGTTGGACGATCTCTTTGGCAACTTTTAAGCCCCGACTGACCCTCGACCTCCCCTCAAGCCCAGCAACCACAGGCTACAGCCCGAGGGCCCCGCCAAACGCCCGCTCGGACCAGTTGCTCCTGGACTCTCGACCTTTTTGCCACCAACATCCATTTTCCACACTCACCAGCCTTCACATTGGCATTTGTTCGACTGCGTCGAGAGCCAACCCCTTTCAGTCATAAGACTTGTAATCTGGAGTCTTGAGGACAAACATTGAAAGTGACAATCGAGGAGCTTGATCGGAGCCTTGCAATAATACATACAGATTGTGAGTCTACAGCTCTGGGGACCATGACGTAAGGAGAGTCTAGGGACCAAGATTAATTAATTAGTAAACGCGGCAGGCGCGAAGACACGTGAATGATTTCCCATGTAAACAGGGCTGACAAATGGACGCGTGAACCGTCATATGGAGATACTCTCACTAAACATCAACGGATCTATCCTTCACTTCATGTATCAACTAGTCAGTAAAGAGCCTAATCAGAGTCATGGCTAATATCATTCTGTAGCTAAAGTACCTTAGTTATACAGTGATCGAGTATAGTATCCTTCCCTCATACAATATTGGAACACACTCGCTTCCTCCCACCAAACCAGACCATACCAACGCCAGCCTCGCTTGACCAGAAGATACCTTTTTCAATCGATGCCTTTTCACGTTGCCCGACCCTTTCCTTTCTCAGTGGCCGTAAATTCATCAACGTCATGGTCCTCATCTCCCTCCCGCACACTACTCATCCTCTTCATTTGATCCCGTTCTCGGTCCTCGTCGTGATCCACCTCGCTTCTGTTGCTGCTCAGTAGACTCAGAGCATCCGCGTTGACCACCCTCAGCTTCTCCTTTGGCACCGTAAACATGACTTGCACCACCCGCTGTTGTACTGCTGTCTCAACATCCCAATCCCCATCATCATCTCCTAACTCGCCGTGGTTGTCATTGAGCACCACACCAGGCACCTCTTTCCCACGCGATGATGTTGATGCCTCGCCGTTGCTGCTCCCCCAATCCTTGGGACCTTGCTGGCCACGCCAAAACGACGCCCCTGTACTCAGTGATCGCCGAGGATGAGTTTCCATCATCTCTGGGAGCCCGGAATGTTTTGTCGGACTCGAGTGTCCGCTCACTTGTTCAAGGTTCCCAATACGGTCCTGCACATCAACAGAGCCCGTCCCGGTGAATACCCGTTTGACGCTGCCCAACAGGTTCATCGCTCGCCGGCCAGATCCCGAGAGACTGCCTGCACCAGAGTACTTGTCCTTGCTGGGACTTCCGCCTGTATTTAAAGGGTAGTATCCTCGCTCAGCCTGGCCAGGCCGCTGCCCATGGCGATTGTAAACCATTTGGCTCTCGCCCGGCTTGGGTGCCCCCCATGGCGATCGTGATGACGCAAATGTATCGTCGCGATCCCGAGACAGTGTCTCCACGTTGAATGATACACTGCGGTTGGAGGGCGCCCGGGCGACTCTGCTGTCGACGTCACTGTTGCTCACCCCGGGCCGACTTCCTGTCATCCTGCCCATAGCTGCGGCAGCACCAGCGAACAGCGCATATCCGGTACTCGCGCTCCTTTGTGACGGATCACGAGTTAACGTCCCCGTTGTCTGCCCAGATCTCGAGTACTCTGATATACTCGGCAAGCTCTTGTCCGACAGGTTACTGCCCGTACGGTCTGACTTTTCTGGTGACCCACGACCGGAACTGCTAGGCCCGGCCGCGCGAAATTGTGAGAGGTTGGAGTATGTTCTGCTGTGCGCTTGGCTGGTGGTTCTGGACACACTCATGGTCTCCGCAGCAGATTGCCAATCCTCCACCCACCCATCCACTTCCTTTTGCCGCTGTTGCGCCGCCGGATCAGACTGAGAGCTATCCGACCCATTTGGCGGGTCTTTGAATGGGTCGCTGGCAACTGAACGTCGATCCAAGGTACGAGTCTGTGATGCTGTACGTCTCATGGACCCTGCCTGACTGCCTTCGTCCTCTTCGTCGATCCGGAAGACACCCCCAGGGACACCCGGTAGGATAAGTTGTGGATACGACGATCCTCCCAATGGTCCCCTGTGGCTGATGTTGCTCTGCACGCCTCGAGAAGGATCAGCTACATCCAGAGCACTGTTGTTGTGATGGAAGCGGTTGGAATAGTCACCCTGGCTGCCTTGGTCGCGTGCTGATTGAGATGCTGGAGCCCATGGCCATGGGTTTCCAGATCCTTCGATTTGTTGCTCTTGAGCACCGTTCCAACTTGCCGTTCTCATTGATGGATATCTGTCATCTCCTTCGGGTGGTGGCATCGGCGTGTGAAGTCTCTCAGCTCCAAGCGCAAGCTCTCTGATTTCTTTTTCACGTAGGACACGCTTTTCCCGAAGTTTGCGGGAATATAGGAGCCAGACGACCGCGACTCCGATCGCAGCAGCGATACCCAGGCCAAGTCCTGCCCCAAGACCTGCCTTTTCCGAGGCTTTCAATCCTGACGACGTAGACTGGGCATCTTGGCTGCTGGTCGCAGTGCCTGACGGGTCAGGATTTTCATAAGAGCTCGTCCAACTCATTGCAGTTGTATTGAAGAAAAGGAGGTCAGACGAAGCAGCTCTCTTGACTCTAGACGCTGACGAGGCGATGGGATAGCCACCAGTCACCACCATGACATCGCCAGACAGCATTGCGGCGCCGTGTCCGTAAACTCCCTGACCTGATGCAAAAGGAGTGTCTCTAACAGATGGTATGGTCCACGTCCAGTCCCCTTGGCCACCAAACCCTTGTCCGAGCTCCAAAATGGCCAGCTGTGGTTGCGCCGGCGTTGAAACGTCCCCAACCCAGCCTCCAAGCACGATGATTTTTGATCCGTCCGGCGTCAAAACAGCAGTGTGCCCTGATCGTGGTTCAACCACAGAATTGGGATCTGAAGGCTGGGTGACCCCAACAAAGGCCCAAGAGCTCTGAGGCAGGGAGAAAATCGCCAACTGTGACATGTTGATGAAGGCAGCTTGAGTATGGCCTCCGAGGAGAATGAAGTTCTGCTGCTGGGATACATTGCCTTCGGAGGTGTTTGAGAAAGTTGGAGACAAAGGTGTTATCGTTAGACCAGCTTCAGGGATTGGAGGTGCCCGAGACCCCGTCAATGAAATCTGATACTGAGAGTTAGCAGCGGGTGAGGTAGAACCGATCGTCAACATGGTATTAGAATATGTCGCTTGTGAAGCCCAATTGGACTCGTTGGATGTTCCATTCGGGCACATACCCCCGAAAACGTAGAGTTTTGCATCTTCCAGCGCCGTTGTTTGAGAGAATGTAAATGAAGCAGAAAGGTATTTGGCACCTAAAGATGAGTCTCCTGCGCTGACCGGCAGGCTGTTCCACGTTCCATTATTATCTTTGTCATTTCGAGTAAATCTCCACAACTCCAACCCCGTGCTGTTTTCCTGACAGTCTCCTGCGAGAACTGTGATACCTTCTCTGTCTGGTAGAGTTATGAAGGACTTGGATGCGTCGTCTTCAAGGAAAGGCAGACCATCCAACAACAGTTGTGGGGTTGTTGTGGTGCCTAAGCTTTGTGATGTGTCGAGTAGTGATAGGGAGAATTGAGAAGAGGAGGACTGAGGCCGAAACACGTATGCTGCCGGAGCACCTGAGACAGGAATGACGCGAGCGGGATTGTATGGCAGTTGTGCGAAAGCGGGTGTGACCAAGAGGGCCAACAGGCCAGAAGAAAGTAATTTGTGATTCAAAGCCATATTGTTCAACGGTTCATGTCATTTTTGACATTGCGATTCGGTCTGGCTTGGCTGGGAAACAATCCATCTGCAAGGTCCCGTCGTGGGTCAAGGGCGATGGCAGGAGTTGTATAGACACATGAGGGGTGTACTGGTCGTGTTGCACTCTCGAGGTATTTGACTTGTTTAAGGGAGGACTTGGAGGAGTGCCGTATCTCTGTAATCAACCGCGGCGGTGGCTTTCGCGCGACGGGTTGAAACTTTGCGACTATGATAGAATCTAGGAGTAGTTCTGCAGGTGGACTGAAGATGAGTCTGGTTCAAGGGTTTGAAGAGAGGGGAGGATGGCGCCACTTGGACATGGATCTGTCTGGCCACCCAATCGCTTTCGCGTGGGACGGTCAACAAGTCGGCGACCTGAAGAATCAAATGTTGCGCCATCTGCGGCTCGATGTTTGTGGACTGGTTACCACGACAACGGCTTCGCCAATCGTACTTTGACGACTCTTGTTTGGCCCCAGATATGCGACCCTTGTTTTTCATGTGCCTGACCCATGTCTTCGCATTGTTATTCACTCAAACAGATCATCTCTATTAGGCATTTGAGATTCGTCTAGGATGGTAGACGTTGAAATATGACACTGGCAAGCTGCAAGGCCACGGATTTGGAGCATCATGTTCATGTTTTGCGTGCCCGTTGCGGACCAGGCAACGGGGATGCGGGGACTTCGCACTGATTAGCCGCACTCAAAGTCGTAAGCGTCTTGGAATGTACGAAAGAATGGAGATGTCGAGAAATTGCTGGCTGTCTGATGTAGTTGAGTCTTTGAGCTGCAGAAAATGAGCCTGCGTAGTGGTGTTGGGCGCCCCTCGCCTCTTTCGCTCTTGCCGGATTTATTAATGCCGACAACTAAGGAAGGGGCGTTCTTGCCAAAATCCATAATTCGATAGACTCGATCGCTCCTACCCTCAAATGCTTCGTCACCGCCACCAAATTTGTCCTCGTATGATGGATTATCATGGCTCATAGTTGAGATAAGATACGTCCTGGGAGGAGAAATTAGTTCCATGGCTACTCATCCTGGGAATGATTTATTTTGTCTACCTATTCTGTTACACGCTTTTATTTATCTCAGGGGAAGCTCATGCGCCACTGTCCTCACCATTGAGAGGCTTAATTAGTGCCATTCAACCGTTGCTCGACTTTTTCCAGACTAGTCGATGTCCCAGTCTCTTTCGTAGGCAATGTTGTCTTGAGAGGCGGTAATAGACTCCTTGCCGTCTCACGAGCTTGTTGTGCCATGAGAGCATCGATCAATACTAGTGCTGACATGGCTTCCACAATGGGGACTGCTCTAGGAACCACACATGGGTCGTGTCTTCCCTTGGCTGCCAGTGTCCCCTCCTCAGCATCCCATGTGGCCGTTTGCTGAGCCTGGCCAATTGTTGCAGGTGGCTTGAATGCGATTCGGAAATAAATATCTTGACCATTCGAGATTCCACCTTGGATGCCGCCCGAGTTGTTTGTCTTGGTCATCAATTTAGAGCGGCCTGCCTTCTCCCCCGTAGCGGCGATAAATGGGTCATTATGTATTGATCCTGGAACTTCGCACCCCCCGAATCCTGACCCAATCTCGAATCCTTTGGTGGCGGGAATGCTGAGCATGGCGTGTGCAAGTGTTGCTTCAAGTTTGTCAAAGCAAGGCTCTCCCAGCCCAATTGGTACGTTACGAATCACACAAGTCACGGTCCCTCCAATGCTGTCCTCAGCATCTCGGAATTTCTCAATCACCTTGGTCATTCGTGCTGAGGCTTCAGCGTTGGGACACCGCACTGGCACAAACGAGTCGACTTGTTCCCTTGTGATGCTTGAAATAAGAGACAGAAACTCGGGGTTTGTCGCAGGTGTGGGATGCTCTACCGTGGGAGGGAAAAGATGCTCCGATCCGACCGATGACACAAAAGCCACAATCTCCACACCATGCGCCAGCGACAGGTATTTCTCTGCAATTGCACCTGCTGCTACTCTGCCTGTAGAATAAGAATTAGCCACTGCCATATTCCTCAACCCGCACTCCCAAACCAAACACACATACCAATAGTTTCCCGCGCACTACTTCGACCACCTCCTGAACTTGCCTTGACACCATATTTTTCCAAATAAGTGAAATCAGCATGACTCGGTCTGGGGTAGAGATCCATAGTTTTGTTTCCATAGTCCTTTGGTCTCTGATCCTCGTTCCTGACAATCAATCCGATGGGCGTTCCCAAAGTGACACCAAATTCAGTGCCGGATTGGATCTCAACTCGGTCCTTTTCGTTACGTGGTGTCGTCAGTGCTGATTGCCCCGGTCGACGTCTTGTCATCTGAGGTTGAATATCGGCTTCAGTCAATTGCATGCCGGGAGGTACACCATCGACGATGCAGCCGACACTACGGCAGTGCGACTCTCCATATGTCGTCACTCGGAAATATTCTCCGAAGGTCGACATGGTTAGATGTTCCGGTGACTGTGTTTGTGTCTGTGGGACGAGAGGGCTGGTGGTGGTAGTTGTGGTAGCTGGCGGTGTTGGTGAGTCAGATATCACTTGGCGTGCGTGCAAGAGATATCCTTTGATGAAGATTTCCTGGCCCACAATCTCTCGTCGTCGGTATGGTCGTCCTTTACAGATTGGAGACTTGGAATCTAGCCCAGTGGAGGATTTGTCAAGTTTTGGAAAATGATTCAAAGATCCTAAAAGTTCTGGTCTTTCGGGTTCAACGCAATATCGGTTCTAGACCTCAAAGGGTAAAAATTCAGGAACCATCACGTGAGGTATTGTGAACGAGTTACGCTCCTCACGTGATATATCCCCCCATCATTCTCGAGGGTTAGTATTGATTCACACATCAAAGACTTGATGGATTATATTCATAGAAAATAAAAAATGGCGTGAATACAGATAGTCATAATCATTGGCTATACAAATCGCTAGGCTTTTTTTCTGTCCTATAGATCAAAGAAATCCCAATACTCCGAAGAGTCATGAGACTCTTTAGTAATCATCACCACGGCTAATGACCTCCTTGACATTAGGTCTCAGCAAGATGGTATGCTCAAATTGAGCTGTATAACTGCCCTTTACGTCGACCAAGGGAGGATAAGCCTCGACGATACCTGCACTGACAAGATTGTTCAAGCCGAGGAGATATTTCTCCTGGCCCAGACGATCAAGGTATCGGCGGCAAAAGGGGATGGTTCCAAAATTCTTCTTAATCACATTCAAGAGAGATCGAGCGGATCCGACTCGAAGAGCGACGTTGGGTGCGTCGGCGCGCAGTGCATAATGTGATACTTCCAAATCATCGGTGACGTAGCCGCGCCCGGTGCTGCCAAAGGTCTCGATGGCAAAGATTTCTCCTTCTTCCATCTTGGTTTGATCACCACCTTTGACGATAGGTACGGATTTACCACCGTGGATACTATGTTGGATGATGTCGTGACCGTTGAGGTTGCGGATCGCCTTGACTGGATATGTCTTGCCGTCGAGTTCGACTTCGTATGACTCCATAGTCTCCTGAATCGCAGCTCCAATGTCGCACACTCTGACGTCAATTCCAGCCTCACGGATGCCAGTGTTGGTGGCATCCTTGACCGCATTGAGGAGGTTGTCGTACTTGGGGTCGAATGCCACAGTAAAGGCCGAATCGACAATGCGTCCATTGATGTGAACACCGTAGTCGACCTTCATGACATCCTTCTCGCCCAGAATCCATTTATTTCCGGCATTGGGTGTATAATGAGCGGCAATGTGGTTGATGCTTAGGCCGGTTGGGAAGCCCACACCTCCCTTGATATTGTCGCCTTCTTCGAGACCAGGGTGTCCCGTCAGGGCGCGAGTGGAATCCTCAATACCCTCGGCGATCTCGGTCAAGGACATTCCAGGTTTTATGTGAGCATGGCACCATTTTCTAACCTGGCGATGTGCCTCGGCGCCTTGACGGTACTCTTGCAAGAAATCGTTGTTGATGCGGTCGAGATGTCGTTTTTCCTCGCTGGTAGTTCTGAAAGAGTTCTCATTCTTGTATTCCACCTCTTCTCCCACGGGATAGACACCTCCAGGGAACAAATCTTTGATGGCTACTCGAGGAGGATCCGTTTGAACTTTAGGCCCGCTTGCCTTCTTCTTCTTTGGCTTCTTCTTTTTCTTCTTCTTAGCGGCTCCGCTGGCTGGATTTGCACCTGAGCCATTAGCGGTTGCAGTGGTTGGGTCGTCGTCTTTGTCATCGTCCGAGTCGTCTTGATCTGACAAATGTCCGTTGACACCGTTTGTTCCGCTAACTTGGGGGTTAGGCTGTTTAGTGGCAGCGCCATTGAGAGCGAGCTTGGACAGCTCATCTGCTGTTTTTGCTGCCATGATGTCGAGCCCAGGTCCTTGCTGGCGCGCAAGTGAACAAGGTCAGGATAAAAGGCGGTAGTGAACCTGAATGTGTGGAGAGGAAAAGACAGAGCGTAGTCACGACTCAGACGTTTCATTTCGCGGGATTTTCACTGGATGCCTGGCCTGCGCCGGCCGGATTAGATTAGATTAGATCGGGTCATACAACGGATAAACGATGTTCCACAATGCTGGCTTCAACGCCTTCGTCAACCACTTTGCACCGAACATCGGCGTTCGCCCAAAATCGAAAGACGTCACGTTTCTGTTTTTGGGTTCTAGATGAAGATAAGTGGACAGGGGACAAGAGACATGAGTACTCGAGTCATTCACCACACAAAGCCCTAATTTGACCGCCCTCCATCCAGCCATCCATCCTCCTCCCCTCTGGTGCTCCGGCTTCAAGCATGAGTGATGCTCTTTCGCCGGAGCCATCTCTCCACCACCCTCCCTGGAGGCGCCAGAACATGGCCCTCAACAATCCATATCCATCCCAGATGGTTCTCCTCAACACCGCTCCGTCACAGCATACCAACTCATACCCATTATGACATTCTACGAGTCCCTCCGACAGCAACGTCGGCCGAGCTGAAGAAACAATTCTACTTTCTCAGTAAAGAAACACATCCTGACCTGAACAAATCAGACCCCGAAGCCTCCAAGAGATTCGCCGAGATTTCCGAGTCGTATAGCGTATTATCGAACCCCGAGAAACGCAAAAAATACGATCGAGATGTTATGCGCCATCATCACATGTCGCGAAGTCACTCTGGCCATCATCGACACCACGGCGCCGGAGGGAGTGGCAGTTCATATGCTGGGTCGCGACCGGCTAGCGGTTTGAGCAAGAGACGCAGTATATTCAAAGGCCCACCGCCGAGTTTCTACGCGCATGGAAAACCTTCGGATAGCACAAGACATCAGCACCAACATCAGCAACAAGCTGGCTCCCAAGCTGGAACATTCAATGCGTCGGCGTACGCGGAGCCTGGGTCATGGGACCCAGCGTTCGACAGCAGCAGTGTATTCAAAACACAAACACATGAAGACTATCGACGAGCTAACCGTCGAGCGGCGGAATTGGCTGCCCTTAGAGAAGCAGCAGCAGAGGACCAGAGCAATTTCTGGAGTCGCTTCATTCTGGTTTCAGGTGTCATTGTCTTGGGCATCAGTTTGGCGACCTTGGTCAGTTCAAAGGTCAATTCGAGCTCAAAGGGTGGATTGGTAAGGGCGGATGGTACGCGTAGAAAGAGATCGGATTGAGGTGACTAGTCCGGTCTCTCATGTTTTTATGTCTGGAGGATTCTATGACGTGAGGGCCGCTTTATACGACTTGGTCTGGATTGTAGAATATGTAGAAGATGGAATGCACCGACGAATGTTCTTCTCGTAGAATCAAAGGATTTTTTGAAAATAGTTTGCCGTTGTACGTAGAGAGGAGACGTTCAGAGACCGGAGGATGCACGAAGAAAGGCCGATCACAATCACGAGAACACAACACAACACAACATCCATTTCAACCCTATTTCATTCACAGGCTACCCCGACTGACTTGACAAAAAGCCAAGTTAATTTTTATGTACGTAGAGAATCTCTCTGATCTCGAACGAATCTTTGGCAGAAAATTTGATGAATAGAGCTGACAACGGAACAGGAGCTTTAATCAGGGCCATGACCATTGCTGGTCTTGAGTTGAAAGTTCAACCTCTCTCATGTCCGCGCCCCCGCCAAGAAAGAACGGATACCATCTATCCTTCAAAAGTGAAGCTGGCACCCACCTTGTGGGCAGCTTGGTTGAGGTTCTGGGTGTCGAGGGAAGCGCCGAGGCCAAGGGTGACGCCAGTGCCGAGCTTGACGTTGTAGGCAAGGGCGGCGATACCACGGTCGTTGATCTTGGCCTATAGAAGATGGTTAGAAGAACAAAGTAAGGAGGAGGGAGACGGGGGGCTTTGGTATTTAAATACCTTTGCGAAAGAGCTGGGGTCAAGCTTGTACTTGCTGGCAACCTCCAAACCGACGTTTGAGCCAGCAGCAGAATCCCAGATGGCCTTGGCACCGGCCTCGACCTCGGTGTTGACCTTGTGGTAGTAGCTGGCGGAGAAGATGCTCAAATTGTTGGTGGCAGTGACGGCGGCGGCATAGCTTCCTTGTGAGTAGCCAGCGGCAAGAGCGTACTTGGTGATGGCGGCTTTTCCGACATCATAACCACCCTCGGCACCGATGAGGAATCCCTCATGGCCCAATGTCACGTCAAAGGTGGCGGTGGGACCCTTGAACAGATCGGTGAACAGACGGGTGTGGATGTTGGGTTGTTTGTACAAGAGGTTGAATTTTCCACCATATGTCTTCTTTGCGGGCAGGTAGTTTGTCAGGACTTCGGCCTTGAGACCCTTGGTCAGGTTGTCTTCGAGTTCGAGTTTTGTGTCGAGGCTGTTGGATGTGGTCCAGGTTTGAGTCAGGGTCAAGCCTATGAGTGAAGAGGAGGCGTTAGTAGTGCGATTGACATCAGAGAAGGGGGAGAAAACAACGTACCAGTGGCCTTGTCGCTGTATTTTCCCTCAATCTTTCCCCTGCCGTTAACATGTGATATTCGTAATTTCTTTTTAATAATTGTGGTGCTCACCGAGCCAGAGATAGGACCATCATGGGCAGACTTTCCCTTGACGTTGAAGCTGTAATGAGATTGGGTTAGCCAAGTGCTTTTTGTTTTAAGCTGAACAAGCAAAGGGATGTAAAAGGCCGATGCGAAGCTGCTAGCTGCCAGCTACAAATTGCAACTCGGTCCATGGGAACACCAAACGCAAAGGGGAGATGAGGGGGAGAATAAAACTTACACAACGCCGTTTGGTGCCTTGGACTTGACCTCAAGGTTGGCAGCGGTGGTATGGTAGAAATCCTTGTTGAGGAGCTATGCAGCGCAGGTTGATTCAATCAGTCTTTGTAACTCTGTATAGGTCATGTCCCCTGAAGTTCCGGAGGACCGGAGGGGTCATTAATATAGTAGGAGTGGGATGGAAGCTCACATCGTTCGCTGGTTTAGCGATGTCGCTGAAGGGAACTGGGATGCCGCTCATTGTGGAGGGTGAAGAGGGAGGTTAAGGATTGAGTAATGAAGGTAGCTTGGTTGAGAAGAAGACGGATAATGTTGGATGGTGGAAGGCGCGAAGGAGCAAAGGCAAAGGTAAAGGCGTTGTTTGTGGACAGCTTCGCAGTTTGAGGTCTCCAGTTGCAGTTCCAGTTCCAGTCGGTTCCAATCCAGTTCCAATCTGTTGGTCTTGTCTTTGTTCGTGTCTGTCCAAAGGGAAAAGTCGGAGTGTTTTGTGCCAGAACCGAGTAACCAATCACAAGAGGTTATCAAGGCGTGTGACCGTGGATGTGGATCAATTTTGTTCCTGACATGAAGCTAAACCTGAAGCAAATAATGGGACACGGTGGAGGGGAGACGAGACACGAATGCACCGTCACGGGAGTTGGGTAGCTCTTTTAGAGACCTTGGCTATTCATCGTGAGAGGATGTAGTGGACCTTTCTAGGTATGTGTTGGGGCCGAGGGGCCTGGTGACCAAGTCAGGTGGTTATGAATGGGGGATGTTGAATAGGCCTGGATTGTGTCTAGAGTGTCATTATCGAATAGGAGGAATGGGAAAGGTCAGGCATCCTAGATATCATTTATACCGTATAGTATATTCTACCTAGGGGCTCATACTGATGTCCCTTCTGTATGTGTTTGGCCTATCGCGGCGACTTGCATACATAACCCTCTAACATGCCCAATGATAAATGCCATCCAACACTAGAATCGAAATCTGCCTTGTACGAGTCAAGATCACTGAACTCCTACCCAACAGCTTGTCCATCAGATCTCTTCTCACATATAGTTTCTACCATGCTCCTATCTTTGCCCTACATAGTCTATAGTCATTACAGTTCTGATTCTGATTTCTTTCTTTCCCATCCCATGTCAGGTGAGCGTGCAATCATAGGTATCAAGTGAGCATGCTCTCGCTCTCCTCTTCCAGTCAAGACAGGATTCTAGTAGACACAAACAGCCTTCCCAGCAATCACGCTTTTATCTTGTCCGAGTTTGAGCTCCAGGGCTTTTTTTCGTCTTTGATCACAATCTGGCTGCAGAGAAATCCGCCGTAGACAAAAAACAAAGGCAACATAAAGACCAAAATGCCACGCCGCTCTATCCAAGTCTCCAATCACGATCCTGAATCGGTGGCGCCCTCGTATCTTGCAACATGAGTTCCAATGGCTCTGCCACTGGGGTCGGTCTGTTTCGACCACGTGGGAGTCCATCTCGCCACGGTGGATGCACAGTAGGAAGGGAAATGCTCGTCAAACATGGTGCGGTACCAGTAGGCCTCTTTGCTGGTGGGGATATCGTTGCCCCATTCTGGCTTGGGGTTGGCCATCATTTCGTCGGTCACGTTGAGTTCGGCGTTGTCCTTGAGCGCGTCGATCCAGCCATAGCCTACGCCATCGCTGAACTGCTCCTTTTGCCGCCACAAGATGCTATCCGGGAGATAAGGCTTGACGTCTGGCTCGTCCGAGGTGTCAAAAGCCTTTCGAATAATGTACTTTTCAATTCGATCCTTGGTGTACATCTTCTCTTGAGGATCGATGTTCATGGCGACCTCAAGGAACTGTTTGTCGAGGAAAGGAACACGGGCTTCCAGACCCCAGGCCGACGTCGATTTGTTGGCACGCAAACAATCAGACAAATGCAGGTTCTTGACTCGCTTGACCGTTTCCTTGTGGAACTCCTCCTTGTTAGGGGCGCCGTGGAAATACAGGTATCCTCCAAAGATTTCGTCACTGCCTTCACCGCTCAACACCATCTTGACACCCATGGCTTTGATTTTTCGGCTCAAAAGGTACATGGGAGTGGAAGCACGGATGGTGGTCACATCATACGACTCCAAATGGTAAATGACGTCTGAAAGAGCATCCAATCCTTCTTGAATAGTGAAGGTAAAGTCGTAATGTTTGGTGCCCAAGAACTTGGCCACCTCCAGAGCAGCCTTGGTGTCTGGGGCGCCGGGGAGACCGATGGAAAAGGAATGCAATTGTGGGAGGAAAGTGACGGTGGATAATTCATCCTCATCATCGATACCCACCAATTTGGTCCCGGTCTGGACGTCGCCATTGGTTGCGCCGTTGACCGCACCGTTGGTCTGAGCCCGGTCGACGAGGGCACGTTGACGTAGAGATTCTCGCTGGGCGATGGATGCAGTCAAGCTCGAATCCAAGCCTCCCGACAGAAGAACTCCATATGGTACTTCGGCCATGAGTCGCTTCAGCACCGACTTCTCCAAAGTCTTTCTGAGCAACTTCAAATCGAGTGGGGTGTCTGGGATGCGCTCCGGGTCCCACCATGAAGGTTCGAAATATCGAGTGAGGGAATCGGTCTTGGAGTCATAAACATGGCCCGGAGGAAAGACGTCAATCTTGTCACAGACGGGGGCAAGCGCTTTCAGCTCTGAAGCGAAGAAGACTGCGCCGGGTGTTTGAGAGGATCGACCAATATAAAAGGAAGTGATGCCGATCGGATCTCTTGCGGCGATTGTGCGGTCTTGTTCCATGTCGTAGAGCACAAACGAAAACATGCCATCGAGTTGTTTGGGAGCGTCAATGCCATATTCTTGATACAGAGGAATGATGACTTCGCAATCACTGTGGGTTCTGAAATTGTAGGGCTTCTTGAGCTGCTTGCGCAGAATTCGGTGGTTGTAGATTTCTCCATTGACGGCCAAGGCAATGGTGCCCTCGTCGTTGACCAGAGGCTGAGCGCCGGTGTCGACGCCGACAATGCTCAACCGCTCATGACAGAGGATGGTGTTTTTGCCGGTCCAGTTGCCAGACCAGTCGGGTCCACGATGTCTTAAGCATTTGACACACTGGAGTGCTTGGGTTTTAAAGGCGGCTACCGAAGGATGGCTGCGATGCAGGGTATGTTAGTCAGTCCAAGGACACGATAATTCGAGGAAGGGAGACAGGGTTGAGGCCCAAAAAGGTGGAAGCATACCCATGACATGCGAAAATACCACACATGGTTGCCCACGAGCTCCTGGTTGATCGCCTGGTATATTGGGAAATGTCTAGATGCAAGGGAGGAAAAGTGTGGCGGCGCGGGCGTGGGAGGAAATAAAAAAGTTCGACGCCGGCCAGAAAATTGGAGCGGGCAGAGCGGGATGAGTCAAAATTCCAGGTACGCGGAACTTGGAAGGACAGAAGAAGCAGAGAAGAGAATCACACCGACAATCAGAGGGAGGGGGGAGGGGGAGGGGGGGTTAAGGGTGCGTGGGTGCTTAGGGCTCCTCGGGCTGCTGAGTGGGTGGACTCGGAGCGGCGAGACGGGGATGACGCAGGTCCCTTTGCTCCCCTGTCTTAGGCTTCTTCTCTCTAGGCAAGTCTAGGTAAGATGTCGGGTGCCCCAGATCCCAACTGTGCCCTAATTTCAATTGTGTAGGGCCTGGAGAACTTACTGGAATCCCCCAAATTGCTCTTAACAACTGAAATATTAGAATGGTCTGATTCACGGCGACAGATTTCTACTCCTCTATCAATCGAGCGTTCGGTGGCAAGGAGTGGGATGGATGCTCCATTTAAATTCAATCATTATTACTTCCTACTTGATCATGGTAGTCGTGTCTCTCCTGATTGTCCCAAGTCGTGGTTACACAATCGCCACAATTTCGCCGTCATCTTAGAGTACTCTAACCACCACAAATCTGGAGTGCATATCTGATGTTGCCCAACATATCCCTTTTTGTGTCGTCTATCCGCCCGTTGCATGCCTACCATGCATACCCTACCACAATACCTAGACACCTAGTTACCGGTTCAAGGCGGAGAACTGCGGTCCCTCGGCGTCGAATCTGACCTCAATCTCTCTCCACTCTTACATAACAGGGTTAAGAAGCGATGGTGTCCAGGGGTGCTACGATAAGGATAAGAAATCTCAGTGTGGGCCTTTGCCCTCCATATTTTGCCCCTCCATGATATCAAAACTTCGGGAACATGCTCTGGGTGTCTGGACAAGATTACTCTTTTGCTCGCGTAGAACTTGAAGAACCTGGACACCGCCAGTTGGGCAAGCACAGCAAGCAAGAGACGTGTCATCCCGTCATGAGTCTCAGCGCATTGGAACAAGGATAATCTCAGGCCTACGTCTATCCGACGCTTGGTGGGATGACGGTGTCGTCAATCTTTCTTGACCGCCTACTTAGCTTTCTGGGCTATGATTAGGCTTAATTGGTTGTGAGTCCTTGGCTGTGGCTCGACGCAGTTGGCCTTTTGGCACGCGACCATCGTTCTAGAATGGTTGGTTGAATGAATCCTCTATTTAGGTTTAAAGGTAGGACTTGGGCATCAAGATTCGTGGCTGGCAAGGATTCTCCAGACTTGAACACAACTATCAGCCGGATTCAAGGGTATCATTTCCTCGATATAGTAGGTATGTGGCGACGACAGATGTATGTTGGAAGGTTAACCACATCCATCCACATACCTAATGTATCTCCCAGCATTACCAATAGCTTCTGATCTCAGTAATGACCATTGGTCGCTGGTCAGCCTTCATGCCTGCGGCCCTAGTAAAAAAACTCCCCCACGCTTTCGCATTCGGGCATGTTCAACCTGGTCCCCGGCCCAATGTTTGCTTGTGAAAGATCGGAGACTCTGTAGCTGAGTAGCTGATTTCTGGACATCTAATTCTCTGTAACTCCAGCTCCAGCTTTAGGATTCCGACCAGGAGACACAAAACAGTTCCGGGGCCGGTGATTGGACTCTTGATGTGGTCGACCCGGTTCGACACGTGGCCGTCCACCTTCAGGACGCCATGCTCGCCAATTTCAAAAAATTCCATGTCAGGCCGCAAACGCCCGCCATGATGTGTCATGCCCCAGCCCAATAGCCTTGAACCTCAGCAGAAACTCCGTGCTCAATACAGCCAATGCACGTTGATGACGCTCCCAATCCCATAAAATCATATGTCTCATTCGCTGTCGCTGTCACACATGTGCTATGCAATGTCATGCAACGCCAACACTTGTCGCAGCCCATCTTACGGTGCGGGGTTCTCCTTGACGATGCTCTTGACCTTTTTCTCATATGCCGCCAAATCCTTCTTGAATAGGTTGTACGCATCCGCTTGAGCCGGAGATTCGGGATTGGGGTCGTTGAGGAGATCTTGAATGCCCAGTAAGATTTGCTTGATGGTGATTGCTGGTTTCCATCCCTCCTCTTCATTCAGGATCGAAAGACAGACTGTGCCGGAAGGGTAGACATTTGGGTGGAACAGTGGAGGAGTGAATCGGCCTGAGGTAAACAGGTTCGGTCAGCAAAAGATGGCGTCAATCTGTACTCTGGCAAAAATCCCTCACATTTGGGGGGCTTTGTAGGATACTCATCTGGGAATGTCAAGTTCAATTTGAACAAACCGCCTTCCCAGATGGTCTTTTCCCGGCCCGGAATGCCCACTTCCCAATTCTTGAGATCGACAACTCCTCCGGCTCCTCTGGCGGGTCTAGCGAAGAATCCAAACGGATGATCCTTGCGCCATTGTTTTCTATTGACCTCCAATCAGACACTCGAACAGACGGGGGACAGTTGGATGAGGCGAACTTACCGTTCTTCCTGTAAGCGATTGAGGCAGAGAGACATGATGAACGACGAGATGGTGTTTGTTCCAGGAAAGGCTGGACGATACGTGTAGTCACAAATAGAGAGTGTCTTGCAGTCTATGCGCTTGGCAATCGAATTGCGATGGTTACAAGGCTGAAGAAGAGAAACGCAAATGACAATTTGTAGGCGAGGTTTAATGATCTGATCTTTTGACAACTGCAGATCAGGCACGCCAGAGCCTTGCAGGCGGTTCTCGCCGATCTTGGCAATCAATTAGTCATACATGTGGCTGCTTTTGGTCTTAACTTCTAGGTACTATCGCCGCTTTAATAGCACATGGAATAGAATCTCGCTGGATCAGAGGGCCGAGTAGATGGGTAGATTCTCCTGAACAACCAATTCAAAGTGACACCCAAGAGGCGTGCCACTGGAAAAAACCTCCATATGAACCCTCCGTATGAACCTCACAACCAATCTCCCGACCTGGAAGATTGCAACGTGACCAGCACTTGCATCTCACTTATCCACTTGTCTGCGAAAGCCGCTTCTGTGAAACGTTTGGTGCTAGCGCGACCCCTCTGTCTCATCTGGTATCGTTCCTGGGCGTCGAGAGATTCCACTTTGAGGAAACCTTCAGCATAGTCTTGGTCTGATTCTCCAAGGTAACCCACAGGCTGGCCTTTATACGGAACCACAATGTCGAGTTTGGGTCCGCCGCTATTATGAACCACAGGAATCAGTCCCGCAGCAAGTCCTTCCACGTTGCCGATGCCAAAATGCTCCGAGTACATGCCATTGGTGGTCACACTCGATCTCTGGAGGTATTTCAATATCGTGGAGAACGGGGCGTCGCAGATAAAGGTGGTCGCATCGTCGATCTTTAATTCTCTTGCTTCCAATCGTAACTTGTAAACGTGTTTCTCGTCCGGAGTATTGCTTCGCACCGACCCAATTAGAACGAGCTTGGGATCTTTCTTGGACTGACGGCGATACTTGGCAAATGAACGCAGAATGAGTGAATGGTTCTTTTCGGGGCGGAATTGGGCAATGTAGAGCACAATGTTTTCCCGCTTCTTCTCGCTCTCTGGTGTCAACTGGATCTTCGCTTCTAGCTCCTCTACCGGGCATGGCGGATAGACAACAGAGGCGAAATTTGAGGAAGGTCTTTTGGGTTTCCAAAGCTGTCGAATGTGCCCCGAGGTCCATGATGAGTTGCACATGACCACATCGATTTGGCTTCCAACCCAGCCGTACAGCCATGCAAAGGCTCGCCAGTATAACCGTTTGCCACGACCCTTCAAGCCAGTCCCTGCACCTGAATGGATGCCCTTTTCACCTGTAGTGTCGTCAAGGCTTTCAAGCATATCCGTGGAAATGGTAGGGTAATGGACATATGCTCCTGTAGGGATTTTGGGAAACAGAAATCTGCAAAAGGCCAGCCCGAATGCGTAACCCATTGTATCGATAAAAATGTCCGGGACGAGCAGTTGAAAAGCTTCATGAGCCAAGATCAATGAGCCAAAGGACTGGCCGGCAAGAGTGAAGAATGGATACGTGCTGGCGAGAACAAATCGGCGCCTGGTGAGATAGATGAAGACGAGAGAATGTTCTTGTAGCCTGATCCCAAAGCGGTTTTCCACCGTTGCCACCACAACATCGCGGTCAATATCATGATCGCCTGTGTAGACTACACAGGTTGCTTGGGGCCATCTTCGTTGCGTAGCGGCAATTGCTGCCCAAAGAACTCGTTCTCCTCCCCCACCAGCGTTGCTGCGCATGGTCAGAACAAAGTATAGCTTCAGCGTGTGTCACTCACCAGAAAGGGTGGAAGAATCCTACAACACCATGCCACTCTTCTGGAAGGGACTCGCCATTAGCGGCCTCCCCAACTCGTTCGACTTTCTCCCAGCCATCGTCAGTGTCCAGCTGCAGATCTTGCTCCGCTGTCAACGCCGCTCTATCCTTTGCGACCTTGACAACAATGGCGGCTCTCCGTCCGCGGGACTGTGATAGCAGAGACCAACCCCATACTCGAAGGATGAAGCGTGCTAGAAGGATGCCAAGAGGAGGAAGCAGGGGGATGGCGGCAACGAGAGCTAGTAGAACAGAGGCAGCCATGGCGGTTGCGTCAGGTTGAGGTCAGTCATGCACATGCTTCCTAAAGGAAATGACAGAGAGATGGGGCTTGAGGGCGTTGGCATCAGTAATGATGTCCCACAGCCAGATTGAATGTAAGCGAGCCGGTATCAACGAGAGATTGGCGGCAGCATGTTGACTTCCAGTCAAATCGAAACGTGATCCGCGATTGTGATCATGATGCATGACCCTCGCCCGCAGGCGTCAGTCCGCCTCCGCCAATCGGAGGTTGATATGAGAGGTTTATCCGGCACCTCATAATAGTTAATCCGAATCTCTATAATTTTGGGAATCTGATCCAAGACGACTTCATATACTCTGGTCCTGTCATTGCTCAGCGTCGACACATCACTGCCCGTCCTGGCCCTCCTTCGATGTCTTCTCCCTAACTACTGGCAAGGGAGCCTCTCCCTAACCAATGAGTCCCATCAATGACTCCTCTCTGTCGGCTGAGGCCGGTGTGCTTCTCCTCTCTTAGACCGCAGCCTCGTACCGTCCAGCGTCCCTCTCTACAGCGCACCTTTTGTGCTTCACGCCGGAATCATGCAGTCACAGAACTCCTTCAGGCTTCACATTGGGTCTTTCAAGAAGTACACTCGGTCTCAGGTCTGTCATGGGCATTCTCGATTCCCCTGACTGCTGCCCTCGCCAGATTCGCTTGGTTTCCCATCCAATGCAAGATCGATCAGAACGCCAATCGCCGCGCGGCTCTGTCAAATATTCTCCAAACCTGGCGTCACATCTACCGACGCCAGGCATTAGCAAGATTTCCCCCCACAAGCCCAGCCGCGGCGGAAGAAGCTGAGAAATGGGTCCAGTCTCAACTCAAGATTCGGCAGGCTCTACTACAAAAGGACAACAAAGTACTTCCTTCGGGTGTCCCCTTCCTCCTCATTGTGTCCTTCTTGCCAGTATGGATCCTCAATGCAGATGTCATACGGCGTATGACTGGAGACGAAAGAACCATTACGAACTGGCTCGGGCTTACCAAGGGAACAGTCAACGCCGAGATCGTCCCTCAAGAGCCTGGGTTTGTCGATCAAGGGCTCCCTTGGGTGACAGACCTGGTCTCAATGGATCCATACTATATATTACCCCTTGCATTTGGCGCTATATCTCTGGCAAACGCTTACGGAGCTACCAAAGCTCTTCTCAACCCCAAAATGAAAGCCAGAATCTTCGAAACAGTGGAAAGATCCACTCCGACTGCGATGCACAAGTATCTCAACACTCGATACCTTCTACTGAACCTTGCCCAAGCCATGGCTTTTGCCGCAGGTGCTTTTCCACTCTACCTGGCATATATCGGTCCTTCATCTGCACTCATGTTGTATCTGATAGGTTCTGCTTCTGCGCAACTGGTGCTTCGGCCGCTGGGCAAGCTGGCAGTACGAGGGTCCAAGCCTTTCACGGTGATGCCCATGGTCCAGAAAGCTCCTCAGCTCAACCCTAACCATCATGTGCCAGTGCGAACGCTGAGGCCTGCACAGCCTTCGACCGCAGTTCCACAAAAGGGACCACAAGCTCCACGAAGCCGTCCTCCTTCTCGCACCTGAGTCCAGTTCGCCTCTGGGTCTACTCGAGTCCTTGCCATGGTCACGGAGAACTCTTCCGAATCCATGCGGATTTTCTTTTGATTCCGCGACGTGGTGAGCCAGCCTCATGGCTTGTGGGCTTCTAAGGAGCTGTGCATTGCGCGCAGTACATCTCATCTGCACCGTCAGTACTCGGATTGAGCGGGATCAGAAATCCTTTTCCGACTTTCTATGCACGGCATACAATACGTTCCGTCGATGCCTCTGGAATGTGTCTGATCGCATCTACATCGCCATTTCGACCTCGCGACATAAATCTCGACGGACAGAGTGCGAAATACCACAGTTGTGCAACCTTCAGTGGCTAGCTGTATTGATGGTTGGCTCGGTTCCACCGGTGCGGATTGTAGACTGTAAATATATAAATACACAAAGATGAAGAAAAGAGTCTGGTCTGACATGACGCCTCCAACTTGACCCTTGGTCTATACCAAACTTATGCCCCCTGCCTCCTTTTGAACATCAGTATATAGACTGTGGTTGTTCGTAGTCGGGTGCGGGCCTCATGTCGTCGATTGCTAATGGCAGGAAGACCATTGCTCGTCGACAGCCTGGAAAGGGAGGTCCTTCGTCACCACATTGGGTTTCGGTTTGTCCCGAGAAGTCATATATCTTGCCAGCAGCAAATCTTTCGACCGTTGGTCGTTTCACTTCCTCCTTGTGACGTTCTATAGTTTCGGTTTAATTTCGCCTTGTTCACTGGCACTGGCCTCGGAATTGATGACCACGGCCCCGGGCCCCGCACCACCCTTACTCTTTCCAGCATCTCCCTCACCGAAGAAAATCACTTCGACGGTCAGATCGTCACGATACCGTCTTGAATACGGGCTGGGCAAGGTGAGTAGGGCGCAGACCATGTCCCGGTCTTTGCCGCCAAGGGCATTGCGAATCAGGTGAGTGGCAGCATTCTTGTCCTCGACAACGAACCGACTGTTGTTCTCTGTCACAGCCCATTGTTGCTGGCGGATAGGCTTCTCAGCAGAGCCACCATTCTTGCTGCCATCGGCTCCTGGTTTGGAACTGTCCACTCGTCCAGTCTTGTCCATGTTGCCGCCCTTTTCCACTGGGAGGGCATTAGACGAAGAAGACGAGAACCACGACGTAAGCCAAGCTGTGCTTGAGTTTGATCCCTTGCCCTGCGCATTTTTATTTTGTTGTTCAATCCATTGACCCACCAGACCGACCACTTCTTCGTTAGTCAGCATTTCCCACAGACCGTCAGTTGCCATTACGACAAAGTCACCTTTGCCAGGCTCAATCTTTGTGCTCGTGACAACAGGCTCTGCAGTCACATACGGTGGTGTTTTGAGTAATGAATGTGGCGTACGGCCGAACCAATGTCTCTTTACTCGGTCTTGAGTTTCCCGTGACCATTTATAGAACGCGTCACCAAATGCTCGGGTAGGTTCGAGATTGCCTAGAACACGTCCAGCACGGATGACATTCGGTTCACCGGGGTGCTCGGCACGCATGCGAGCCTCTTCATTGGGATTGCTACCCGTTTGGTCTTCTGACAAAGGAGTTGCGGACCATTTACCAGTCACTGGATTCCGACGGCCAAGAATGGCGCGTGAGTCACCCGTGCAAGCGACACGCAGAGTTTTGCTTTGTGAATCGTAAAATGAAAGGAGCGCACAGGATCCAGAAAGAGCTGGGGCAAGAAGCTCGGCGGCGAGACGCTTCGAGGGGTTTTTGTTGAGGGTATTGACACTGTCCAGACAAATTTCATTATCCAATTTGACGAAGGCAGACTTGAGGGCGGCATCTATTGCGGCAGGAGGTGGGAAAGGTGACTTGGTATTGGACAGAGCGGCTTTGTAGGTGCTGTTCAGCTCGCGAGCCGCAAATGAGATGAGGACCTGGCGGAGCTTGGCTGAAGTGGTCCAACCCGAATGGCCGTCGAAGACACCCCAAAACATCCAATCCGACGAGTTCTGACCATCGAGAGTGGCTGCAACCGAGTTTGGAACTTCTACAATCTTCTCCGCATGATCATCTTCGATGGGATCATTGCTGGGAAGCTGGACGACATCATATCTCACCACGCCTCGTCCGCGACCGACGAGAAAAGATTGTTCATTCTTCCGCAGTCTTTCGGTGGCCTGCTCTGGGGTCATCATCTCCAGGACTTTGCGACCGAAGTCGTCAGTATCCTTAGCTAACGGTCCGTCCCCAACGATGGAACCGGTGAAGAACTGATCGTTATCTACCACTAAAGCTTTTCGGTTTTGGTCTTGGGTGGCTGCGGCTGGAGATGGGGCCGTGGCAGAAGCGGCAGGCGACGTGGAAGTTAGAGCTCTGGCGGACTGTGACGATGCTGGGTTTGTTTGAGCTAGAAGATGCTGCGGCCCATCCCCTCTATAGGCGTAATATGCACTAATGGCCCCCAATGTCCCAATAAAGGCCAACGGAAGTTTAGGCAAACGCATAGAAGCCTGAAGGGGTTGTCGCGAGGAGCTATAGGTTCTAACGTGGAAGGCAGGACGTGCAGAGCTTAGTCCATAACTGGAAGCAGAGAGGGAGGCTTTGGCGAGGAACTTTCGAATGGTGGAGCGACGGGCCGTTCGAAGGGCAAAGACGGTGGCTCGACGCATGGAGACGGTGTGAGGATCGGATCACAAATCTGAAGAAAGGGAGAGGGAGAGACGACCGACGTCAGATGCGAGTCGAAGACCGAGGATTGGACATTGATCCGTCCGTGTTTTGAGAGAGGGGGATGCGTGACAAGAGTATGAAGTCGTCGTCGGTGGTTGTGAAACGCAGGGAGAGATGATGGACGATGGCGGAGGTTGTGAGGCTGGGATATGGGAGGTTTATGATCAGCCGTATGTATCAGCACCACGGAATGAAACGGTCCGCTGAATATATCAATAGGCGCCACCGTGACCCCCACGGCCGCCCCTCGGGCCCCTCCAGGCTCCAAGTCACAAAAATTATTTGGGTAAAGCCACTCGCTGACGACGTCACTCCACGCCTTCGAGTCATACATACTCCGAGACTTGTGGTCGGTGTCGCCGCCATACACAAAAGAGGCTGTGGGGATAAACCAGTTAGCAGATCCTTCTCCCTCTTTCCCACCTTTCCTCTCGGCCACTACGAGTCTCCTCAGTTCAAACGCCACAAAATGTCTTCCAGGGCGCTTCGCAAACTGCAGCGAGAGCAAGAACTACAAAGGCAGGTTGAACAGGCTAAGAAAGAATACGAGCAGCAGGAAGATGACGACGAAGAAGACGAAAATGACGGAGACGATGAAAACACCCATCATCGAGCAGTGCAGACCTCGAAGATTAGAAATGCGTTTGACATGCTAGACGATGTTCAAGACGATGACAGTTCCGACCACGAAGATTCCGAGCCTCTCCCTCCACAACCCTCGACTAAACAGTCTCTTTCAGATGAAGAATCGAAGCCCACCCCTCGCTCTAAACCCAAGAAGAAGAAAAAGAAGTCAAAGAAAAAGGCCAAAGGTAATGCAACAGAGCCTGAGCCGCAAAACCACCAATCCGACGATGAGATCGACCGAGCCCTAAGAGAACTCAATGCAAAGAGTCCATCTCGATCTACACAACCGCTAGAACAGGTGGAAGACCAGACATGGGATATGAGTGCGACGCAGTTCCTTGGTATTGAAGAGAAGAATCTGAACCCATTAAATGAGATGAAGAGTCTTTTCGGAAATATTGCGCTTGAAGGTGAAGGGCCCCGCACACAAACGCGAACCCCTCGACGTCGAGAGCTGAACCAGCAAGGGGGTGGTGTTGATCTGGCGACGGCACTGACGGGAAGATATTCACATGCCTCGAGGGGTAGGGAACTCGGTGCTTTGGCTTCTAGAAGGAACATTTTCATCCAAGGAAGAGAAGAGTGGCCGCTAGCAACCAGTGGTGGGCTCAGCATGGATTTGTCGGATCAATCGAAGGCTCCAGTCAAAAGATACAATATCATGCACAACCAACTCTACCGAGAGACCCAGATGCATTTTCGTATGGCGGTTGAATCCATGGACCCTCAGAGAATGATTGGGCTACTCTCCATGTATCCTTATCATATTGCCACTCTACTCCAGGTCTCGGAGATTGCCAAACACCAAGGCGATCATTCAGTCTCAGGCGATCTACTCGAAAGAGCGCTTTACACCTTTGGAAAATCCGTCCACAGCTCATTCCCAGCAGCGGTGAGGACTGGCAATGCCAGGCTAGGCTTCTCCAAGCCTGCCAACCGAGAATTATATCTTGCTATCTGGAGATACATCAAGAATCTTGAAATGCGAGGAACTTGGAGAACGGCATTCGAATGGTCCAAGATTCTCTTACAATTCGAGCCGGTTAATGACCCATTCGGAGTGACGTTGATGATCGACCAGCTAGCCCTGCGAGGCAGACAGCACTCGAAATTCATCGAACTCTGCTCGAACGACGCTTTTGGCTCGGCATGGTCGCATCTGCCCAACATCCAAATTTCACTCGCTCTCGCACATTTAAGAAATGGAAAGCCTCGCGAGGCACGACAGCAATTGGCATCGGCAATCCACCGTTACCCATACATATTGTCCGGCCTCGCCTCCGCTCTTGACATCAGCCCCTTACCCAAATCATTATGGGCCAAGCTCCCTTCCACCGACGCCGAAAAGCTGTATACCCAACTCTACCTCACTCGAGCCAAAGATCTTTGGACCACTCCCGAAGCCACGAGTTTACTGGTTGAAGTGGCCGAAACCCTTGGACATTACCCACAATCACCTTCCACACCACCAACTCCCAAGCTAGAGATCTCACTCGAAGAAGCCCGTCACATTATGCTTCTCGAAATCCCACATCTCATCGCCCTCCTCCCCCGTCGCTTCACAAACATGCCAACCTCATCCTCAGATGTTCTACCACCTCCTGATTCAGAATCGGACTTTGTCCGCCGCGCCCCGGCAGGACAGAACCCAGCACTACTCAACACGCCCATGCAAACCATATTCAACGCTGCGGGAGCAACCGCCGGCGCCACAGGAACCATCTTGCAAAGGATAATGAACTGGTTCGGCCAGCCTGCTGGCACCGGACAGGACGAATCAGAAGGACAGGCAGCATTGCGTCAACTCCAGGAAGAGCTAGGTGGTAATGTGCCTCCGGAAATGATTGAACAACTGCTACAGATCCATCTAGACGAAGCTCACGGCGAAGACAACGAGATCGATCCTGCTGGTCTAGGCATGGGTGTCCCTGGCGCATGGGGGGAGGATGAGGAAGCCGAGGACGCCGAGGACGCCGAGGACGCCGAGGACGGAGATAGTATGCCCGAACTTGAAGGATATTCATCTCTACCCAGAACTCCAGATACCGATACACCTGTTCCACCTATCGGCTTTCCAAGAGCCGCCATGGTCGAGGATGACGATGAGGATGACGAGGACGGAAATGATGACAGTCGCAGCAATGCAGCAGCACAATCGAGACAAACAGATCAAATATCTCTGGGCAACGCCGTGCTCCGCCGTGTCGACTCGGATGAATCACTCGATTCAGACCATAGACGTCCCATCACAGCCACACAACAAAACACCATCCCGTCGAATACTACACTCAACACGACCCAACCGAATCCGACCTCCGTTCCCACTCCAGGTACACAGCCTTCTCAAGCTTCTTCGATAGCAGCGGCAGCAAACGAGCAATTCGCAGATCCACAACGTCTACAACGATGGCTTCTAACGACCGGTCTTTCAGAGCTTCAAGCCGATTCAAGTGCCAGCACACTCAACACGTATGTCACTCGACTGCGGAGCTTGAGGAAAGCGCAACAGGACTGGATTGTCAATATGGTTCGACAGCGAGCAGGCGCTGCGATGGAGGAAAGAGTTCGAGGAGCCTTGTAGTTAGTCATTAGTAGCTCGTGCTTAGGATGACATGGTATCCTTTGCACAAGGCTTGTAACATAGGTATGTAGAGAGCCTGGTAACGTGATAAATGAGACAAATGGCAAAAATCATGGATGACAGATGCAAAGTCGAGATGGAATGAAAGTCAAGTCTTCTCCTTGAAGTGGGAAATAGTTGCTAGCCTACGCTATCTTCATCATAGAAGAATAGACATGCGAGTCAGAAATTCTCCAAGGATATGTATGTATGGCCTCAAGGCTGGGATGGATCCATTGATCCAACTTCATCCGCTAGTAGCCATCATCCTGAAGAGCTCCCGATCACAAGTCGCCTTCTCTCGTCGCAGAGAAGAGGTCGCGTTCGAACCGTGCCGCATGAAAACATAAATGCACTGAATCGATACCTACCCACCTAGGTAGGTAAGATACCTGTCTTTGAGCCATTGAATGGAATAACTCATCAAAAGCTCGAGAAATAAACACAATCATATCGGGAAAAAAGCATCATCCGCCCTTCGCCGTTCGATCAAGAGCTTTGGCATCCTTGCGCCTTACCAACTTCATTTCTTCCATTGTTGGCATTTTCACATTGTGTTTCCCGCAATTAGTTGGCTGCTTCCCGATGATGCCATGGTGGATGTGGCAACATATTCTGATTCTCGCCGACTGGGACCTGATCAAGTAAAATATGTCCGTAAGCGCGCTCCAAGACAGTCCTCCAAAGACAATCTGACCCAAAGATCTATGGCTTTTGGGGGTTAGAGTTTGTCTTCGTCGAGCCCTGCTTGAGGGTTTTGTAGAGTCTTGAAATTTTTGGGCGCCCATCGAGAGTGCATAAGACCCTTGACAGGTTTCTGACTGGGACCCCTCATCTGGGTAGGTAGAGTTGCCAGAGGAGACTGCTCCGGAGCAGCTGGCGGAAAGTCTTTGGCAGCCCAGCGCCATTGAGTGAGACCATTGACGGATTTCTCAGTGAGGATTCCAGTCATCGGGGTAGGTCGATTAGCCAGAGGAGACTGCTCCGGTGCCGCTGGTGGAAAGTTTTTGGGAGCCCATCGCGACTCCATGAGGCCGTTAACAGGTTTCTTGCTGTGGGATCCAGTCGTCGAGGTAGGTAGACTAGCCAGAGGAGACTGCGCCAGCCCGGCCGATGAACTAGAAGCCTTCATTGCTGGAGGTTTGGATGATCCCAGAGAAGTTTCAAGGTTCGCAGATGCTTCAACGACATCTGAAATAGCCTTCTGAGAAATTGGAGCATTAGAGGATGAGCTGTGAGCATCTTGGCTCTCGATGACGACCTTGCCATGATCACTGACAGATCTACCAGGGATTTGATCAGGACGGTTGACTCCGTAGTTAGCCAGCAGCAGAAGCTGTGCTTTCAGTTGAAGTACCTCGTCTTCTCGAATGTAGCGTCGTCCATTGTGCACTAGCACCTGACCATCGAATTCATCGATCTTGTACAGAGCTTGAGTAGGGACTGGTGAGTCCATGATACTCTCGCAGAGAGGAGTAGGGTTTGGGGAATCCATAATACTCTCGCAGATAGAAGTAGCGCAACACCAAGTTGTGGCTGGCGCTGACACAGGGCCAGACAAAGCCTTCATGGAACAGTCCTGATCGGATAAACCTAGCCCTTTGAAGCCTTCAGTAAGCTCATCCAGACCATCAATCGAGTCATCGTCCATATCGATCAAGTCCGCCAGCTCGGAGGTCGAAACCGGGCTTGGTGCTCCGTCAGTGTGAGTGGAGACGTCATTTGGGTCCAAGTGGCATTGTGCTGGGAATGAGAGTTCCTCAAGCTTGACTTTTCTGATATCAGGCGCGTTGACATCAACTTGACTATCTTCGGCATTCTTGCGACTGGTTGAGTTATCACGAGCTTCGGCTGCTGCCCCCTCTAAATGACGCAGAGCAGCCATAAATTGGGGCGCACTCATCAAGTTCTCAGAGTACTTTGTGGGCCTGGCTGGTCTCGCTCGCGCTGCTGGCTGAGGAAGGGGTCCTTTTGCAGTTACCATGTTCGCAGGGTATTTTGTGAGTCTAGCCGGTCGCGTTGGCGCTCCTGGCGGAGGAAGGGGTGCTTTTGCAGGTGCTACTAGCGAAGGAAGGCGTCGCTTTGCGGGGACTACGCCGCGTCTGCCGTAGGTCTGTGTGTTGACTGGGTCTTTGGCGGGATCCAAGGAGCCAGGTGGGAGAGAAGGCTGAGAATGTGCAAGCTTGCCATACTTTGGATCGTTGCCTCGAGCCTTTCCGCCAGGGCGCTGCGGGTGGTAGTCCTCCGGTCTATTGTGGCGACGTTCGTCAGCCAGGCGTTTTTCAAGGCCTGGACGGTGGCCTTGTCCAATTTCTGAGCCGACAGGGTTCTTCGCACCCACGGTTGTCTCGATGGCGTCCTTTGTCTTGACATAGTCTATGTCATGGTCAAAAGTGTATTTGGCGAGACGAAGAAGACACTTACCAGTCCATGGAGAAGTTTTATCCTTGTCCTTTTGCGCTTGTTCGTATTCTGGGGTTCCGGGGATATCGCTACGGCGAATGATGAGGGCCTTGAACTGGTAATACTCGCTGGAATCCCCGACCATCACTCTCTCTGCATTGGCGTTGCCTAGATCTTCCTATCAACAGCTCAGTGACTGTTCAATAGTAAAAGAAGTCAAATTCTTACCATTTGGATCTTGTTCAATCTTTCTTCCGTTGAGCGAGATCGAGTCAGGGTTTTGAGAGGGAGATCTTTACCTGGCTCATCTCCATCATCGAAGGCCAGGAGATCTGAGTTGTCAGGCATGACGACTAGCGAGAGAGAAGACAGTGAGATCAGGAAAGGTGCAGATCGCTTGGGAGTCGAGATATGACGGTGGGCAGGAGAAATCTGAGGGCAACCACGCCCTCAGACGGAAAGAAAGATATGGAGAGCTGTGTTATGGCACTGCGTAATTAAGAAAGATACCCAGGAGGGAGATAAAAGAGAGACGGGTAGATACAGATTGATAGAGAGGGAGAGAAGGGGAGAGAAAGCAGGAAAGATGGCAGTCTGGGAGAAAAGAAATGAAAGGCCGGGGATGATGAAATTAGAAGAGAGGCTTGGCAAGGGCCTCAAGAAGGCAGGAGCCACCGTGTGAAGTACCAAGAGGTCGTCAATGCGTTGCTGCGTTGCTGCGTTGCTGCGTTGCTGATGCCTGCCTAGCAGTCATTGTGCGTGATTTTATCCCAAGTGTGAGGCAGGTGCGGTTGACAAGTTGATCTGGGGGTGGTAGGAAGGAGAGACAGGGAACTCAGATCTGAGCCTTGTGACTAGCCAATCCAGCATCGCGGTAGAAGACCAGAAGATAAGAAAGACGTGTGAATGATAGATAGACAGGGTAGAACGTGTGAACGACAGTATCAAGGTCAAGAACAAGGTCGAGCGGTGGATAGACATGAGAGAAGGGATAGAGTTGATACAGAACTTCGGCCTTCAACCCTCAACCTGACAATTTGAAATCCAACCGTCTCACAGAAAGAGCTGCTGTGATGTTGGCCTGACGCTATGCCATGACAGATAATGAACCAAACAGAGTTTGCTATTGCTTCCTGGTCAAGTCTCTTGTAGCAAGCGTTGACTTTGACTTTGACGCCTCAAACAGTCTGCAAGTATTCAGGGATAAGCATGTCTCATCCCATTATCAGTGTCCATGGTTGAGGACACAAAGCAGGATATGGGCAGCTCTTGCTCTTGTTTTGAAGAGGTTCATTTTCATACTCACGGCTGAGTCGCTTGCTGTGAAAACTGGCTCATGGGGTGGTCTCTATTGCAATTGCATTGCCCAAGTTGATCTGACCATGCGAGGCGGGCCAGGCTGAGAGAACCCAGGGGACAGTGCACGTGCACAGTCACATGTCAGATTTTTGCAGAGCCAGCCAAGTCACGTGGGGCTGCTAGAGCCTTGTGGCACTTTGACTGTACAGAATAGAAGCATTCCTTGATGTGCATAATGAAGACTGACGACTGCTGTGCCTGTAATATAGTATGGGCAGACATAATTGGTTTTGTCAACATAGGAACAAGCTGCCTGTCACTGATGATGGTTCGATGAGTCGTCGTGGGCTTGGAACGGCTCCTAGAGATTGATCGCGGCGCTGTCTGCCCAAACTTGAGGGTGAAGATTGATGACCAAGGTCGGACATGTGTCCCACTAGCCTGGAGCTTCATCCTCAACCAACCTTGTTCATGCTTGTAGTAGTCAGGCAGTCAGGGTAGGTGTCTCTTACCGTGCTCTGAGTCCAAAATCACGGCTTCGTTCCCTGGAATACATCGACGCAGAATTGCATAGCACGCACAGAGCATACAGTTTCAGGTACTCTGTTAACAATGCAACAAGTGAAATACCAGAGTAATGTTTGATATACACAGCAGAAATATGCAAGAGAAAAGTGACCATGTGGTGAGACATCTCTAAACAAATTACTCTCTGACAGGTCTGTGGTGCAAGTTTCGGGTCATGTTGATCCTCGTACTCAACGGTGTTGTGTGATGATTGGCTTGATGTGTGGCATGTCACAACAAGGTAACTTCCCAACACAAGGCAGACAGAAGCTTGGGGGCACAGCTATACAGGTTGTCATGATGTGGTGTTCACTTTGTCTTGAGCGCACACCTCTGGCTGAATGTCAGACATTGGAATGCTGATAGGGTAAAAGGTGAGACCACAGTCGTATCTCCATACAATCAGAACTGAAAATAGGAGGATGTCTGATGCCTATACAGAGAGCTCTAAAGCAAAGAATCTCCTCCGGACTCCCCTGGACAAAAGATAAAAGCAGGATAATTTTAGCCCAAGCCGACAAGGGCACCCAGGGGAGCGTTGCCTATTGTTGTTGTTATTGAATTTCAGGTGGAGGCTCAAAATCGCCCGTCTGACTATCAGATCCCTGGCGGTTGAATAAACACTTTCCATGAGTAAAGCATAAGTACTAGAATTGTTCATGAAGGGCGCGATGATGTGGACATAGCACTTTGTACCTTTCAATTTTGCCTTGGGAGTTTCTTCAGAACATTTTGATCCTTCTATTGGATGACTTCAGCGTACCATATCTTCGACCAAACTGTAGGTAATGACTAGAATGAGGATGTTGAGGACCCAAATAGTGGTCTGACATCAGAATATCCTTAAATCGTCCGGTTGGGGACATCCATGGATCCGGTGGCTGCGGAGTCTAGGAAGCTTGGACTGGGGGGCTGCAGCTCATCAGCTTCAGCAACTCAGCAACTCAGCATTTTGCCATTTCCCAAGCACTGAGGATTGACTCCCCTGGTTGGTCCTTGTGGTCCCTCGGGTCCTTGTCCCTCGTTCTGGGCTGTAAATTGCGGAGGAGCTGCAGCTTGTAGCCAGTAGCGAGAAGCCTAAAAGGCCTAGCTTGTAGCCCCCTCGGCCCCTCGGTGTCTTGTAGCCTGTAAGATAAGTGACTAACTCGTGCTAAAGGATGCACGGTAGGTCAGAGGACAATCATCTTCGGTTGCAGCTTCAAGGATAAGAAGGGATAGTTGGGATCTTCGACACCGCCGTGACCGCTTCACTTCTGCTACACACGTTCACCTAATCTCCAACTCACTTGGTCTAATCTCACCTCACTTCTTCTACAGTGTTATCCCATCTGACCGCCCTTCTCCATCTCAACACCGCAATCCCATCCCCTTTGATACATATGAACCCTCCTCAAGACTATCTAGACCATTCACTTGTACACACCATCCATTAGCTCTTCTCAATCATCCTCTCCCACCTTTCATCTGTACCATCAATATATCTCCACATCCATGGCTGCTCCTCGTGCTTCCTCTTTCAAGGCTCTACGCAACCTTCAGAGAGTCAACGGCTCGGCTTCGGTCAAACGCAGCCTCCATCTCACGGGCTCTCACGCGTCCCCTCGTCTAGCCGCCGATACCACACACAAGTCCACCTACCTGCCCTTGGCCCTGCAAGACCTCCGCCAGGAATGCCAAAAGCGTTCCATCTCTGCCTCAGGAACAAAGCATGAGCTGATTGATCGCCTGGCGGGTCATGACAACCTGCAGGCAAGAGCCCTCTCTATCGCCATGAAGCGGATTGCCATTGAGCAAACTCGTAAACCAGTCTCTGGGTATGCCAATTGAAGATCCACCTGCTTATCGCCTTCAGAGCATCGTCCACTGACCCCCAGACAGACCCTCGGATACTTCTCCTCAAAGGCACTTCAACACCACACGCGAGCTTAAAGCCGTTGGTGATTCTTCCACCATTGACTTTGCCTTCCTACCCAGGCTCTTTGAGAGCTCTTGGGGCCCCGAACCTGCCCTAATTCGAGTTCCCATCCTGCCAGATATCGACTCGGACACTGCAGAGGCCGCATTAGAAAAATATCCTGAGCTTGATGCTGCTGCGGGAGGCTATCAAGACACTCCAGGCCAAGATACTATCCTCAAGGCCCAGATTTCGACCGTCAACGGTGATGAGGATAGTCCCGCCAGCCCTTTCAGTGATGTCCACGATGGTCATCATGCATCGGAAATGTCTGTCGACGCCCTCACCAAGCTCGCCGAGACCGTCGGTAACAGCGCCAGACAATTTGCCGAAATGGTCAAAGACAAGGACGAAGCCACCGTCCGTAAAGTCTGGGCTGGGTTCCTCGACGATCTGTTTGGTCCTTCCGACAAGAAAAAGAACCAGTAATTGATCAGTGTAGTAGACTACACATCACGATCAGTGCACTTTTCGTGTGACTGCGCCTGGGGTGGTTGGGACACGAGACCCGTTTATATTACTTATAATATATCTTGAATTTTGAATCAAGTGCATGATGCATGGTGCAGGTGCACTGCTTGAACAATGACACTTCCCAGTCTCGAGCGTACCCATAGATTTTCATCTCGAGCTCCAACAAGACGCTCCTATCCACGACAATCATGTGAGGGTATTCGATGCGGTGCTCCACCGGAAAAGCAACGCTACTGCGTAGCACCTGGAGCCAGCGCCACACTTGAGTCGTCTACTCCGTAAGGACAAAGTTACGCGCGACGGCCCTGCTTTGGTGTGGATATTTTTGGTTGGATGCGGAAAGCCAGCGAGGGTGTGCAGTGGCCGGTGGGAAGCTCGAGCGTGGGTACGAGTAGCTTTGACTTTCCCAGTCACTCGCCTTTAACCGGCGTCTGGATTGCCCCTGAACGAACCATTTCTACCAAAGTCGGACTTGAGGCATGCACTATTCAGGTGTCTCTTCAACGGAAGAAGCTGTTGACGTTTTCATCGACGTTTGCCGCCACGTCCACAGGTCTGACATGATCCTGCAATATGGGCGATGCCGGTCCAGGCGATTCAACTCTCAAGACTCACCTAGCGAGCACTCGGCGCTGACGGCTGGTGCTTGGCCGAACCCCTGCCGTTCACTGCCCAACCATGCCATCTGAGAGGCCCGAGGGTCGAGGCTTGTGGTGGAGGCGCATTCCAAGCACCAATTGCAAAGGACAAGATCGACAGGCACGTCCTCCACCGCCAATCGAGGGCGGGATTTACTTAGTCCTTTTTGAGCGTACACCGGGTTGTCATCAATGCCCCTGATGGCGGTCCACTGTGGGTTTGCGCTGGATGCACATGGCTGGGGTTCACCTGGAAGGCTTGACAACATATGTATGTCTTCCCAGAGCACCGCTGAAGTTTTCGCCATCAATATCCGCCCGTGAATAACTTCAAGCTCATATTACTGGGATCTCTTCACTGAGCATCTCGTCATCTCGTTGCACTCAGCATCCCTGTATTATTTCCTACTCACTCTCACCCTCAGACTTCCTGCGACTCGTTGGCCGGATCATCGATGACCAGAATCACCATACATTAAACAAGACTAGACTGGGGACTGGTTCCTTTGCTTGATGATTGATGACGACTTGCAACAACAGCTTTTCCTAACGATATCGCTCTACATTATATAATCATGCATCGAAGATGGCTGTCCTTGCCGTTGCTGTCGACTTGTGCCTCAGCCTTTTATCCTTATCAGGCTGGCGACGGCTCGGAGCCCAAATTAAAACGATTCGTGCCATATCAGCTTGATGAACCGTCTGTCCCAACCTCTGGGGTGGTGACATTCGATTTAACCAAGATTCCGGTAAGCGCAAGCTCAAGGTTGAGTTTATATCACGATAAGTACTCATCCCTCAATAGGTCAAACGAGACAACAAGTTCGCCGTCAGCAATTCCACAACACCATCCATTCCCAACGCCATGGCCATCAACCAAGACGGCTCCGACTTTACATACTTTTCCACCATGCGATTTGGAACGCCTGGGCGAGATATGTACATGTTACTGGACACTGGATCTGCCGACACATGGGCCATGGGGGATTCGTGTCAATCTGCCGCATGTCGGATACACAATACCCTGGGCCAAGAAGACTCAAATACTCTCCAGATCACCAGTGCGCCTTGGTCGATGAGTTATGGCACAGGTCAAGTCCAAGGTTTCATCGCGAACGATCGTTTGAGTTTTGCCAATTATTCAGTCCAACTATCCTTTGGTCTTGCCAACACTGCCTCGGACGACTTCCTCAACTACGTATTAGATGGTATCTTGGGGCTTGGGCGATCAGCATCAGACACACTGGGTACTCAAACTATCATGGAGACCTTGGACGAGCAAGCAGGTTTGTCTGAAAACCTCGTTGGTGTTCATCTTCAACGAAGCTTTGATGGCACCAGAGATGGCCAGATCACCTTTGGCGGCTACGATACCTCCAAATTTGACAACAATCTGAGTTTTACCAAAACAGTCAACGATGGGGGATGGGAAATTCCAGTCGACGATGCGGGCTTCGACGACAAAGCCGTGGGGTTCGCCCGAGGAAAGACGGCCTTCATCGACACGGGCACCTCGTACATATTGCTCCCCCCTGCCGATGCGAAGAGTCTCCATGCGCTCATTCCCGGTGCTACCAACAATGGCGAGGTGTTCCTCGTGCCCTGTACAACAACAGAGACCGTGTACATCTCATTCTCGGGAGTCAAATACGCCATCTCACCCAAAGATTACGTTGGCCGAGGAAATGGTAACATCTGCAACAGTAACATCATCGGCCATCAGGCATATGGACCAAATCAATGGATTCTCGGCGCAGTATTCCTCAAGAATGTTTACAGCGTCTTTGACTTTGACCATGGTCAAATTGGATTTGGGACAAGGGGAACTTCATCATCTACAACATCATCGTCAGCGACCCCTTCTTCATCCTCGTCATCCTCATCACCACCACCGTCGTCGTCGTCGTCATCATCATCATCATCATCCTCATCTTCTTCGTCATCATCATCTGATTCCACATCCTCTAGTTCGCAAACGAGCGACTCCTCGACCTCGACCTCATCATCCAGTACACAAGACGGTCAATCGACCGAAACTACAAGGGTTGCTCCCACCAACACATTAGAATCAGGAGGAGGGGGCAGTCCGTTTAGCAACACGGGCCATTCGGACGCGGCAAAAGTGTCGATCTGTCTATTTCCAGCATTTGCTTTGGCGTTTGTTATTGGGCTAATGCTATGATCAAAGCATTGTCCACAGCCGTGACTGATTATTATCATTGCCTGCATGGCGTATCAGCTAGTCTAGTGTTTAAGTATGTATGAATATGAACCGCCCGAGGTTTCCAGTCCTCAAATATTGGAGGGAAACCAGGCCACTCTACAACCTCCTTTCTTGGGCAGATGAGGGGCAGCAAAATTCTCATAGCCGAGTTGCGACCTCTGCGAATGTACAGCTCGAGTTGGTGCGCATACGAAGATCCTCGCAGGCATACAAGCGCAATCGCTAATTGCATGAGCATCAAGCGACTGACCACCAGAGTATTGCCACCATCGCCTTCAACAGCCTACCAATTGACCGAGCAAATGAGTGAGTGATTGGACCAGCCTCGCAGAATTCTTCTTCCTCGAACGAGGACCTTTTTGACCATCTGACCTGGTCCCGATCCCTGTCAAATTTACGTCAGGGTTCAGTCCTGCTGTCACTTCAGCCTCCTGACACTAGAGTAGAACAGAAGGCGTTATAGGCTTGGTTGCCCTTCGTGATCCGGACATAGTGTAGCCTAATCCTGATCCTTTACGAGGATACACTGGACTCTATGCGTCCTTACATCCACCCTACCCCCCTGGATCATCGACTCATCCTTTTTCTCGGAAGCCAGAGACTCCTACCACTTAAAGTGAGGCCTTGGAGGAAGACTTTGCAGCCTGATGCTTCAACGAGGCCAGAACCCTAACCCGACACGCACAGTATTTAACCTTTCTTCCAACACGTCCTGTACGCGATGCTATCCTGCTACCATTCTACGGATAATAATAGTGTGACTGGGAGTGGCACGTGCGGCAGAGTTTCGCCCTCGCCCCGCGTGCCTGGAACAACGACGCACAGAGCAGCGGATTCTGCCGCGTCGCGCCCCGCTGCCTCGGTGCACAGAGGATGGAGCAATGTAAGAAGTATCGCGTATCCGTAGGCAGGAAAGGCAGGGTGGGGTGAGAAGGGGGCCGAGGGGCTTTGCGAATCGGGGTTCTGATCAAGCAGATCTTCATGCAAGCACTTTCTTTGGCACACATTTCGTTCCTACACTTAATGGATGATGGATACTTGGACTAATGCTTCATGTTGCGTGCGACGCATAGATTGGGTGGATATATCATTAATAGGTAAGTATCTATAGAGGTAAGAGCATGTCTCATAGATAGATGTCTACCTTAGATCTCAGAGGTATACTCAAGTTTCTCATGACTACCTTGGATGAAGGATAGGGTGAGTTGAGTGGAGGGGCAAACACCACCCATCCTCCTTTTCTCTCCGATCCATGTTCACACAACAGGAGATGTCAGGTAAAAAAGACATACAGGAGACTTCCTAAGTACCTATTCTGGGCCAGCCAGGCCCTACCCGCCCCACCACATACTCCGTACTTCCGTAGGTACCTAGTACATATGCATTATTATAGTACGGACATCCGCCTCCAACACGTCAGCGACGCGTGACACGTGACGGCCCATCCATTATTTGAAGCACCCCTGAACTGCGCAGGAGGCTAGAGTTAAAAAAAATAGCAGACTGTGCATAGATGATGACATACAAGACTGTCAAGAAAAAGACCAGAAACAAAGCCCCGGCCGCCGCCAGCCCGCGCCACGCACGGTTACCCAGCCGTGCATGACCATGACCAGCCCCAAAAAAAGACGCCGCGCCATCCATGAACCAACCCGCTGCCCCCAATGTAAAGAGAGGGGGGAAACAACCATGTCATGTCATGTCATGAAAACCCATTCTTTTGTTACACTCGGCCCCAGCCCCAGGCTTAGACTCAGGCTCAGGCTGCTGGGCCCTTTTTCTACCAGACGTGCGCCAGGGCGAGGATAGCGGGGGCCATTAGTGTGAACACTTGGCCTAGCAGTCCCTGCGCTGCCGCTGGTCTGTAGGTGGCTGGGGCGGCGCCGGTGAAGGTGGCGATGGGGACGAGGTTGTCAACGGTGGTGGTGGGAGGAGGGTAGATGAAACCGTTGTCATCAGCCCCATTGGGGTTGTTGTCGACGGGAGCCACCACGGATGTCGACTCCACTATAGGTCCGGTAATGGTGCTGATGACGCCAGTGATGGTCATCATCGACCCTGATTCTGTGCCAGATCCGGGAAGGAGAGTCGTGATTGCTCCTGTGATGGTCAACATGCTGCCCGCACCTGGGTCAACCACAGTTGTCAGCGTCACAGGTCCGGTGATGGTGCTCATGGGACCGGTGATGGTGATGATTGATCCGGAGTCAGTTCCTGACCCGGTAGTCACTGTTGTGCCTGTTACAATGGCAGTGATCTGTCCTGTGATGGTTATAATGCTGCCGCTGGCAGAGCTCGTGGGGTTGACGGGGCCGGAGCCGGTGGGTGATGATGATGATGATGACCCTGAAGCTGACGAAGTCGTCCTTCCGGAGCTGGAGGTCGAGGTTGGTGTTGATGTGGTTGTTGTCGATGATACTGCACTTCCGCAGACCACTGCTGGTGCCGTTGGTGGAAGTGTGTTGATGCTATTGAAGCCATCGATCTTGATGGATCCGTCGGTAGCTTTGAAGCTCACGTCGTATTTGGTTGTGTTGACTTGATTGGTGAAGACATCGGAGCTGGCCGTGTAGAATGTGTAGTATTTGGATTCACATGACATAACCAATTGGACGGTCTGCTTGGCCACCGTGGGGAGGTTGTTGAATGTCATGGGATTGATGGTCGTCAACGTCAGAGCCAAGTCGGTGGGAGACTGGCCATTTCGCACGGCGGCCACAATGTTGAGTTTCTGAACACCGGTCCCGCTGGCAGCAGTCAAGGCTGAATTGGCGGTTTGGGCAAAGATAGCGTCTGACACGGGATATCCTTTGCCGTTGTTGTCAAAGACCTTGGTGCCACCGGAGTTCAACGTCACCACAACCGTGAAGCTAGAGATGGCAGAGTTGGCGGGGATCTTGGTGTCGAAACCATAGAACTGGGCACGTTAGCGAGTTGATTAGAACCTAGATTGTTCTGTCACATACCGAAAATGAATCGTCGATTCCGTTGGCATCTCCAGTGGCGTTGGTCGAAATCAGGCCGCCGTCGGAACCATCGCGAGTCTTGTATTGAAGCTCGACCTTTTGGATGTTGGCCTTTGCAAGATCGTTGGTCCTGATGCGGACTTGACCAGTGAAGGACAACTCATCACCAGAATCGACCACATTAAGCTGGAGGCCATACGGCTTGACATCGTAGGGAGAGATAGCGTCTGTCAGAACCACGCCACGTGGCACAGTGTCGAGCATCTTCTGAAGCACCTGCGAACAAGTAGTCTGATAGACGGCAGGGTCTTGGAGCTTGGTGACGGTCACATTGCGGTCGGAATTGAACAGATGGAAGTCAGACCTCGCAGCAACATCTGGTCCGATCACAAGAGGGTTCTTGGTGGTTCCAGAAAGGTATTCGGTGACGATCTTGTTGTCGTAGGTGGAATTAGTCGAGTCGAAATCGGCGGTTCTGAGCACTGACGAGTTCGATGGAACAATAGCGGGGAATTCGGTGCTGTGAACACCTCCTAGAGTGTGACCACAGGCCACCAGCTGGATTGACTCTTCTTGAGAAATTCCCATTCTTCGGAAAGCAGCGCCGAGGACCGGGCCAGAGTCTCGCACATCAGGAACACCGACCGGACCAGCTTGTGTAGCATCGACACGACCAGATCGAGTCTCAACCACGGGTCCACCACAGCTTCGCACGGCAGTGTAGACGCCAAGCGCGATGAGGTCCGACATTGATGCCTGGCTATTGAAGAAACGAGAGTAGTAGACCATGGTGTTGTTGAAGCCAGGGCCAATGTTGGCAGAGGCGAATTGTCCAGCCAGTTCGAATCCGATCGAAGCATCGAGGCCACCGGTGCCAGCAGCGACATCAGCAGATGCCATGTCGTGGAATGCGGTTCGTAGAAACCCAGCAGCAACTGATCTGCCTTGCGTCCGTGCGAATGAACACGGCGTTACACCATAGGCGAAGCCTCGTGACATGTAGCCATCGTGGAGATATTTGATATCTTCGAGCTCGTCGAAGGATGAAGGCCACGTCGGGGCTGAGAAAACAGTCAGAGTTAGACTGAGGATGGCCAGAAGGCCAATAAAGATTTGGGTCATCTTGTCAAAAGCAGTAAAAGAGAGTGTTTTAGGAGAGTGAATCCACCTTTGAATGAGTGTACTGAGGTTGGACTAGAGAACGACAATAAGCAAATGAAGCGAGTGGTGAGGGTTCAAAGAATGACAAGTCTGCGAGCAACAGACCAAATATCCCACCGCAACTGCTGAGAGAGTGTATGTATAGAGACGATTGAGCAAGAAACTGGCTCCTTTGACCAAACGAGTGGCAGGCCATGATATATTTAGTCCGAGTTTTCAGAGCCATAGCCACGAGCAGGTTCCCAGCCCAGGCCACTGCGGACCATCCAAGCCGATTCTGGGGTACCATGATGTCGACCACAGTCCACCCCGTACATTGACAGGCGCGGGCGACAAGGTCTGCTCGATACATGCAGTGGCTAAGGGTAGAACGGTCAGAAGTGTCGAAGACACGGTCATTGATGGCCCCTCTCGAGTGGCGTGTCCGACAGCCAGTGCGAGCGACAGTGGATTCACGTTGACCCAGGCTTACCATCCAAAACATGCTCATTGGTGATTGCGAGACATCAAACCACCGCGTCGCGTTGACGGCGAGGCTAGAAGCAGTCGACGTTGTCCACGTCTATGAATAGCCTTTGACCAGCCATCACGTCAAGTCCTGTTTGGGACGGGCACGGAAGAGGGATAGGGGACGAGGGGACACTGGTGGGGGCAGAGGGGGCGTCACAGGCCTGAGACCGTGGACGTTCATGGGCTCGTGAGCTTGGCTCCCTGGCCACGGTATCCCCCTCGCTATACCAATCGAGGCATAGGGCCCAGGCCTCTAAGGACGTGCTTTTTTGTATGGACGAGCCCTTGAGGAACCTCGGATGCCTCCCTGGCCCCTCAACCCCTATATGAGCATATTCACAGCAAACGGTGCCCAGCCCCACGCCAGAATTGTGTACTCGGTACAGCTAGCTCAATTTGCTTCCAAAGGCTCATGTCATTCAATGCTTACTATCTTGATGGACCATTCGGCTTAATCAGTCGCATGTTTCACAGTCAGACTACCAGTACGACCTGTTCGTGGTCCAGCGAGTCTCTGACAGCACTTTATTCCGGTTTTTATGCGACAGGTCACCTGTCTTCGGACCACGACAACAGCGACATCATGATCCTCTAATCATACTCTCCTACTTTGATACAAGCTTCGAATGACGAGCGTCAGTGCCATGTTGACCATGCTCATGCCTTGCACATCTCCCGAAGCCTTGAACCATGTGTTGCGTCGTTCCTGATTATCAGACATGCAGTGCAAGCTGCAGCCTTGCATATCCATCTCATCTCAGCCAAATACATCAGTCGATGCTTCACAGCCATGATTATATCAAAACATGCTCAAGGTGAGCCTTGTGGATGTTATCAATATACTGAAATTGCTCAATACCACACCAAAACTCCTGTTGTTCGCCATGTCTCTGGTACTGCCTGCCTAAACTCTTCGATCCCCGAGAACGTGGCGCCTTTGCACCACCTAAAGGATAATCACAGTGTACACAGCCCGACATGACCAATCTCCGGACCACAAGATGTGGCGGATGGGATTTGCAAAAAGGTGAGCAAGATATGATCAGGGTCACGTGGCATATTTGCTCTAGATGATGCAACAGCATTGCCCAGCAGATCCATATCGAGGACCTTAAGCTGCAAGAGTAAGGGACAACCAGCAATGTTACTTTGAGTCGTTAGTCTGGATTCTTCTATCCATGAGCGTGTTCTTCCCTCCCATCCTCATTGTTGTAACTTGACCTTGGACATCTTGTTTCATATTGTGCCTGGCAAACAAGGCCGAATACTAACATGGCTTCCACATATCAACTCCCTCAGCTGCCTTACGGCCTAGATGTAAGGACTATTCCGCATCCGTCATCATGGCATGTCCCAGTGTACCGATTCTAATCTAATAACAGGAGCTTGAACCATCCATCTCGAGGCAAATCATGGATCTTCATTACAACAAACACCATCAGACTTACATCACCAATCTAAACAATGCACTCACGGCCCAGGGTGAAGCATTGTCCGGATCGAATCTGCTCAAGCAGCTCGAACTCCAGGCCATCATCCGATTCAATGCCGGCGGCCATGTCAATCATACGCTGTTCTGGGAGAATCTATCTCCCCATTCATCCGGTAACTCGGACATTACCAAAGCAGCGCCACAACTTTATCAGACCATCACTCAACGTTGGAAGACGTTGGACCAATTCAAGACTGCCTTTGAATCAGCCGCGCTTGCCATCCAGGGTTCCGGCTGGGTGTGGCTTGTCAAGGATAAAGATTCCAACGCCGTCGATATCACCACCTCCAAGGACCAAGAACTTCCACCACCGCCAGGGAAACTGGTCTTGATCGGAGTCGACATGTGGGAGCACGCCTACTATCTCCAATACTTCAACAACAAGAAACAGTATCTTTCCAACATCTGGGACATCATCAATTGGAAGACCGCTGAGAAGAGATTTCTCGGTGATGTACAGGCCATTTACGGAGAGTTGACGGGCCTTTCGAGTCATTTGTGATCGTCCTCCAACGAAGCTAAGGCACGACAAATAATGCTAGAGATGAGCATGATAGTTATCAGATGAGAATAACATTTCTATCCATTTATTGCCCTGGTTTCTCAAATGCACTCTTTGTTTGTTGGTAATCTGCTCACAATGTGCTCATACTTACGCCGAGAAATGGACCTCGACAGAGGGGTTGGGTCTGCCATAAGATGGGCGACTCGTCTACAAACTTGCTCACGAGGAATGAAAAGGCTGACGAATCCATTGCTGAATGGTCCAATGAGACAGATATGTCCGTCGTCTCCTCTGTTTCTATGAACTCTATCATGCCTTGCGTGTTCCTTTTAGAATCTCGCTCAGAGTCAATCCAGGAGACGGCTGACGACCAGGGACATGAGATAATTCGACTGCAGCTGTACGCCCTGTCCTGATTATCACACTTGTTGCTGGATCTTCACCCCTCTCCCTTCATTTTGGTGTGATTCTGCCTTCTCAACACCATCTGGGCCAATTCACTCGAAGAAGAGTCTATTGTCCTTTCTAACGTAGCCTTATGCCGTGCTAGCATGGCATATTCAAAGGTATTGTAGCATCAATCTGCATTTCCAGTGTCTGCAGTCCTGTCCTGTCCTGTCCTGATATGTCCTAATAACTGTTTAGGTCATCCACCTGTGTTTATCATTTATCATCATTGACGTCACGTGTGTTGATCGAACATGTCGACCAACTTTCGGGTTCTGGTGAAGTTTGTCGTCAAATCGTAGCGTAAAAATATGTGAGCACACCCGGTGCAAAGCTGTTTCTGGAGGCGGTGATTTGGATCTTGCTTATCGGCGATAGACCGTGTCTTGGTGATGATGTGACGATCTCTAAGCCTCATACAAGGCAGTCTCGGGTTAACTTCACGACACACGTCTGCTTTCAACACCTGTCCAAACCTTCAGCAGCTCCGTTGCAGCACGTGGTTCCACGGCGGTAACGTTTCTAGCAACTTGAATCTCCTTGTTATTGTTCCAAGCGTTCTTGATGCCCCGGATCTCGTCGAAAGAAATGGCCTTCGTGGAAATCCATTCAATGTCGCATGGGTTGCCAAACTGCTCGAGCATCTCCATCAGCCCTGTGTCCGACTTGGGCTCGGTCTTCGTGCCAGCCAAATCCTTGTCCCAGAGCGCTTTCACCTCAGGTGAATCTAAGGAAATGTCGGCCCGTGAAGGAACCGTGTGTCTTCGGAGGCGGTAATTGTCCTCGCCCGCCACTAATCCTGCTTCATAATTTGACACTGTAGACGAAGACGAAGACGATTCCGACCATGCGAGATCGTCGTCCGCCTCTTGTTCGTCAGCTTGCTCCGCTGGTAAAGCTTCCCACACTATTCTCCGCCGCTGGGGTTCGTAGTGTATGGTGCCTGCCACTGATATTGATGAGGCAGTCGTTGGCGTCCGTAAGCCAGACCCCGCCCCTGAGACTCTAGAGAGGGAATGGCGAAGTAGTGACGATGAATCGCTCCGCGTCGAGCTTGTCCGGTGGATGTCGTTTTGTTGATTCGTGGCCGACGCTTCTGGTTGTGTCTCAGACTTCATCTTTGCAAGACCACAGAAGGACCCCGACCCGTTGATCGAAAAGATAAAGTATACATTTCGTGATGTCTGTGGATTACGGCCAAATGGCCTCGTTAGCATTGAGCATAAAACGATCAAATTGCTGCAGCCTGCGGCAAGACTCACCTGGTGGGCAAAATTTAGCCGCGAGCAGTGTCGCTTGGGGACATACCACCGAGCAGTCTCGATGCTTTTGGCAAGTGCCTCGAGTGAGAAACTCTTCAAGATGAAGAACTTATCCCTGCCCCATTGTGCCTCGACGGTTTCCGGATAGTGTAGCAATTCAACAGCACGCTGTTCTAGACTGTTCTCGCCTTGATGAGAGACAGTGAAGGACGTGTTTCCTGGTTTCCCCACGGCATAATGGACCTTGGTTGACCTCGACATGGAGCCTTGTCGAATCCGACAGTCGAGGCGTCGACCCTGGAATAAAGTGCTCGCTGCATGCCGAATGGCAGCGGCTCGAGATTCTTCGGAGCTAAAGTTGACAAATGCATACCTGGCGTCTGAATTGTAGGCGATACTGATGACGGTTCTCGGACACGCAGCAGAGAAGTAGTCTCGCAGAGTCAAAATGGTGACTTCTGCAGCAATGTTTCCCACCCACAAAGCATGTTGGCCCCAGTGCCTCGCATCCTGGGGCTTGGGCCCTGTCGTCATTCTGGGGAAGCCAGATACAGTGGTGTGATTAGCGCCACGATAAGAGCAACGATCTCGAGGATCGACGCCTTTAAGATCAGCTTGGGAGCTCAGGTGCTGGAGTTTGCGATATGGCGGTGACCATGACCATGTGGAATGAGATCTATCCTCGCAGACACGAGGAAATGTCGTAGACACCATTTTGCTGCCTCGTTGTTGTATCTAGCGGATATCAACTAAGACCGAGCCGACCTTGTGCGACAGCCAAGGGAAGTTACTGATCGAGGCCGATATAGCCCCTCGTCAGCCATGGGGAAACCGGCGGACTTAAGTCTGCATGGCGACATGATAAAAGTGCTCTTGTCGTAACAACTGGAGCAAGTTTCCTATCCTGAAACACCAATGGGAGATGGCAGTCTCGACATCTGGAATGTGCGCAATCGACTGGGTCCGTTGTGCGGGCGACTCAATGTGTCTGGCGGTGCTGGCGTAAACATGCTCAGAGCAGGTTGGTCAGGACACGTTTGACCCCCAAGCTGACCCCTGTCAACTGCGCTCGGGCTTCTCGGGTCCCTGAGTCGTCGAGCCGCGAATGTGCTCTCTTGGCTGGTTAGGTGTGTTGCCGAGCTACCCAAACGGGAAGTTCATTATAAACAAGCCTACGGAGTACAGACAGCGGGAAGTCTAGTCCCTCCTCAGGCTGTTAGTGCCCCCGGCTTCACCATAACCATCCCTATAGTCCTTTGTTGGTATCATGTACTCTTCAGCGCTGCTCAGGTATCATTGCTGCTGCGATGTGCTGGACGCCTCGTAGTCTGGCGCATGGCTCACCGTGGTCTCTGTGTGACTATTTCATGCATCTTTAGAACCCAAAAGCTCGAAAAAAAGAGACCAAGGAAGTTGTCCTGCGAGGATGTGGGACTTCCCGAGCCTTATGGGCGCCGCTTAGCCCTAACTTAAGTGCGCATAAGCAGATGTCTGGGCGCTCCTTGCGCAATGTATGTACGTACGTTTCATCGAAACGCTTGTGTTGCGTAGGAAGGACAACAATCTTGCGCAATTTTGCGAACTTTGAGCACAATTAATGGCATCTAGGTTGATAAGTAGATCCAGGCCTTGCCTCGCTCTAACGCCATATAAGCGATATAATTATCTGCCATTTCTCGCAGCACGAGCCCTGACCAGTTGACTTGCTTCATGGGGCTTTCAGGGAAAGAGTCCTATCCGGCACACTTTCTGCAACTAAAACCATCATCTTCCCAAAAGGTCCGACATGTCACAATCTATCTTTACCCCGTGCATGAGAAGTCGACAGTGGCTCAAGAGACAACGTAATCATCCCGGGCTACACACCGACGTTACGCAATTCCGGAGGGTAAGGGGCTTTTCGTACTCCTTGCCAGGACCCTGCACCAGTCGTCGTCATTTTCGTCTTGGGAAAGGACTGTGGACTGAACAAGGTGCAATGTTTACCCCACTGTATGGTTGTGGCCGATTAGCAGCACTAGAAACTCGACGATATGAGGTGACGTCTCCAAATACTCTATCAAGGACGGCGTATCTCCTTTCCTCGTAACCTCGACAAGAATCTTGTGATGTCTTGTACAATCCCCTAGGTTGACTCTTGACACTATCATTCTTTGTGTAGACTGACATTCAGCATGTGTATCATTCTTATGTTCAAAGACGGGACAGGGAACGTTACGGGCAAACACCGGCCTCTCAGACCACTCGATGACCTTGAGCTCTAGTACGATAGCCAACAGACAACATCAAACTACCTATCTCACTTCTATATTGAAGTTACAAGTAAAAGATCAAAGGTATGTCAAAGCGAACTGAGGGTGAGCATATTCGAGCCCCAAGACATGATTAAGCCCAAATTTAAGTCCCTTCCCCGCGGGATCGTCCGAATCTATTAAATAAGCTCTCAAACCTCCGAAATCGCAATGCAGGGCAGCACGGAGGGCTTCTTCCCTTTTGCTGCATGGAGTTCCTGTGTCCGTGAAGTCAACAGGCGTCTTCAATGCGAAAGCAAACAACTTTGATGCCCATGTGGCCGACATGAGGGAGACATGAGGGATCGCTACTACCACGTCCAGCTGCTGCAACAACGAAGGCTTACTTAACCCGTCAGTGGCAACTTTACAAGCCAGATAATAAAACTTGCTCAAACTCGGGACGACAGCCTTAACTTCCAGAGTCAACAGGCGTGGTGTGAGTCTCGCCAGTGCTCTTGTCCAATCGTTGCTCGCACCACTGTGGAACCTCTCAGCCTGGTGCAAAGCATCCAATGATATGAGAAGAAAACTTGCGCATTTACCATGGCGTTGATCTTGAAAGGGGCACTTGACATGACCAAGTGGTGGAGAGACATGATGAAGATGCAGCTAATTGAAAGATCTTTTCAACGTTGGCAAGCCATCGTGGACTGCGAAGAAGAGGGTTGATATAAAGTAGAGCCCTCGGGCTCACCATTTCACAACGTTACAGATGTAGCGTTACTAGCCACGATTCCCTGCATTATTCACACAGATCAGCGACATTCGAGCCATGGACATGTCTTCGATGACAATGACCTCTGAGGTCACAAGCACGGGGACTATGGCCATGCCCACAGGATCTTCTTCTGCGGCGGGCGGAGGAATGAGCATGGGAGGAGGGTGCAAGATCTCAATGACGTGGAACTGGACTACCATCGATGCGTGTAAGTCTTCATCATACCATCTAGGCCCCGACTTGGGCTGACGCTCTCTTCAGGCTTCATCAGCAGGTCCTGGCATATCACGTCGGCGGGCATGTTTGCAGGATCCTGCATCGGCGTTATTCTCCTGGTTATTTCTCTCGAATTCTTGCGCCGTGTACAGCGAGAATACGACGCATACCTTCGCCGCGTCGATCGAAGGGCTACCGGTCCCGTGCAGTCTAGCCCTCCTTCCTCTGAAACCGAGAATGAGAAAAGCAAGACCGCGTCACCTGTTACACGTGCTATCCTTGGAGATGCTACTCAGCGCCCTCACATCAATCCTATTATTCTCGTCCAACGGCAACTTATCCGGGCTCTCATCCATATGTTTCAGTTTGGGGTGGCGTACTTTGTCATGTTGCTGGCAATGTATTATAATGGTATGTAATCTTGGGTGCCTTCCATTCTTTTGTATATACTGACTGATAGTCGAAGGCTACATCATCATCTGTATTTTCATTGGCGCGTTTCTCGGCTCTTTCATCTTCACCTGGGACCAGCTGCTGGAAGAATTCAAGTAAGTCTGACAATATCGTCTGCGAAGCCAAACATTGACAATACGGCCTCTAGGCGTAATCGACAGCCTCCTGATGTTACTGGCTGTTGTGGCTGAAGGAACGATGAGCAAGCGAAAACCCTATACTGTTACGTCGGATCGGAATAGTTGTTGGAAGTGTCAACATGATTGTTGAATTTCGTGCTGTCGATTTGAGCACAACTGGTATTTGGGACTCCCTGCAGGCAACACCGTCTCGTGCCTAGACAAATAATAGATAATGTTTTTACAGCTTTGGTTCTTTAAACACCACGCTCGCCTTGTTGTGCTCACATATGGCGAGGATATTGCCAGTCGCCTTTTCTCTCATAGTTGCTCGTGTGGTTGCTATTGTCCAGTTAGTACAGACACGACGTGGTCGCCTAAACCTACCTAATCTTTGGCCGATCTGAACCACTTCGCAGTCTATGACCACTCGCATACCGAGCTTAATTGGACGCAGGAAAGTCACACTGAGGGTTCTCGAAACGCCCGGAAATCGCCAAAAGTCCCTGGTCGCGCAAGGAGCAGTAGCAATCGTCGTGGCCATGTCAAATGCCAGCGATACCGCCCCTCCCTGCATATTAAACATGGTATTTGTGTACTTTTTGCTGACATCCATTTCGAACACGGCTCCCACATGCGGCAGACCAGTTGCGCTGATCAACTGCAAATCATTGGCCATGAGACTATACTCAAATACCTAGAAAGGGCCCCGGATCAACACGCCAGCCCATGTGTAGTCAAGAGGCAGAATCACCTCGGTGTCATCGCTAGCCTTGTATGAATCCAGGCATGCTTGTATCCGTTTCAGGGGATCTTCGATGTGGAGAGCAAAGGCTACTCCCGGGGGGGACTGATTATCCTGGCTGTAGATCTTGGGTTTAGTAGCCATGTTTACGTTTGATGTAACCGTAAATCCGTCGTATAATGAACCCAATTGCCTGATTCTGAGTTTTGATATCCATTTATGCTATTATGAGGATCCATACAATGTTGGCGTGAGATTTCTCCTCAGACCTCGGCAAATTCTACTTGAATGACATTGGATGACATTGGTCGTCGCTATTTTCCTTGTACCAGGGACCTCGGACTTGACAAAACTCCCAAAGATATGGTGCTAGCAGCATTTGTAGCGGGTGGATTCCGCGCCAGCCAAGATGAGGAGAACGAACTGAGCCATTCAGTCGTACTGTACACCTGGATGACGGGGAAGGATATCTCCCGAGCTACAAACAACTCAGGACCACCATGAAAAGCACCTACCTGGCAGTCTCTTGATGAACGCACGCAGTCTCAGCATTGTGTCTTTGCTTTGATCTCTAACAACGTGGACGTTCGCCCGTCTAGTCCGGAAATCCCGACTGTCATCGGCAGCCTCTGCCGAGGCGTATGCGCGTCGACACCCACTTTGGAGTGGATTTGTCCCTAGCTTCCGTGGCTCTGATGCTAGCGCTGTAAACCACACTATCGACCGGGGGCTGCTTCCATGAGGTGGCCAGCATGACTATAGCATCGCCGTATCCTTCTCTGGGCATCGATACTGCACGATGAACGCAAAGAGCAGCCGATAGTTTGTGAAGTTTATCGCGCGGATCATGCATGCCCGTCTGATTACAATGACAGGAACATCAAGCCTCGACTTCTTGGAAAGCCGGTGACATGTGATTCATCATTCCACGGGCAATTGATCGACAAGATTGGACTAACGTGGCACAGTGCTTAAAATGAAGCAAAGATAACCGGACCCATGGCTTATCAAATTCGGGATCTCGAACCTCTACCAAGTGGCCAAGACAATGTTTCGGCAGGCCATTATGATAGATCGACCTTGGTGACGACATGTTTGGAGCGTGTGGACGGCATGGTCATGCGACGACAGATACAAAGATATTGGATCGTCTGACATAGTCGATCGCACTTTCGTTGCCATTAGACTCGGCTACTTTATCACTTCTCTAAATGCAGGATCGATCGGACGCAAGAATGAAAGGTTCTGGGTGTGGGGGTATCAATATTTTGATGGCGACCATTTTGGTTTCCATCTACGCCAAAAGAACTTCTCGTGAGGTTGAGTGGCCATGACGAGGCTAGAGAATACATGAGGATTTTGAGGCATTCTCATGCCCTTCCCATCAGAGAAAGGACCGTGATATCAAATTCCAACCAAAGTCAACTTTGGTTCTCTTACGGTTGGAACACTACCTCGCCGTTGACAGGGGCTCGTTGGTCCTTGACACCTCGCTTGATACCGATCAATTGCAGCATTTCAGTCCAGAAGCCAACAGGAGGGCTGACAAATGAAGCCTCGTAGGCATCGATGACAGGACGATCCCAAATGAGATCAGCCTCGTGGGCGCTGATAAACTTTGTGCGCTTGATGAGCTTCCATCCAACATACAAGACTGGAGCCACAATGACCATGGTGTAGTAGGAGAAGAAGGTCTCAACATTCCAGGGGGTGAAGCTCGAGTAGCCGAAGAAAGTGACGACGATAGTCATGCCTGCGAGGCCAATATAGGCGCAGTATGGTTGGAACCATCCAGTATAGGGAAAGCTGTTGCGGTCGATTCCTTGGGCCTTGCATGCGCGATAGAAAAAGATGTAGGTGACGCACATGACGATAAAGTCGATGATTCCACCCGCGGTGATCAAGTTGATCAACCAGGTCAAAACCTTGGCCGAACTGTTTGACACCTGGAGGAAAGACAAGAGAGGGAAGAGCATGACGACAATGAAGCAGAAGATGGGCACACCGTTCTTGGTGCACTTTCTCAGGAACCGTGGTGCTCTTCCTTCCAAGGCCAGTCCGTACAATGTGCGAGTGGAGCAATAGGTGTAGGTGTTGCCAGCGGAGAAGATACTGGTAAGCATCAACGCGTTGGTAATATGCGGTAGAACCGAAACTCCCATATTTTCCATGGCAATGACATAGGGAGACGCTGCAGCTGTTCCACCACCAGCGGTGGTGCCGGTCACGACACCTACCAGTACGGGGTCGTTGTAGGGAACAACAAGGCCAACGCAGAGAGATCCAAGAATGAAGAAAATACCGAATCGCCAGTAGATGGTCTTAAAGGCGTTCTTGATGTAGATTCTCGGTCTCTTGGCTTCAGCTGCGACCATGGCGACGTATTCGGGGCCTACGACTGTGAACGATGCAGACCACAGAGCGGCCAAGAATCCTTCAAACCGGCCGAGAGAGCCAGTAGTGTGGTGCTCAGCAAATGCACCAGGATTCTTCCAGTAACGGAAGCCGTAGGCATCATGCTGTGGGTTCCCACCAACCATGGTGACAAAGGTGAAGGAGAAAAGCATGAAGATCAAGATGACCTTGCCTCCTGAAAGCCAAAATTCGGCTTCTCCATAAGCCTTGACGGCCAGGACGTTTAGAAGACTGGACGAGGTTTAGTTTCTTGGACAAATACGGACAAGAGGCGACGGATGGGGGCGGGGGGTTTCTCACGCATAGAGCACAATACAGATAGCACAGACTGCCGCCGTTGGGATTGCATCGGTCCAGAACGACAAGACCAGGTTGAGAGCCACGATTTCGAAGGGAATCAAGAGAGCCTCGTAGAAGAAAAAGTTCCAGCCAGCCATGAAGCCGAAGGCGTCGTCGACCCATTTTCCGGCCATACGGACGAAACCTCCAGAAACAGGGTGAAGAGTGGCCATTTCAGCCATGCCGTTGTTTACGAGACCGAGCAGACAGCTGTAGAGGGTGTAGGCAAGGAACAGACTGCCGGGGCCACCACGAGCAAGACCACTACCGATACTGACGAAGAGGGCAGTGCCGATAGAGCCACCGATGGCGATGAGTTGAATCTGACGGTTACCCAGGCGACGTTGAAGCTGGTCAACATTGTCTGAACCGATGGCCTCCTCCAGCTGGATATCTTGGCCGTTGCTATCGGATGAGTGGAGGCCCTCATCCGAGTATTTCTGTTCTTTGGTGTCCATGACTGCGATGGGCTGTGTCACGTTGGAGAATCGAATAGGTGCTATGGATACCAGGCCAGAGGGATGAATGGTACAGAGACGGGCGAGGAGAGGAGAAGTCGAGGGGAACTTGAAGAGGATCCTCGAGGTCTATATATCCATCGAGCGGGATAGTGTTGAGAGGAAGATCTTTCCACACTAAGGGATCAGGTCATTGACAAGACACCACGCGACAGTGCTCAGATATCCTTCCAATAGCATTCGAAGAGGACGACGGCCTTTTGCAGACGCTTCGGGTCAGTTGTAAGCTCCAGCTCCACTATCACCTTGATCAAATACGGAATAGGAACAAGGCGATTTGGTATGGCTGGTACCCCACAAGGTAACATGGGCCTTGCCTTGCAGAATTGCTAATAATGAAACACGTATCCAGAAAGACAAATCTCGAGGCTCCTGACACTACTCCGTAGAGACCAGGACCATGCGTAGTCGGGCGGCGGGCCTGCGTAGCGCTCGGTAAGGCCTCGGCGGCGCCACATCCACACATCCACACACTAAGGATGCGACTACTCCGTACAGTCTCCCGCCTCGAAGGATGACGCTGATTTTCCAGCACGGGCCGTCATTGCCACCGAAAATGTTCAATCCGCTTCCGCGAAGAAGATGCTTACCGCCTCAAAAATCGCAGTCCCCAGACCATCTTGAATAAGCAGGCAGATATCGCAAGCAATGTGCTCTGAAACAAACATAGGCATGGCCAAGGGAAGCAGCTGGGCTTGAGTGATGATTAGCTTCCTGGGCAGGGCTTCTGTGGAGGGGCGATGTGCTGGGTGGGTGGACCTGACCCCGTCTAGAGATGCTGAACGATTCTGTTTTCTAGACTGCCGAGGCTGGCGTGCCTAGGTTCTTAGAGCCATCTTGGCCGTCTAGATGACACGGCCGCGTGCATAATGCTGCATGGGGGCATAAGATAGTGTGGGATATCTTAGCTGTACTTGTCCAAAACTTGCTATCAACCGAGATATGGAGAGAAATGGTGCTCACTCGAGAGGGACATCACCACACTCTGCCACGGGCGAGTTGAACGTGTTGTGCAAGATCTCCGAGAAGTGTTTCTAGAATCACTGCTCATTGGGCAGCACCCCTGGTTGCGGGTCCTGGTCTTTGATTCTTCCTCTACGTACGCATACTCCGTACACGTGGAGGTAATACTGAAACTCTTCTTTGCAGCTATGGGAGTTGGTCTGGATGTGGCAAGACGACACAAGTTCCCTCGCGCCACGATTAATTACAAGTTATTACAATTACTCTATACCTTGCTTGCCTAGCTCGTTCACACGCAAGCTAGCGCCCCATTTTCGGACACTACTACTCCGTATACATTAATCTGTGCCCATGATTGCCCCCACGAGTCCACGGGCAAATCAACAACGCGTGGTAGATGGGGCATCAACTCAGGAAATACGGAGATGATGGCAACAACCTTTGCGGGGGAACTTTAATCACCTATACTCCGCAAAGCCTATTTACGTAACCTCTTGGAGTATGGCAGGATTCAAGAGACGGTCCGGACGGTTCAAACGGTCCGGACGGTCCGAAAAGGCGGGGGGTACAATTGCCAGTATGTACTCTGTAAGAAACAGAGGCAAAGACCGAGTCCACATTGCAGAGGCAAAAGCCTGGCAAATACCTATAATCATGCATTGGTGAATCATGTCAACACCTCGCAAAATGCCCAGAGACGCTAGATCAAGCATGTCTGTTTTATGCGAAGTATAAATGCCGACCAATCGTTTGGAGAGTCAACTCTTAGGCGGGAAAGCTCCAAGGCTTCCCCATCGAGTTGACAACTCTTTGGAATTAATCTTGCCCGGCCGCTGGTGCCGATCTCACCTTTGAGCAGCATGGCTGACCTTTGCGAGCTGACCTGCACGGCTTGGCTTTCCGCCCAAATTCCCCGGACGACAAGTCACCGACCTGCACATGACTCTCGGGAGACGTAACCGCGTCGACCTATGGGAAGGTTGGCATGTATGTGTACCTTGAAGCGAACTCGTGCGTGGGAGCGATCACACGAGTTATACAGACCTGTATCACCAGCCAGATCCATGATGAGATAGAGAACAGGTACCGGTGAGAAAGCGCTCTTGACCAACGCCTGGATCCTGACATTCGTCGAATAAGGTGAAGAAATCCGAGAACACCCAAACCTTGAACAGCGCGACCTATGTACCATCGTGAATCAGGTTTCTTCTCGACATGACTTCTACTTATGCCAAGTCGCGAAGCCCGCCTGTAAGAAGATCGCGACACGAAGCCGTCGGTACTGGTACACTGGCCATGTTCGGATGGTGATGCCGAGATAACACGCTGGGAATCTGCCGCTGGGAATCTGCGGGATATGTCGTATCGTGGAGAGTTGATCCGCACCCCTTGTTGTCTGACTATCTCCTGAGTCCCGAAAGACGTCGAGATGAATAACCGACTGTGACACACCATCACGCTGATTATCTCCTAACCTGGTACTGCGCACGTATGTCTAGGTCGCCTGGCCCCGGGAGCGGCAACCGCCTTTTGAAATGGAACCCGAAAGATTAGACCTTGCCCAAAGCAGCACCAGTTGCCTAACGTGTATTGGGGACTCAGCGAGCTATATCGGGTCTAGAAGTCGATTTCCGGGTTACCAACACCAGACCCCGGTCGGACTTTGATAAACCAGCCGCCTCCTTTACCATATGGAGCAAAACGACCCCAGACATAGGGACAGTCCTGTTGGCTACCCGCGATGCTTCCATCAATTAGTGCGAATCACTTTGCAAGCGAAAATGCCACGAGTCGACGGTGCATATCAATCAAGGCCATGCATGCACGAATGCCATGAACAACTACCCCCTTGCCCATTACTCGACCTGACTGGGCTGCATATTGGCGCGAATGGTATCAACATCATGCAGCTCAAATCCTAAATCATGGTGCGCATACTGGGCAGCCCAGTTCCCTTCCCCGCGTATGTCTGCATACTTGATCCTAGCATCATGCAGGAACTGAGCCATATACTCGGGCCTCACGTTGGAAAAGCCTCTCATTCCCGCCGTTTCCGAAGTCCAATCTGGCTTCCACATCCTGATTATACCGGTGAGGAACTCCTTGCGAGACTCGATCCCGATTCTTGAGAGGGCGTAGTCAGCAGCGATCTCGTGGTCAGGCACGTCAGCCAGCGTTAAAACGAGAGCTGCCATGACCCCAGTACGGTCCTTTCCGGCGGTGCAGTTGAAGACAATCGGCTCATGGGGCCGGAGGAGTACATGTTGCAACACTGCCCTGAAAGATGCCTTGTGAACCTCGAGGGTGTCAAGATACATCTTGCTGAACCCTCTGGCTCCTCCATGCCAGAGATGAGACTCGGTTTCCAAGTCGACGAAGTCGCTGATGTTGGTCTCTGCCGGTGTGTCCGAAGGTTCCCAGTGCACGGCGATGGAGCCCTTGTCGTTCTCGAGCTCAGGAAATGCAAAGGCTTTTCGCTCCCCGCTCGACCGAAAGTCAAACACCGTTCGGACATTGAGGTCATTGATCAACATATTGATACCTGCAGGTTCCACCGTGAACAACGTCCCGGACCGGTACAACAAGCCTTGTTTGAGACGAGGATGATGGCCCAGATCCCGGAAGTTAAAGACCCCTGGGATGGAAATGAACGGTAGGGTGTTCGTGGCAATGTGAAGGGCATTTGGGTCAATATCTTGTTCTATCGGCGTCTCCAAGAGAGGTCGGAAAACTTCCAGGTCCTTGGTCGCATGTTGATCTCTCGATGCTGCCATGTCTATTGTCAGAATGAAATACGTTCTGGCAAATACCAGCACCATCAACGACTTTGCAGGTTGGTCGACGAGATTTATTCTGGTCAAGCCCTGTGACGTGGTTTGCAAGCGAGGCATGTATCTAATTTTAGGTCGCGCCATGTACCTTGACTTATTGACAGTATGCGAATACGCGACGGACTGTCATTCGCCCGTGATTATCCTGGTAGGCAGGACCTCGAATACCACGTACTCACCATCACTTCGAACCCAGGAATCTGCCCGCATTGGAATACCTGGCTTACTTTCAGGACGAACATCTCTCCCAGGGTCTATGTCTGAGGTCTATCTACAGTGTCTGGCAATAACCGGTGTAGACCCTTGGACTCGTCGCGCAATTCTTCGGCGAGCCTCGGCCGAGGCAGCTCAAACGTTCCGTTGATTCGACCATACGAAATGCCTCCTAGCTGAGCCAGAGGACGTAATACGTCCAGACTGATCTCACTACCATCCTCGTTGATGGCGTCTTCGCGGATCCAGAACCTGGTTGCTTGAATGATGGCCAGAGCCCCACTAGGTTTGCCTTGTTTGGCATGATAACCGCCATAATCTAGACTTTTCATTTCGAGCAGGCGGCCTTCGACGCTAAAAATGGCATCTCTGACCCTCTCAGCCTTGACCGTGCTTGACGGTGCTCCCTGGAAGCCCGACAATTCCCACTCTGAGACGCCAAAGGGCACATCGAGAGAGGTAGCATTGACACCCTCGATCATATGCTCGCTGACGATGTTGATTACGCATTCCCCGGTTTGTTCCAGGTTCGTCCTTGTGTCCTTTGGTCGAGATGCTCGAGCAGAGAAGCCGACGACGAATATGGGCGGATCATGGTCCACCACTTGAAAATAGCTGAACGGACTGAGGTTTCTGGTCCCCTCTGACGAGACTGTACTGATGAACGAAATTGGTCTTGGAACACCTGAGATTAACAATTTGTAGTTCTGGATCATGCTGCGTGGCTCGACATAAGGGTCAATCTCTCTGTGCGAGTGTCGTTGGTCTTGCTGGATCTCTGACGAGCTGATGCTGACTCCTTGGCCGTACTTCCAAGTGGGATCCGGTGATTGTGTGGTGATTGTTGGGAGCCTTGGATCGAATGCTGGCCGACTGGCCTCCACTTGTTTGAAGTCGGCATAGTTAGATTTCAATACGAATGGACTGGGATTTGAGATGCTGCTTGACTGTCGCTTCGTCGATGTCACGTGATACAGCGTCTGTTCAATCTTTGCCATCCTCCGAATTCTTCTAGAACACGATAGTCGCATCATCGAGCTGAAAGGGGGCTTACCAAAACATGGAAAGACCTTCACTACTCTAGCCTCGCTGGTGTTACATAAAGTAAGAGGGCGACAGACAATATTGGTTGGTAGATTATAGGATTAGCCTTTGGGGTGGTTGACCTCAACCATCGGCTCGTTGTTCCGACGGTTGCGATAGGGCGTAGAGTTTCGTAGATTCACGCATCCTCTTGTGTTTGAGGACGATCATCGAGCATGAAAGTCAAGGAGTGGCTAGAAGGGAGTAATTGAAGTCCGCTGAGGACTTTGTTAGGTTTGCAGCGGTACAAGTAGAAGCCTGGTTCATGACGAGGCTGGAATGATCCTCGCACTCTCGTTGTCGCATAAGTCCGAGCCAGTGGATGCAGACATGTGTAGATTTTTGATCTATCGAAACCACAGAAAATAATCAACTTCAGGCTTTATATCTCGACCAGTCTTGAAGGTCCTGACTGAGACATCAGCTGAACAGACTGACTAGACAACTCTCACCATGGGTTCGATAACACAAGACGAGGGCATTTCTTTGTCTTTCATTGGATGCGGTTGGTAGCCAACCATATAACTTTGAGATTGGCAACTGACTTATTGGTGACAGGGAACATGGGCAGCGCGGTGGCGTCTGGCCTACTCTCAGCGGCGTCAGGCTCAAGGACAGACGAAGTCCAGCCGAAATATTCGATAGGCAAAATCTATGCACGAGTGAACAGCGACTCCTCGGCCAAAAATCTAAAGTCGGCCTTTGCAGACCACGCGGCCAAATTGACGGTCTTAAGGACATCATGCGCTGAAGCAATGGACAAAGCGGAAGTTGTCGTTCTTGGCTTCAAACCATACATGGTGCAGGAAGTCCTTGAACAGCCTGGCGTCCTCGATGCATTACGCGGAAAGCTAGTCATATCTCTTATCGCTGGCGTGCCCGTTGAGGTGATTGAACGCTATCTGATCGGGAGCTCCAATGATTCTTCCCAGAGAGACAAGTTGCCTCATATCATTAGAGTTATGCCGACTCTTGGTGCCACAGTCAAGGAATCCATGACTGTGATTCAATTGCCCAGGGAGACAGTGCCACAAGAGGGCATCGAGTTGACCAAGTGGATGTTCAGTCAGATTGGACGGGTCAAGGTTCTAACACAGCCGTCTTTCGATATTGCCACTACGCTATTGGGTGCCTCGATCGCCGTAACAACAGTTCTCCTCGACGGCATGCTTGATGGCTGCGTGGCCGAAGGCATGAAGAGGTCGGACGCGCGAGAGATTGCGGCACAGTGCTTACTGGCGACCGGCAAACTCCTTCTAGAACACGAAGACGAGTCGCCTTCCTCGCTGCGGGAGAAGATCAGTTCACCCCGTGGTGTCACGATCCAGGCATTGATTACTGCTGAGAAAGGGGCCATCAGAGGAACAGCGGCACAGGCCATCATCAACGGTACACAGCACACGAAGACCATGTCCTCATGAGTCATGAGACACGAGCCATGAGCCATGTGTCCATGGCGATAGGACTAGGGGTTTGAAATGGGACTATGAAGGCAAGGTGTAATTACTTAGAGAGCTGATCGGTTTATCTCCGCTGAATGCCCGTGGCGTCCGTCTGGGCGGACATGAGCGTCATGGGCGTCGGGTTCCAGTTGCCGTCATAGTCGGCAAAATCTAATATCAACCGACCTCTTCATGGCACTCCCGAACCAGCAGCACACTTTCAGAATAACTCCCCTCACCCACTCATGTCGACGCCGAATAGACGCTCAGACAATGAGCCGAAACGAGCAGCCAACGCGTAAGTGGCACATCACTCTGTGTTTTGCAATAGGCACGGCCAAAGAGTTCATGGGGAAGCTCACGCGCCGCAAGACAATTGCCTTGACTTTCCTTCCAATGACACGACCCTAGAACGAATAGCACACAATATCATGATTTCACGCCTTGATCGTCTTCCTTCGTCTAGAATTGTCACTTTGATCCTTCCCACTGATTTAATATTGATCCAGCTGCCAACGATGCCGACACAGCAAACTAAAATGTTCGGGGAGTCAACCGTGCGATCGTTGTCGAAGGAGAAACAAGGAATGTATATTCGATGACAAGGAGAAACGAGTGGTAGTGACTGAGAGGTAAGTAGTGGCCCCGTGAATAGCTTCACCCTTCATTAATGCATATAGCTATCTTGACACACTACGCCGGGCCGCCCAGGCCGTTGAGGAGACAGACCTGCACGAGTCAATGATGGCATCAGATGCGGGCCTTGGACCTAACATGGTGGAAGCGCCTGTGTCTGAGAGAAACCTCGATACCGCAGAATCTGTTGATCCAGTCACACAAAGAGAAGCACCTTCATTTTTCTTACGAAATCGGCCAAACAAACGAAGGAGGTGGTGTGCGTACACTATCCCCGCACGGCGTTGTCTGTGCCTACTTAGCTGACTATTCTCAGTATATCTGGGGACCTCCTCAACATGGTCGTTTAACATACGCGCTGTCTCAATCATCCAGGAACATTTGCCAGGTGTTGGTACCGACGAAGACAACGCGTTTAGTCTGGACGGTGATGCCTATAACTTTTCATGGAAGCATGTAGGCCCAGAGGAGAAGCCTGACCTCAGTCGTCTCCCGTCGTTGGACTTTGCCATCTACTTGACCAACACAGTCAAGTTCCACCTGGGAGGTCTTCTACGACTCTTTGACGAAGAAGACTTTTTGAAGCAACTCCACGAGTTCTATGCTGAAGCACCGGAAAAGGTCGGCAGTTCTCGTCTGTGGTATACTCAGTATTTGCTCGTTCTCGCATTTGGCAAGGGCTTTCTGAATAGCAACAAGACTCTCGGAGCCTTGTCGGGCTCCGAATTCTTCACCAGAGCCATGTCTGTGCTCCCCAACACCTCGGAATTGCATGAAGAGCCCGTGTTGGCAGTCGAGGTTCTCGCACTGATTGCGTTATACTTTTACTGTCTCGACATGAGACAAACGGCCTACTCATATGTAAGTGCTCATCCATCACTGGAGGAAAGGGATAATTGACGAAGGGATAGATCGGCCAAGCTCTTCGCATAGCACTGGTGGACGGAATGCATACCAATATCCCAGTAGCTTTGCTAGGGGAGAAGCTCACTGAACGTTGCAGCAACGTCTGGTGGACAGTTTATATCTTGGATCGCACACTATCCTCAGCTGTGGGCGCGCCCATTTCTGTCCACGACGACGACATCAAGAGCAAATTGGCTCCTCCTCAGCAATCATCTCAACGGTCTGCGACATTAATCCTCCATGTCAAGCTGTCCCGCCTGATTTCACAAATTTTGAATGGTGAGGAGAAATGTTCTACAACAACAAGCATGATTCAGTGCGAGTACTGACACGACACCCAGAACTCTACAGTGCGGATGGTAGTCTCGAGGCATCGTACCTGTCCAAGATCCGATCAGTCCTACGAAGATTAGCAAGCATCGCCGAGGAACTCGAAGGGACGATCAACTTCAAGTTCAAAAGCTCCCTCGAAACATTATCCAAAGGGGCCACCCACCTTCGCCTATTATATCATCAAGTGAGTTTGAACCACGTCCCCAGTCTCGCCTGAGAACTGGGTAGCCTGACATTTCACAGTGCATTATCCTTGCAATTCGACCACTCCTATTGTGCCTGCTACAGGAGCGCTTGAAATCCTCGAGCGAAGGCAATGAGACCCAGAGCTTAACAGCATCGATTAGAGACCTACTCCAGACATGTGCAGATTCTGCGACTAAGACATTGGCCATCCTTTCAGCATTGACGGAGAACAACATGTTGGATAACTTTCTCCCATTTGACCTCGAGTTTGCATCCTCGGCCGCTTCAGTCCTGATTATTCTCGACGACGTCTTGAGACTCGTGGCTGTAGGACCGAGCGTGAAACGGAGAGGAAGTCGTATACTGTCGGACATGAAACAGCGAGGCAGCGTTCCGGCCCAATTACGACAGAAAGAGCTGGATCGGTTGAATCGTCTTGCCAGACGGCTCTCCGAACGACGACTTTCTAATATCTCTACAGGAGGGAGACCTCGATTTGGAAGCAATGACCGCCCTCAAACTGTTAGTGGTGGCGCCGTACAGGACCTACAGTATCCTCTTGATTCAAACAGCGGAACCGCGAGTGCATTCGACCCTCGGCTCGAGAACTCGTTACAAGATCAAAGTGGAAGTATCGGTGGAGTACCTTCTCAACCACTTGGATTCTCCTCACCGACGCAGACACATGGTGCTACGCCTCTCGATTTGATATCTCCAGATCTCGCAGAGCATTTTGAGCTGTCCCAGGAGCATATGTTGTTCGTGGCCGACCAGCTAAATGCTGACGCTGATGATGCCTTGTTCTTCTCCAACATGGATTTCACTGGGTCAGGCGATATGGCCGGCACAGGAGGGAACTGGCTCTGGAGTAGTTTGACTTGAATTGCATACTTAGGACAGAAGTGTTATACATATGCAGAAAAGAGTGCTGAGTAACTCATAGCTCTGTCATCGACACCCTCATGACTGTTCATGACTGACCTAACGGACTTGGAATTTCGGAAGTGCAAAGGAATAGATCATGTCTGACGAAAACTTTAATAATGCCAAACCATGAATAACGTCCGAAATTAGTCCTCGATTTTCTTGACAAGCCTATGTCTGACAAAATCATATATCTGTTGCCAATCCCTCCAGTTCCGCGAGTCAGGATTTCCTGACTATTGAGCGTAGAGCATCATCGCTTCATTCCCACCCAGCTTCTCCGGTTACCACCAGCCATGGCCACAGAAACCCCCCAGAGTCTCCCCACGACCTCGGATGTCGGTCCCCGGTTCGCCCATACCGGAGATCTGTGCGTGTTGATATTGCCCTCGGAGAACCCAACTATCCTCACGGCCTAACATTGGCTACTTCACGGAATGAATGAGCGGGAACGGAATGCTCTGTTGGCCATCCTTTGCGATCTTCATTTCTCCTTTCTAGGTGGTTGTACATCCATCTGTTATGTGGATTGAAATCTGGTTTCTACCCCAACGTCAGTTGGTTCTCGCAGCGTCCCCTATTATTATTAGAGGGTTGTAGCAACCATTCCACAGCTCTGCAATCTGTCTTAGGTTCTACTAGACGACATGCTTTTCAAGGGCGGCAAGCTTGACACTCGTGAGTGCCTCTTCCGGCGGTTTCGGAATTCAGACATGGCACACACCAGGTCACTAACATTCTCCCATCAGCGGTTCCGACCGACACAAGCATCTTTCCGTGGCTCTTTGATCATGCTCTACCCACTAGCAAGTTCAATCCAGGCCAGACTGGTGCCTTTATCGATGCCAAGACCAAGGAGAAGATCCCCTTCACCACCTTGAAGGTCCTCGCCACGTATCTGTCCACCATTCTCGCACAGCAGTATGGCATCAAAGCGGGTAGCCACATCACCATCTTCTGCAGTGGATCTGTCTGGTATCCCGTCGTGGTTTTTGCAGTGATTCGGCTTGGCGCCATTGTCACGGGCAGCTCTCCAGAGTATGGCGTCGATGAGATGAAGTATATTCTCGAGGCCAGCGAGAGTGAGCTGGTGTTTGCCGACAACGGGTCCTGGGATGTCGTCAAACAGGCCGCGCAGAAAGTCGCCTTGGGTTCTAACAAGTTGGTGCTTCTCGGAAGTGAGGACGAGGTTCGCGGCCAGTCAGATAAAGTCTCGATTCACGATCTACTCCAACAAGGCCGGTCTAAAGGAGAATACGGACAAGTCAAGCCATGGACTCTCCCACCTGGAAAGACAAACAAAGAATTCCCAGCTTTCTTGAGCTTCACCAGCGGTACCACCAGCTTGCCAAAAGGAGTCATGATATCCCATCATAATATTATTGCCCAGATCATGCAGATGAGGTCGCTGACGGCGAAGAACTGCCCGAAGGTTATGCTAGCTGTCCTGCCACTCTATCATAGTGAGTTAGGTCCTATCTCGGAATTCAGGTCACGCCGGTCGTTATGATTGCTAAAATCGTCCTAGTCACGGGAATTGTCCAGATCCTTCAACTCCCCCTCACGTTGAATCAAGAAGTCGTCATGATGTCCAAGTTCAACATGCAAGAAATGCTCGATGTGATTGTCAACTTTAAGTGCGACGAGCTATGGATGGTACCTCGTGAGTCTCTCATGCCAAGTTCTGACCATTTCATATTGAAGCACGCTGACATATGATGTGATGCTCCTACAGCGCTATTGATCCGACTTGTCAACGACCCAATTGCCGCCAGCTACACCTTGCCCGATGTTGCACAATTCAACACAGGAGCAGCCCCTCTGGCTAAGGAGATCATCGACAAGTTGGCCAAACGCTTTCCTCACGTGCGCATCCGTCAAGCATGGGGAATGACCGAGAGTACATCGGCCATTACCCTCACACCCCCTTCTGAGCAGACATATGAAAACGCCGACAGGGTCGGAAAGGTCGTGCCTGAAACGATCGTCAAGATCATCGATCCTGAGTATGAGGGTCCGGGTGAGAGGATCTTGGGGGTTGGAGAGAGTGGTGAGGTATGTTTAGCCAAAACTTGCGAGTAGAAATCTATGGTTGTGTGTGTGGATACAGGAGTTTGCTAACATGTGGTTGCCCATGGTATAGGTCCTCGCCAAAGGCCCACAGATCACGATGGGATATTACAATCGACCAGAAGCTACCGTGGAGTCGTATGACAAGGAAGGGTATCTACATACGGGAGATATTGGATTCATGGATAAGGACGGAATGTTGACCATTCACGACCGACTCAAGGAAATGATCAAGGTATGTTTTGAAACTGTCGACGCAGAGAAGGACGGGTGGTAGTTTAACAGAAGTCCCATCTGGTCTGATTTCAAAGATTCAACTGACTGACCACTTTTTTGATGTTTTAGGTCAAGGGAGTTGGCGTCGCCCCAGCGGAGCTAGAAGATCTCTTGCTCGGCCACCGCCTAGTCACCGACGCCGCGGTTATCGGTATTCCAGATGACTATGCCGGTGAAGTACCAAAGGCGTTTGTTGTCCTCGCACCATCCGCCAAACCCGATGCAGCCACTCTCAAGGATCTGTTAGACTTTGTCAAGCAGCGCAAGTCGCGCCCCAAGTGGCTGGCTGGTGGCATTGAGTTTGTCGACATCGTCCCCAAGAGCGCAAGTGGCAAGGTTCTGAGAAGAGTGTTGAGAGATCAAGAAAAGGAGAGGGCTAAGCAGAAGAAATCCCAGTCCAAAGCCAAGTTGTAAGTACATGCGGTGGATTCTTTGGCAGGCCAGGAAAGCAGTGTTTGCTTCGCGGCATAGTCTTGTATTTCTGATACCACTCCTTTGCAGAAGATCAGTTCAATACTCTCTTTCTAGTGGCGGGCTTCGGATTCGTGGTTAACCCTCGTTGATATGCATCAATGTAAGATACTGAACCTTTGTGCCAATGACTTGTATCGGCAGGTTCAAGCTCGCGAGCATTCGTAACAAGCTTTTATCGATGCATATGAATGTCTTGTTCCCGCATGCATTACAAATCCTGTACAAGCATCGTTTCCGAGTCCGATTCCTTATCACCCTGACGATGGAGCCAGACCCTAAATGCTGGCATCTGCACACCTGAGTACTTGCCAGTCTCTGGATCCAAATCCCAAAATATGACTTCCCCCAGGCGTTTACCAGCGTACATGGCTGGGCTAACATCATTGATACAAAAGTCGTCCCAGATATTACCGCTGGTCTCCGAGTTGGGTGTAATAACATCAAAAACGGCTGTAAATATCTCGCCGTGTTTGGTCTTTTCATCATGGTAGAGACCAGTCGGGATGAGTTGCAGCGAGACGTTTGCTGTGCCGACCAAAGGGCTGTTTATGACAAAAGAGAGTGTGTCGGTGCCGTTGGAGATAAAGTTCGATACCATAAGGCCGCGGGCGGAGTCGTGCGAGATGGCCAGGGTGGTATTGATGTTATGGGAATGATAAGTGCCAGTGTATCTATGCTGGGCTTGTTCTTGTGCCAGCTTGTCGGCCGCGGGGATGAGTTTGGTTGTCACAATGTTGTTTAGTGGAGGGACGAAACCTGGATTGCCGGCGGTGAGGATCGTGATGCCGAGTGCATACTCTGGAACCAACAGGATCAAGGTCGAATATCCTGGGAGGCCCCCACCTTTGGTGTAGAATGTCACAGGGCGACGTGAGTCGGGAAGGATTTTGTCAGTGCGGAAAGTTTCCCAGGGAATGCCGTAATACGATGAGATACCTTGGGTGAAAGAGACGGGTTGGAACCAGTTGAGGGCGTTTGTAATACCATTGTAATGGGTGAGAATATAACGGAGGTATTTGGACATATCTGAGGCGGAAACGTATAACCCGCCAGTAGGGTTATCAACTCCGAGGTCCACATCCCAGAAGCCCCGGTTGTCTTTTGGGAGAACGGCAAAGGAGTCAGGCGGCGGCGTGAAGGAAGAAAGGGTCATGTTCAGTGGGTCAAGGATTGCAGTGTGAATATAGTCCTCAAAGGATGAACTTGTAACGTTGGCGAGGACGAGACCGAGAAGGTCAAATGCAATATTCGAGTAAGTAGACTTGTATTTTGGGGCAAAGACGGGTGTGCTTGAGCTGAGCCAGGTATAAAGATCGATGGGCTTACAAGGAGTGTAATTGCCAAAGGCGTTGCAATGTGGAAGTCCCGAGAGATTGACTGGTGGAAATCCATATTCGAGGGGGTTTGGAAGTCCCTGTACGAGATCACCTTGAGAGAAATCGCGAGGAAGTCCACTGAGTTGACTTGCTAGAGTACGAAGAGTAATGTCTTCCCAAGGAAGAACATGTTGATGAGAACTGACCAAGTCTGGGAGGTAGGTGGCAACTGATTCATCAAGGCTGAGGTTCCCAGCTGCATGCTGATAGAGCAAACCCAGGACGGTGAATGTCTTGGATATGCTGGCAATGCGGTATGCACTGTCGCCGTTGATTACCTCTGCCCCCGGCCGAGAAGAGTCTTTGACCTGTGCAGTATGATACGCCGTGTAGAGCGTTGAACTCTCGGATGTAATTTCAATTGAGAAGGATGATGTGTTGAAGGTTTGGTCATTGGCCACAGCTCGTATGGCATCAGTGATGGAGTCAAGAGCCTTCCGGAAGTCCGCACTTGGGTTGGTATAATTTGGGGACGGATATGCCGGAGTATGCACATGGCAGGTGGCATTGACCAAAGACAAAGTACTCAGGAGGAGGAGAAAGAAAGCTCGATTCAAGCTGTAGCCCATGATGACAATGACACTGAGATGTTGATCCGCTCCTGTGGATCTGCTTATATCCGTTGAAGGTGAAATGGCCAGGTCGATGGACCTACCGTGGCTGATCGCTTGCTAAGATGAGTCAATTGACCAGCAGAGTATTTTCTGCAAATATAAGGCCGACTATGCTTATCTGTGGTGCCTGTTCCGTCTGTCTATGTCGTTATTGTATTGACGACATTGAAGATGGTGGAGTTGAAGAGGATCCGATTACGGACAGGTGGGGATCGCGCACGTGACATATACGTGACTCCAACAACGACAAGTCACGCTCCCCTACTCAGGACCGATCTCGGTCCAATGTCATTTAACCCTGAGAGACAGTCAGGAAGGGGAGATGAGATATGCGAGGGCTGGATGCGACTCTAATGTTACAATAATATACATATGTGGTTCTTCGTCTGGTTTCCCCACTCGCTAGGTCCTTAGGGAGAAAGTCCTCTGAGCCTATTCTTTACCACCAAAAAACTGAGAAAAGGCACCTAGAGGAAGCTTCGGGCCGAGGCCTAGGGCTTGTGCATCTAGATGGGGCCGAGATGGCACCAGCCTGAGGCTGTTGCTACTAGGTGCAAAGCATCTTGTTTCTAATCGTGTCAGCGCTTTCTGGCATGTTGCTGAAGCAGGACAATATCCCTCTTGCGTCGACCAGAGAGCAAACAAGGAGCAACATTGAACAATTGTCTAGAGCAATTGTACCATTCGGGTCAAAACTGCTGTCGATCGCCTTTTATATTGGCCAAAGGCTTGACACAGAGCTTGAAACACCCAGGCATGTGATATGTGGGGAGGGGATGGGGAGGGGAGGTTGCCCCAAGACCTCAAGGCTGATCCTTATCCCACCTTCCCTGTTTCCCTGTTTCCCTGTTTCCCTTCCGACAATACGATGCCACTTATCAGAGGAAGGCACCCCTGTACGATTTCGGGCTAGTTCCTGCCCCTCCGGGTCTCCGGTCGCGGCTTCCCTCCATCACCATCACTTTGGGAAGGCACGGGCAGGTGAGTTCGGTTCAATCAGCACCTCAGGAAAGAACAAGCCATTTCCCAGCCATGGCGTATGGATCTCGACTGCACTTGCCAGTTGCCCTTTTCACAGCCACCACCAAAACCATAAAACCATATCTTGAGCCAGACGCCGCCATCTTCTGTCTTCACCAATCAACCCAGACGCCATGTCTCCTGCCCCTCACATGGCCTCGAGGCAGATTCTAGGTGCAGCCTGGATCCCGTTCAGCCTCACTTGAACTGTGCTTTTAACTCCCTCTATCCCCTCAGAAGTATGTCCAGAAGTTGAGCACCAATGTCGACGCCCTCCCAACCTTCCTTCACAAGGCTGCTACCATGGAGTCCCTCCCTCGCGCCGACAGTGTGCGTCTCCTATGCCTCGACGGCGGTGGTATCAAGGGATACACCTCCTTGATCATCCTGAAGCGCATACTGCGCACCGTCCAGGACCTAGGCGGCCTGACACAAGAACCCCGTGCCTGCGAAATATTTGATCTCATCACTGGCACCTCCACCGGCGGCCTGATTGCCGTCATGCTGGGAAAGATGGGCATGACCACCGATGAGGCCATACGCTGCTACGAGGTCATGGGTAGCCAAGTCTTTGGCAATGAGCCCTCAGGCGGCAAGTTTGGCCGCCTGATGCGCGGCGTCGTTGGATCTTCCTTTTACAAGATTCAAAATTTACAACAAGTGGTGCGAAAGACGCTCTCTGACAAAGAGATGAATGAGGAATCAGACCTGCTTGAGGAGCCACATCCCGCGTACTGCAGAATGTATATCCTTCTTCCCCATTCGCCACTCGTGACCAACTATACTGACCCCTTAGAATGCTTTGTGTCACTCGTCAATCGATTAGCAAAGCCGATGTGCTTAGGAATTACATCGCCAACCACCCAACTCAGGAGAATTACAAGTGCAAGGTCTGGGAAGCCGCTAGCGCCACTGCAGCCGCTCCAATGTATTTTGATCACGTCAAATTTCAGCATGGGGGGGAGACCTGGTGCGATGGGGGACTCCGCAGGAACAATCCCATCAATGAGGCCCTGGCCGAAGTTGCTCGAGAGCGTCAGTGGAAAGACAAGGAGATTGGTTGTGTGGTGAGCATTGGGACAGGCGTCCCAAAACTCAGGGAGACGGCCAAAGATCTACCTAGTTTCCTCAAAGGCTCCGTCTCCATCATGACTGATGCTGAGGAGACTGCTGAAGTCTTTGCCCAGTCCTCTCACGGCTCCGAGTTGGCTCGATCAAATCGCTATTTTCGGTTCAGTGTGCCTCAAGGGGTTTCAGACCTCCATTTGGACGACTGGAAGTCGACCGAGAAGATGAAAAGCTTGACCACCGATTACCTACGCAAGTATGGCAGCGGAAGGGAAATTGAACGCTGTGCCACATCCCTTTTTGACCCTGACAAGAACTGTACGTAGCCGGCAACCATCCTTGATTGGTATGTCAACTAAGGCCATCGCCAGTACAGGCTGATGTCCACGCACTGCCTTCTATCATACCGCATAAGACCTGCGTCTCTTTTATCACCCGCTCCACGTACTTCACCGACCTGCAGAATTTTTTTCGGAGCAAAGATGCCACCCATCATGCCTTTGTTCTCTGGGGCCTTGGTGGTACTGGGTAAGTAGCTCGTCTAGCCAAATCTCAACGCATCTGACGGTACCCCAGCAAAACTCAGATTGCACTTCACTTCGCCCACTGGGTCAAGAATCGTTATTCCGTCTTCTGGGTCCGCGCAGACTCGTTCAATAATTTTGCTCACGATTTTTCTGCCATCCAGTCCCATCTCACGGACGATGCTCCAGACGCAGGAGTGGTGCGAGATCAGATGGAAGTCATGCGCAAGGTGCGTGGGCAATTGGAATCTCAGGATCTTCGCTGGATCATCGTTCTCGATAACGCCGACGACTTTGATGACTTCACTGGAGCCGAGTCAACCACCAGCAGCATCGCATCTTTTCTGCCTTCCACTGGCAGATTTCTCATTACCTCTCGAGACCCCAGATTCCTTGGAGGTTTCGTCCCAGCGGAGAATGGACGACGTGTACTACCCATGGACGTAGGTGAAGCCGAACAACTACTCCTGAAATGCATTCCTCAGCACCTATTACCAACCAAGACCAATGACTCGGAATATGCTCGTGAACTATTGACCGAGCTTGGATATCTCCCCTTGGCCATTGCCCAGGCAGCCGCCAACATTAGTGACCAACAACTCACCCTCCTCGAATATGTCAAAGCTTATCGCAACAGGAGGGAGCGCCTGCATTTGTTGGAGAAAGGTACTCGCGACCATCAGTCAGCCGACCCCCGAAACATGCTTCAATCTGTCAAAGTGACCTGGGATCTCTCCATGCAATATTTGGAGGAAAAGCACCCTCTTTCTGCCCTCTGCCTCAACTATCTGGGCTTTTGGCACTGGCAAGACATCCCTACGGAGGTGCTGCGAAGACTGCCGGAATTCCAGGACATGGCACCTCTGCGTTTCAGGGGCGTCCTGAGGAAGCTGCTCCACCTATCTTTGGTAGAGATGACGAGCGAAGAAGGTGGTGAATGGCCTCAGATATCATTACACCCCCTCGTTCACAGTCGGATATCAGAACGGATAGCGCCAAAGCTGGCAGAGACATGCCTGGTGAACAGTGTGACTTTGCTTGCGCGGCTGTTTCCAATCTACTCAAATGGATACACGGCAGTACAACTGGGGCTTTGTACATTGTTGCAATCGCATAGCACGATACAAGTCCAATTCTGCGAGGATTTTACAGTCAAAGCACCATGTGTGGTGACGCTTGTGTTGGGATTGGCAACGTACTTTAGACTGATGGGTTTGACTCGAGAGTCGGTGCGACTGTCACGCAAGGCTTTCGAGGCGACGGAAGAGCTTCCGGGACCTCTCTCTATTGAAAAACTCGAAGCTCGAGCTGGATTGGTCCGAAGTCTATCCGCCGACGCTGAGTACGCCTTGGCGGTGGAAGAATGTGAGCAGGTTCTTGCCATGCTGCCGATGGCCGATATTGACAAGGCGTATGCTCGACAGCTGGAATTGGACATCTATGGACATGCCATGTCCGCCTATTCTAGCACGGGACGATTTGCAGAGACGGTAGAGTTTGCACGGTCGGTGCTGAAGCATGCAGAAGATTTTCCAACAGAAACCACTCGAGCAGCAACCCTCACAGCACGACATGATCTGTCTCACTACATGCGATCTGCGGGAGATGTGGACGGAGCCATCCAACTCAATCAACAAGTGCTCGAAGAGATGGCAGCCGTGATAGCGGAAGACCCGGAGGAGATTGCCCTGCAGGCACACATGAGCGCCATGACTTTACGAGGGCATCTCTTGAGTAAGAAGGAGGATGCAGAGAGGAAGGAAGCACGAGAGCAAGGCCTGACAGTGACTGAGAGGACTCTGGCACCCGGTCAAGAAGATGAGATTCTCAATATCTATGCAGAGGTGTACCGTCGATACCTTGAGGATGCCAACATCTGGAGCATCGACCTTTGGAAAGCGTGCAACAATGTGCTCACGAGAATGTTCACCTTGCAATTCAGTTGCTATCAACGGTTCGCCATCGTACAGCCACTTTTGAGTGCGGCGATCAAGAACCCGATTTTCTTGCAGGGAAGGATCTTGGAGACATTCAAGCACACATATCACGCAGCTGCAAACATCTTGAGAGAGCTGACGTTTGAAGACTCGGAAGAGGCCGAAGCCATGTACGAATACCTCGAAGTGGTGCTGTCGCCTTGGGAGGACGTTATCCAAGAATCTGCCTTGCGCATGACCGACCTTGACAATCGAAACACTTATGCAGTCTACCTGCAGCAGACGGGTCGTTTCAGCGAGTCGGAGAAGGTGCTGAGAGGACTGGGCGACTTGATCAAAAGCATCCAGGGAGGGCCCACGGATAATCCAATGTATGATGTGGTGTATTATAACCTGATGTTGGCAGTGGCTCGGCAGGGTCGAGTGGATGAAGCTAAGATGGTGCGTAGCGCGCACCTGGCTGAGGTTCAACGGGCAGAGAGTATTCACGGGGAGCTGGAGAAGAGACTGGTTTGTGACGCTGAAGAGCGTGCGGTCTACGATGAGGCACAGCGGCGGCTGGACTCGGGACAAGTCGGCCGAGAGGGTATGAAGACGGATGAATGGTTTGCGACACATCAAAAGACGCTTAGGAAGACTCAATTGAAATATGGCAAACTACAGACTCCGCAGCTGGAGGTGGCTGAGGAGGTGGCGGCGGCGGCGATTGAGATTCCTCCGGTGGTGACTTTGCCGGCCACAGCAGTGCAGAGTGTGGTTGTTGGGACCAGGACGTCTCTCAAGGCTCGGATAGGAGGGATAACTCCGTCTGGCGACGCACGGAGCGAGTCCCGATTTCGGAAGCTCATCAAAGGTAAAAAGTCACGAGATGCAACACCTGACAGGGCGGGCTGATGCACTGAGACTTGTATCTGGCGAGAGACTTGATCTAGAGGAATAGTCGGGCCGTTGGAGGCGAGGAAAAGTGAAGGATCAAAGTGTCTATTTGGAGGTCTTCAGTGGAGATGTGCTGTTATATGGCCAGATGGAAGCCGGTAGGGCGGTGGCGATCCACTTGGTGAGGGCAGCATTGACCTCTTGGGCTTTTTCTTGAGCGACCCAGTGGCCTGCTTCGATGGCGACCTCGGTGAGGTTTCTGCAATAGCTCCTCATGGGCTCGGCAAGTCTAGAATCTTGACAATCACAGGTATAATCCCAGAGGGCCTCGACAAAGAGGGTGGGGACGGAGATGACACCGTCGTTGACAGACCAGTCATGGGTGTAGCGAGCATTTACATCGTGGTTGAGATAATAGGCGCTGATATCCCAGAAGCCGGATTTTTGATAGGCATTGGACATTTGGTCGAAGGTTTCTTGGTCGAGGACGTCGGTATCCAGAGGGAGGGCTGGCGGTTTGTCCTGGCCACCGAACCATCCGTTGTTTTTGGTGATGGAGGCAGTAAAACTCGGTTTGCCCTTGCCTTCGGCACTGCCCTTGCGGTAGATGAGGCGCAGAAAATTGGGGATATCAGCCTCGTAGTCCTGAATAGCCTTGGGCCAGGTGTCTGGATTCTCATAAAAGGCCTGATAATCCCACTGGGCATATGGGAATTCGTCTTCCGGGTAGATATCACGGTTTGAATACTTGACCAAGCCCTCCTCGATGCCAAACTCGAGGGTCCGGTATGGAACACACATGGAGGAGGCACCGATGCAATTTTGAGGGTAGTGGGCCACAAAGGACCAGACCAAGGTCGCGCCCCAGTCATGGCCGATCCAAACGGCTTCTGAACGACCGAGATGTTTCAAGAGGGCCAGAAAGGTGGCATTTGTGGCCTCGAGGCTATAGTCGCGTGGATTCCGGGTTCGGAAGGAATCACCACAGCCCGGGAGGTCGAGGGCTACGACATAGAAACCCAGATTGGACAAAGTGTCGATCTGGGACTTCCAAACTGCGGCGACCTCAGGCCAGCCATGGACCAGGACAATGAGAGTATTGGTGTCAGGACCGGCTTGGAGATAGGACACGGGTTTGTTGGTGTCTCCATTGAGGAGGAATTGAGATCTTGTAGAAACAACCATGGCTGGGCAGTGTCGGATCGAAGGAGGAGGGAGAGGGAGAGAACTCGAAGAAAGACGAGGAAGAGTAGATGAAGTGCGAAATTGCAACAAGTACCTGAGGAAGGAGCGGAGGGGTGGAGGGGGCAGAGTTTAGTTAACAAGGAAGGAACAGGATGGAACACTCATCCACAATAGGAAGGATTGTGTTTAAACATCCGTGGAAATAGGAAGGGAAGGAGTCATCTATGCATATACGACGTCGGACTCTGGAGTCGATAGTATCGAGTCGATCAGGTACAGTATGCAGAGAAGAAGAGAGAAGAGGACGGCATCGGCATGTAGGACTGTGCTATACCGAACACATTCTTTTACACTGATATCCGGGGTGCCTGAGCGGGGACCCCAGCTCTTTGCTGGTCAAATCCAGTAAGGAATAAGGATGTAAGTTGTAACTGCTGAATGATACTGCCGAGGTTGAGAATCGAGTGGGTCATCTCATTGTTGCGCGTACTTCGTACACATCTTGCTTGAACCCCGCGGGGAAAACATGGCCAGTTGTCTTCATAACATATCTTCCTACATACATTGTCCTGTAATCGGAAGTAAGGTATGCGCAAGGCAGAAGAATGTGGAATATCTCTATCTAGCTACGATCTTGATTCTCTGTCAGCGTGGGTGGCTGATGTGCAGATCTGACGTTATTGGTTGGCTACAGAGTCAACCAGTTGTGTCTGCCTGAAGATACTCTAGATGAATAGGTACGGAGGGACTCTGATGTTCCTGCCTGTTGGAGGAGGGCCTTCTTGCCTTGGTCGCCTTATTATGCATGCAAAGGCAGGAACGAAGTCGAGATGACGTGATTTGATCATGCTTTCCTCATAATTGGCAGGTGCTTGAAGGACTCAACTTCAACTTCAACCTCACCAAGACCGATAACAGATCCACGTGACCCCAAACCTATCTCACATATCGCATCACGTGAATTCGACGTCGTCCAGAAAACTCCTTCATCGCACCCTGATTATGCTCCGATGGCCTTTGCCCCAGGCTTTTTTCCAATGTGATCCTTTTACCACCGCTCCAACTCTGGCCTCTAAACGACTCGTAGCTCGGACGGTTGGCAAGGTCGAGATTTCCTTTTCACAATCACCATCATGCTACTCCAGGGTGAAATGGTTCTTCTCCTTCCAAGTCTCCACCAAATATGTCAGTGTCTTCCCTTCTTGCCCATCTTGTAGCGTCTTGCTCAGAGTCCGTGGGAACGTCATGGTCGCTTGCTTCAGCACGGCCACAGCCGCCGCCCCAAAGAACAGCACAAACCGATCTACTGCGTTGTTCTCCACCATTGACTTGAGCACTGTCAAGTGACTCGTTGTCACCTCCGACGGCGGTGTGTTCAGGATATGTGCTATACTCCTCCAGTAATTCGTCGGTGGCCACGGGTGTTTGGTGTTTTTGGCCCGGGAGAAGTTGCGCAGCGTAATAGATGCATATCCCGCCCCGAGTCCCATCATTCGATCCCAGTGCATGTTGGCCGACACAAACACTTTGCCGTCCCCCGCATCTGTGTCCGTCAACCGCCATCCCAGCCGCAGCTTGCCGTCCTTGGTCGTTTCAGGCCCGTAGATTCCAAACAACACCGGCGCTGATGCGTGGAACTTGCTCACTAGCACAGAAATCAATGACACCGTTTCTCCCTCGCCACTGTCCGCCGGCAAGTTGCGGCGGAACTGGAGGTCTGGCAGCGAGAAGACTTTGGCTACCATGATCCCGATCGGCTCGGCCGCTTTGGTGTTGGTACTGCATTCATTGGCATAAGCGCTCACCACAGCCTTGCTGAAGATGGACAATAGGTACAACACTAATGCCGGAATCTGCGTGCTGTTGTCGTCATGGAGCGACTGCCACGATGGGAGGAACTCGTTTACACTGATTGGGGCTGAAGGAACCTCAGTGCGGGCTCGCCGCAGAAGGTTTGAGATCTTTTCTTGCTGTCCACCAATACTGTTAGTCTGTGTTTGCATCAAAGATACCCCATCCTGTACTTACAGCAATTCTGTCCGTCTCTCTGTCGCCGGTCAGCTGCCCAACTACTGTCCGAATCGCTCGTCGCATGTCTCCGATGTGCGGCTTCAGGTTAGGGTCGCTCCGCGACGATGTCCACAGGTCTTTTCGGAAGGCTTTAAGCTTTCGATGTATCGCCCGGTATTCTTGATGCTCAGCCTCACAATTAGAACCTGCTGCAACAGTGGTGCTAGATTTGGCTGCGATCGCGGTCGCTTTGGCTGCTTCTTGCTCTGCTTTCGCCATCGCTACTTGTTGAGCTTGCTCGGTCGCTTCGCGCTCCTTGCGTGCTTGGGCGTCGGCTTCGACTCGACGTTGCTCATCAGCTTGTCGCTGCTTCTCCCTTTGCTCCTGCTCCTCCTGCTCTCGCCGCCTCTGCGCTTCCCTTGCTAATCGTTCCTCTTCAGCCTGGCGACGCGCCTTTTCTGCTTCCTGCCGACGTCGCTCTTCCGCTGCCACTCTCTGTCGTTCTTCTTCCTCCCGCAGCCTTCGAGCCTCATCCTCCTTTCTTCTCCGCTCCTCCTCCTGCCTTCGTCGTTCTTGCTCCTCCTCTTCAAGATAAGCGTGCAAAACTGCCTCGGCTTGCTGTCTCACGAGTTCATGTTGGGCACTTGCGCTGTCGAGTGACTCCCGATGGATCCTGGCCTGGGCAGATTCCTTCGCGTCTAGATCTTCTTGTTGTTGTTTTCGTTGAAAGGCGTGCACTTTCTGCCATTCGGAATGGTGAAGGTGCATTTGTCGAAAGGCTTGATCCAGGTCATACTCGGTTCGTCTTGATGGGCTGTCATCATTTCGACGGGTCCGAGGAGTATCGCGAAGCTGGCGAGGGCTTTCCTTGGTCTGGTATGGGGAAGAGTAGATGGCTTTGACCGGAGCCATGGTTGTTGCTTGTCACGTGATCAGAGGCTGTTGAGGGTGGCCTGGTGTTGAAACAAATTTTCAATTGTTGGTGGGCTGGGAGGTTTCCTTGAGACACAATGAAAGTGCGTGCACTTGACGAATGGTGGGGAAGTTTGGTCTTTGTCTAAGCCATGGTCTAGAGCGACTGAGTCGTGCTGCCTATCAGTCAAAGGTACAAGACGGAACTTGCGAAAGCGGTCGACTCCACGAAATTCGTGCGGTGTCGAGTTTATCGACACTAACAATGTGGTTCAAAGAGGATAGGGCTGATATCAGATAAGCCCCAAGCTACGATTGCGAGGGTGTGAAGGACAGAAGAGTCGGGGGTCGTGGTCGGGTGCTGATCGGACAAAACGCGTGTGTTCTGGAGTGTCGAGAATCGAGATGCCGGAATAGGCAAGGGCGAAGAAGGGGTGTTTTGACGAGCAAAAATGGACAAGTTTTGACGAGCAAAGTATGGGGAAGATGTAACCAGTACAAGCGAGCGAGAGATTTTGACGTCCAAGACTCCAGGAGTGAGTGACAGAGTGCGACCTGTGGCGTAGAACGAGCGAAGTTTGGCGCTGTTTCACGGGCTTTGTGTTTCTTGTTGAAGAAACAGAGTGAATGTGGATGTGGATGCGTGGGTAGAATGAAAGCACACACGCACTACTTACCAACTACGGCAGAGACTTCGTCGAGTGTTTCAGTTTGGTGCGTTGCTAGTTTTGCCCAAGTTTCCAGGGGATGAAGAACTCTTTTTGGGGGCGAGGGGCTACCAATAATAGGTAGCGTCTGTGTAGCAAGTTCCTTTGTTTCCAGGCTGTGAAAGGTACTGGTGGTTGGCCCTACGCCTCAAGCCCAGGTGAAGAGAACCCCTCCTCCACAATGTGTAGGGGCTTGAGGGCCTAGGCAGTTGTGGCACTCAGTCCTGTGTTGGGCTGCAGTTTTGGGCACTTCTAGGTACTTCCAGGTCCCTTGGTGGCAAGAGTGGCGAGGTCTTGCCTCAGGATCCGTGCCCTAACGCGCTTCTCCAACGGCCCGCCCGTCCGTGGTCAAGGGTCTATTGCTTGGCATCAGTTTGGGCACCAAGGTCCTCGACATCTTCAAGGCTGTATCACTCGTTGAGAAAATAATCCGAATGTGTCTGGATCATAAATTGCATAAAGAGAGGCGTTTAAATCTAGATTGACATAGTTATGGCTTTTAATAGAGATACAACCCTGTTAATGGATGGCTCCATGAATAGTGGACATGATGAAAGAGATAGGGAGGATGGTAAGCAGTGTAGGTAGGCAGCAACTACGAGACTATCTGTCTACAAATCCTGACACGAGAAAGAGTGAGATCGGTTATCATCAACTCCAGGTCAAGCATTTTGATGTGTGTAGTTATCTACGCATAGGAGTACAGAACATACACGTATGTAGATCGAACTCTCTCGCTTGCTTGTTACACCTGATCTACTCACTCTGGAATTATGAATGGTGGAACTCGGTTTAGATAGGCAACCTACCAAGCACTTACGAGACTGCCACTCCTCGCTCACTTCATCTCGAGACATGATGCATGTCTGGATGATGAATGGTTGATTTCGAGGGGCAAAATTCAAGATTTGTCGATATCTGCCACGACTTGTGCTTGTGGCCTTGTGGCCCTCTCAGAGGTTCGTGTGGCAACTGGTTGGTCGAACTCGAGTGTTCACTGTGCCATATCTTCTTAGCGCATCCGCCACCTCCCCGTTTTCCCCCTCGTGAGTACGAATCCAGTAATAAGAGAGACTGAGCGTCGCCCCTCGCTGCCTGCACTATCAAGAGCCCCACCGACCTCATACCCACGCCTGTGCCAATGCCTACGAGGTTGCCTATCCACATCTACTCATGCCTGTGTTCTGCTCACCCAAGACCCCCCCCTTCGGCCTACTTACATGACCTTACGTAGACGTCTACAAGACTCCCGGAACCACAAAATCCCCCGTCCGTTCACTCCAGTTACGCACTTTTTGTACATTGCATTTTGGTTCATCCATCAACTCATCATCCCATCAATTCCCCCCTCCTCCTTCTGACCCTTTCGCTCTTCGCATCCTCAATCCTTTACTAGCTTCAATCCAGAGCATCTCACACCTAGAGTCACTCCCTTGACTGTGGTGCTGCTTGTCAAAGTCTTGTTGCAGTTCACCTCTCGCTCCCCATCCTGTTGGTTCCAATTCCTGTCTTTCCCTCACATATGTAAAGTACCACCTGCATCTTCCCCCCAAACTACCGAAATGTCCTCTTTGGCTGACTGCTCTTTCATGAACAGCCCTTGAGCATCAACTCTTGTTGCCTGACAACCTCCGGACCACCTGTTCACCGTCTGCTCCTGCTCCTTTCACCAGCTCCACGCCGGAAGCCTCTCTCTCCTCCGCTCATTCATCACCTCGTGACTTCAGTTGCGCCTAAAACGTCGGGCCTTCTGCGAGGACGATCCTCTTTCGTCCACCTCCATCACAATCACCCTCTCTAAATCTCTTCCTCGTCACACTTTTCTGCAAGCATTGCTTCATTCTATTCCTCCTCAAATCCACTATCCTTGGTATGTTGCAAACCTCAACCTTTCTTTCCTGGGGGAACCTCAACGTCAACCCTCTCCCCTCTGCCTTCCATCTCCGCCAACCCAGGCTGGATATTTCGCTTTAGATCATCAGATCTTATCAACCCTTCTTCCACCTTGTCGTTCTTGTCTCGTACAACAGTTGCTAATATCTTCCTGTCTTCTTTCTAGTCTTGAGCGTTTCGGACCTTCCTTCGATAGCCTTTGAACCTTGACCAAAGAGTCACCCCCTCCTTTCCTCCGCTCCTGGAAACCCAGCCAAGTCAAAAGTAATCTGTCCATTGTCAAAACTCTACGCACTTGACTGCCGTCGACATGGCTCAACAAGGATCTGCTGGCATCCCGGGCCGGGCTGGCGGCAGATTTCACATTGCCCATAGACGCAGCCCTTCGGAGCTCACTCCCTTGATGATGGAACAACTCGCTCTGCAGCAACAAATCGAACTTCTTCAACAGCAACAACAACACATTGCTGCCACTCATCAGCAATATGTCAACATGGGTATGATTCAACAGCCACTCCAGGGCATGCCTGGCTACTCGCCCATACAGGGCCAACCCACCCTTGCCGGCATGCCGCCCAACAATGCAAACTACCAGTTTCCTCAGGTTCAACAGCAGCTGGGACAGCAAGGCAACCCCCCTACCCAGCCTGCCGCACACAGAAGAAACCAATCTGCACTTCCTGGCGGCTCAATGGGACCGCCTCCTGCTCCATCAGCTGGTTCTGCCGGAGCAGGTTTCGGTGACTTCAACCAACAATCCTTGAATCAGAATCGGGAAAACACAAGCTCCCGCGGAAGGGGCGGTGGTGCTCAAGGTGGCCATGCCCGAAGACACTCTCTCGCCCTTCCAGAAGCCAAAAAGGCTGCTGAACTTGCCGAGAAGAAACGAACCACCACTGGCTTCCAATTTCCAATTCCCGGTGCTGGAGGAATTGCTGAAAGCCCCGTCGCCGCCACCCCTGGCGATGACAAGGCCTCCCCTTCCGTCACCTCTCAGAACCAAGGCCTCGGTCTGCAGCGTGCTGGTAACGCCAGGGGTGTTGGTCACAGCCGCAGTCAAAGTCTGGCGGCTGGTGGCACCAGAGGCGGCGGAGGTGCTGGTCGCGGCTCTTTCCAGTTCCCTCCACCAAATGCTACCAATGATGCTGGCCAGTCTGACCTTCAGCGGCGTGGCAGCCAGAGCGGCCATGGCAGACAAAACTCCCGGAATTTCGAAGGTAACTGGCGCCAGCAGAACAACCAACAGCTCAATGACCAGCCTCAGCAGATGGGTCAATTCAGCCAACCTCAAGCTGGTTTTCAGCCGGGCCACAGAGCTGGTCGTGGTTCCATTAACCAATCTGTCAGCTCCATGAGCGGCTTCCAATACTCTGGTCAACCACAATTGATGCAATTGCCTCAAGGCCAATTCCTTTCCCCACAAATGTTTCCCGGCCAGCAACTCAATGCGCTCCAGATGGCTCAGTTACAAGCCATGCAAGGTGGTCAAATGGTCGGTCTTCAGGGCAGCCAACATGCTCCTCCCATGGGTCTGCAGCAGCAGCAACAGCAGCAGCGAAAGACGCTCTTTACTCCCTACTTGCCGCAGGCCAGCTTGCCTGCATTATTGAATGACGGCCAACTCGTGGCAGGTATTCTACGTGTCAACAAGAAAAACCGCTCCGACGCCTATGTCACCACCAGTGACCTCGATGCTGACATCTTCATCTGTGGAAGCAAGGATCGCAACCGTGCCCTAGAGGGTGACCTGGTCGCCATCGAACTTCTCGACGTTGACGAGGTTTGGGGCCAGAAGCGTGAGAAAGAGGAAAAGAAGAAGCGCAAGGATATAACGGATACTCGTTCCTCTGGTAATAATCAAGGCAAGAGTGACACTGGCAGCACTGATTCGCAATCCATTGCCCCAGATGGAAGCATCCGCCGACGGGGCAGTCTGCGGCAACGTCCAACTCAAAAGAAGAATGACGACGTGGAAGTGGAGGGCCAGAGCCTGCTCTTGATGGAAGAGGAGGAGATCAGCGACGAGCAAAAGCCGCTGTACGCAGGTCATGTCGTTGCTGTCATCGAGCGAGTAGCCGGACAAATGTTTTCCGGTACTCTGGGCCTTCTGCGACCCAGCAGTCAAGCGACCAAAGACAAGCAGGATGCCGAGAGAAGTGCCCGCGATGGCAGTGGACATGGGAGATCAGAGTCACGTCAGCAAGACAAACCAAAGATTGTCTGGTTCAAGCCGACAGACAAGCGTGTTCCTCTCATTGCCATTCCCACTGAGCAAGCACCGCGAGACTTTGTCGACAAGCACCAAGACTATGCCAACAGAATCTTCGTGGCATGCATCAAGAGATGGCCTATTACGTCTCTCCATCCCTTCGGCACTCTCGTCGAGCAACTGGGTGAGATGGGCGATCTTCGCGTCGAGACTGATGCTCTCCTCCGTGACAACAACTTTGGTTCCGACGAGTTTTCGGACGCCGTCATGAAAAGTGTGGGCTGGGACGACTGGGCTCTCGAAAGCGAGTCCCAGGAGGCCCTGGCCCTGCGTCGTGACCTCCGAGGTGAACGAACTTTCACCATTGACCCCAATGGTACCAACGAGCTTGATGATGCTTTGCACGTCAAGGACCTCGGCAACGGCCTCGTCGAGCTTGGAGTTCACGTCACTGATATTGCTCATTTCGTGAAAGCAAACTCCTTGGTCGATCGCGAGGCCAAGAAGCGAGGCACCGGAGTTTATCTCATGACCCGCGCTGTGAACATGCTTCCTGCCCGCCTGTCATCCGGCATCTGCTCTCTCGTCCCAGGTGAAGGGCGCTTGACCGTCAGTGTCATCCTCAAGGTCGATACCAAGACCGGCAAGATCGAGGGAGAGCCTTGGATCGGCCAGACCATCATCCAGAGTACAGGCAAGCTGGCTTATGATGAAGTCGACTCAGTCATTAAAGGAGGCTCAAACGTCGAACTGCACGGAGCTACCATCCAAGACATCAAGACTTTGAACACCGTTGCCAATAAGTTCCGAGAGGCTCGGTTTGGACACCGTTCGGCCAACATTGCGCCCCTCCGCTTGATGTACCAGCTTGATGACGAAAATGTTCCCGTGGAGCATAACATCTTTAATACATCTGCTGCTCACGAGATTATCGAGGAAATCAGCCACAAAGCCAACTATCTTGTGGCTCAAAAGATCTTTGCGGCTCTCCCTGAAAAGGCCTTCCTCCGCCGCCAGGCACCACCTAATCCTCGACGTCTGTTGACATTTGCAGACCGCATGACGAGGGCCGGTTATGATGTCGATACTACCAGCAGTGGCAGCCTCCAGAACAGCGTGTTCAGTGTCCAAGATCCCGAACTGAGAAAGGGCATGGAGACCTTACTGATCAAGACACTGCAACGTGCCAAGTATTACATTGGTGATCAAATTTCAGAGGAACAACGCCAACATTACGCTCTGAACTTGCCGATCTATACGCACTTTACCAACCCTACCCGTCGATACGCCGACATTGTTGTTCATCGTCAGCTTGAAGCTGCCCTTTCCAACGGCGCAATCGAGTTCACTGAGGATCTCGAGAACTTGGCCAAGACTGCTGAGCAATGCAACAATAAGAAGGACTCGGCCCATGCCGCCCAGGAGCAGAGCGTGCACATTGAGTCATGCCGACTTATGGACAAGAAAGCCAAGGAAATGGGCGGCGATCTGATTAGTGAAGGCATTGTCATTTGTGTGTATGAATCTGCATTCGATGTGCTCATTCCTGAGTACGGGTTTGAGAAGCGGGTTCATTGTGATCAGCTTCCACTGAAGAAAGCCGAATTCCGCAAAGAAGAGAGAGTTCTCGAGTTGTACTGGGAAAAGGGCGTTCCATCTTCGGCGTTTGTGCCTGAGGATGAGCGTCCTCGCAACTCGGCGAGCACACGTAATACTGGTTCCGTGATCAACACCACTTCAGCCAAGGATCGGGCGAAAGAGCGATATGAAGCTCAACGAAAGAATGTTGACAGCAACACAATTTCAACCGACGATGTCGATGCACTCTACGATGACGAGGACAGTGCATCGGAAATCACCGAGATGGCTGCTGGCGTGTCTCTTTCACCGGCCGATCGGTCCACCCAAAGCATGCCGCCGTCTCCCACTCGCAATGGATTGACATCGAACGGACCCACCCGGACGCAATCTGATTCGAGAATCGCAAAGTCGGCTGGAGATGTTCCAGAACACAAGTTGACGGATAAGGAGAAGTACATCAGCTACTTCAAGCTCCGAGAAGAAGGGGGAGAATACATCCAGGACGTGACTGAAATGACGCGAGTCCCTGTCATCTTGAAGACGGACCTTAGCAAGAGTCCTCCGTAAGTTGCTTTCGCCTGTGCTGTTGACGTTCAACATGCTGACGCTTTATTCTAGTTGTCTGACGATCCGATCGATGAACCCGTATGCGTTGTGAAGGGTTGAATCATGACTGGCACACGTGTCACCCAGCTAGTGATGGGTATTCTTGTATGTCTATGCTGTCAACAGGGCAACAAGTTGAGCAGCAAGCAGTGGACTCTCATGTGTGGCTAACAGTAGCGGGCTTTTGGCATGGAGAAAGATTGGAGCCAAATGGTGGGTAGAGAGTATCCTAAGATATGTACGAGTGGCAAAGCATGGGCAAAGGCATCACAAGTACTCAGCTGGAGGGAGGGAGCAGATCAAGTAAGCGAAGACAGGGGCAGGGGGGAGAGAAAAGAAAGAGATAGCACAGTCGGGGCTATAATCCAGTCTCATTTAGCGCAGTACTGGCTCAAAAGTTCTATTTCCTTGATTGAGCAGAGGTGTATTGCATGACTCGCTTCGTATGACAGGGAGATCGGCCGATTGGTTTGAGAGGCAGCGTGACTTGTGAGTGAGCAGGTCTAGGTGCCTTTTGTGATTTTCTCAAAGACATCGAGGCCATACCTCCCAAGAGCGGTAGCAACACCAACGGCATGTGCGCCCACGGCCTTGAAGCGATCGGCAGCAGCCTTGTCGCTTACACCACCGACACCAATGATGGCAATATCCCTAGTATCAGGATGCAACTCCAGGACACGGCGCAGCTGCGCGACATTGCCAACTGCGAGAGGATGCAAGGCAGCACCAGCCAGACCACCAATCCCATTACCGGCCTCACTATTCAGGACGGGCTTATTATCACTATCGAGCAACAAGTTCCCGCCCAGGGTGTTTGTGGCGGTAATGAAATCGACCACACATCCCTCGCCTGGTTCGCTCGATTTAGCTGCCACCAATAAATTCGCCAGGACTGTGAATTGCGTCGTGTAGGTATATGGCGGTAACTTGATACCGACGCGAGGAACTGAATCTGGGGAGGCCATTCGGCCTCGATACGTCGATTTGGAATCGGAGATGGCTTCCAGATATTGTGTCAGTTGCACGGGGTCGTAGGCTGGTGGTGGGGCGCCGTGGATGTTGGGGCATGATAGGTTGATTTCAAGATTTAGTCGCAGGTCTTCGTCTATATGGATGATGGGTATGTGAGTTAGCCGGTGGTTGAGAATTATAGAAGCAACAGGGGCTAATGAATGATACTGGCTTAAGCAATGGATGACTTACCCATCTCAGCCGCATTAGCCACCAATGCATACGCCATGGCAATCTCGTCGGGAGTGCCAGTGACACTGAGAATAAAAGGCTTCTTGGTGGGAGTATCGGTACCTAGATGTCTCTGACCGACAATTTCATTGATGATGCCCAAATACTCGGATAAAGTCAAGGGTGAGTATCCCAGCGTGTTGACGGACGAGATTGGTGTGGTGGTAGTACTGGAGTTTTCAGGACTCGATGTCGATGTGGTAGTCGTGGGCACTCGGGCAGATACATCTCCCACGGGGGTTCCTTGTGGGATTGTCTTGCCGGGTTCGAAGAAAATGAATTGGTGGATGGAATCATCGTGGCTGAATCCCTCGAGTAGACTGGTGCGGATGGTCACAGCCCCGGTATAGGGACTGTCGTACAAGGCTTTGATGTCCTCGAGTGTGGTGGACCATGGGCAGGCCGCGTTGAGAAGAGGAGGGTCAATGTTGATTTTGCTAGGCATTTTTGCGAGGGGGTTTGTCTGGTTGGGTGCTGAGATAAGGTTGTAAGTAGTCGTCGTTGTTGTTGTTGTGGGTTTACTGGTGGTGAGGTGTTGCGTTGACTATGCTGGAATTATAGTTGAACTCTCATCTGAACGAATTGTTTGCTATTCTGGATTATATCGTAGTAGGTCGTGACTGGGTCTAGGAGTGGTGATGGGTAATGTAGATCTGTTGTGTCATTCGAGGTCGAGACAAGGTTGTTATTATTACTGGTTTATTAATCGAGTTTCGCCCAGGTTGATTGGCGCTCGTGCCAGCTAGATAACCCAATCCAGCCCAGGTTAATCGGTTGAAAAGAAAGGGAGAAGACAGAGTGAACTTGAAAGGTGTCTGTCTCGTGGACTCGATCAATGAAATACTCTTATCCACGTATGAACCCTTGCTTGCGAAATGTTGGATTGAATTGTGTGTGGGGAGTAGGATTTGGTGCCTGAGGCTTGAGTATTTAGCCTTGATGTCTGGAAGAGAATCTCCAACAGGCGATCTTTAGGTGCAAATGACAAATAATGATGCCCAGAAGTAGCGCCTAGAAAACGACTTATTAGTAGAGAGAACGGGGAGAATGGGGAACCATCAGACAGCGTCTCTAAAGTTCTTTAATCTGTGTCTTTCACATCAATCATGTCCATATATCTGTGATGCGAGAAACTCGATGGGCGTATCAGGATTATCGTGACACTATTAATGACATGATCCATCAATGTTCACATCATTACTAACAATCAATCGATGTACGGGCATGGCGGTTGGCTGGTCAAGTCCGGATCTAACGAACTAGTCCGACTGCAAAAAGCATGTCTCAGATGGAGATGGCCCTTGACATGATAAGGGATTTGCAACAATAATGATAGTCTAGATCTGTGCGTTGGCCTGGCATGTTATGGCTGACCGCTCGGTATAGACTACTACGTACCTAATAACTATGTGACGATATGTCCTAGTAGCTGTAAACTGCTCAAGTTTGGACTTAGGTAGGATTCACCTAAATAGCTAAGAGGTGGAGCTCAAGCAACAATCTATAAATGGACAGCTACACATATCCAAGAGGTCAAAATGCTGTGACTTGCCAATCACTTGCGAGTACAAGGGCCCAACTGAACTACTGTAACCTTCGTAGCGAGGTCATCTGCAAGCTGTGCGACTTTTATCATTTCATCTCGTCTATCGTGAAATTGCTCATTGTGCAGTCAAGACATGCTCTACCAACACATGGACACCAGCCAGCCTGACATGCAAGGCTGCATCCACACGCCAGATAACAGGTCTGGTCCCTGCACGACAGTCATGTTCCACTGCACTGCGTCGAATGGTTTTTAAGCCGTCTACAGCTTCTGCATGGCAACCACATCGGTGGACTGGACGTGGTCCTCATCCTCCTCAATCTGCTGTGCTAGATCTTCCAAAGACACCTTCTCGTCCTCGACCACCAAGTTGATCTGCAGCTTCTTGATACCGAAACCGACTGCCACCAACTTGTGGCCACCCCAAACAAGACCCTCCATCTCGATGGCCAACACATTTTTAGTCAGCTGGTCCATATCGGTCTCATCATCCCAAGGCTTGACATCCAGTGTGACAATAGACTTGGCTGCTGGCTTCGCCTTGCCTTCCTTCTTCTTCTTGTAGTCTGCCAATCTCTTCTCACGCTCAGCAACAACCTCTGGGTCTTCTTCCTCTTCCTCCGAGCCGAATAGATCGACCTCGTCGTCATCATCAGCTTCGGGGGCATCCTTGGGGTTTTGTGTCACAGCGACGGCTTCAGGGCCATAGGTGGTGAATGGCTTGGACGGGTCGCCGGGAAGAGTGGAAAAGTCAGCCTCGTAGGACTTGACATGGTTATACCAGCGGTAGGCATGAGGGTATTTCTCGACTGCGGGGGTCTCCTTGATAGCCTTGAATGTAACAACATCGGCTTGAGAGGGAGTGTAGCTATTGGGGCCTTGTCAGTTATGCCCAAACGAGTACAATAAATGTGCAAGTATGAGTCAATGCGCTCAAACAACTCAGAAATGCAAATTCATGCGATTGGAAGTAGTCATGTAGCGGTGTCTTAAGCCGCATCATCAACACGGACCAAAATATTTTCATCAGAGGAAAGCGATCAAGGAACAACAAGGGGATAATAGGACAGTGACGGTAACTTACCCAGAGATATAAGATCGGGTGGTGAGCCAGCTGTTCAGGACTATGACTCGTTAGTGGACTGTGGATCGAGGACAAGTAGTCTGCAACACATACGCTGAAGGCCACCATCGGAAACCAGATCAGTGAAACCCATTGTGATAGTGTGCAAGTTCAATTGAGTATAGTTTTAGGTCGGAGAATGATTGAGAGTGGTGTTGAATCGGGTACAAGAGGCGCAGTCAAAATGTTCAGACCCGAATCCAAAATCGAAAAAAGATCCAACTTCTCGCCAAGAACTTTGATGCCACATATACCAGCGGAGCAGAGGGGTGAGTAGTGTTGAAAGGTGGTGGGATGGTCCAGCGGAGCACAAAATCCCTACCTGCAAAGCTCAACTACCAGCACTCGTTGTCTCTCCACCGTTGCCTCGAGCTCCAGTGTATCAATTTCACCACAAAGGTCCAGCTGGTTTATGCGGATTGCTTTTCAGTACATCTCCTAGAATATATGTTTTCCTCATCTGGCATGCTCTTCGAATCATTCTCCCACGCCATTCAACAAGGAATACCATCCGCACCACGAGGCTCAATGCCAGCCTTGTGATAATGCATGGGGCTTTTTGTTCTTGGCAGACTAGTACATAACAGGATAGTGAGATCATCGTTTCCAGCATCACCCCATCATCCTTGTAACTTTGAATCCAGAGCCTTCCAGAATTCACTCGCATTTCTTCCTACAATTGTCGTATTTCTACCACCACTGTCCCCAACCTGTTGGTTTGTGAGTATGCTTGAAACTGCACTAGATTACCGATAACATATGCTGAGAGCGCTCGGCGCTGCAAACCCCTCACAATGAATTCCACAAAGTCAATGTTGGTGCGGCGAGCCATTAACTCCAAAAACTTTAGCTCTCCTCTACTTTGGCGTTCAGCTCGCCCGTCACTTATCCCTCTGCAAAGATCCTCAGTCATACCCCGATCCTTCACACCTGCAATCTATGCTGTCCGCACATACGCAAACGGCCGGCCCCATCCGCCTGGTGGCACTCACCGGATGAACCTCGGCGGAGAGCCGGAGAAGTCTGCTCTCGAGGAATACGGAGTTGACTTGACCCAACGCGCTCGAGATGGAAAACTCGATCCTGTCATTGGAAGAGATGGAGAAATACATCGAACTATCCAGATTCTGTCTCGCAGAACAAAAAATAATCCTGTCCTCATTGGCGCTGCCGGAACTGGAAAGACTGCCATCTTGGAAGGTCTGGCCCAGAGAATAGTCCGGGGAGATGTGCCCGAAAGTATCAAGAACAAGAGAGTGATATCACTAGACCTTGGGCAGCTCATAGCAGGAGCCAAATTTCGAGGCGACTTCGAAGAACGACTGAAAAAGGTGCTAAAAGAAGTCGAAGAAGCTCAAGGAGGAGTCATTTTGTTCGTCGATGAACTTCATACTTTACTAGGGCTCGGAAAGGCCGAGGGTTCGATCGATGCTAGCAACCTGCTGAAACCTGCATTGTCGAGAGGCGAGCTGCAGTGCTGTGGTGCGACAACCTTGAACGAGTACCGTCAGATTGAAAAGGATGTTGCATTGGCTCGAAGATTTCAACCCATCCAGGTTGGCGAGCCGTCTGTCCAAGACTCCATCTCGATCTTGCGAGGTATCAAGGATCGTTATGAAGTTCATCATGGTGTTCGGATCACCGACGGCGCGCTCGTCGCCGCTGCCACCTACAGCAACCGATATATTACGGACCGCTTTCTACCAGATAAAGCCATTGACCTAGTAGACGAGGCTGCGTCGGCACTTCGTCTACAGCAAGAGTCAAAACCAGATTCTATCCAACGCCTCGATCGAGAAATCATGACGATTCAAATTGAACTCGAGTCTCTCCGCAAGGAAACTGATATCGCATCCAAAGAACGGCGACAGAAGCTGGAGGAAACCCTGGCTGAGAAGAATAAAGAGGTGGCTCGTTTGACCGAGATCTGGGATCGAGAGAAGGCCGAAATAGAAAACATCAAAAAGATCAAGGAAGACCTTGAGAAGGCTCGTTACGAGCTCGACGAAGCAAGACGACAGGGCAACTTTGGTCGTGCTGGAGAACTCCAATATGCTGTCATTCCCAAGCTCGAGTCTCAACTACCCCAAGAAGGCGAGGAAGTCCAGACCACCACCGAAAAAGGAGAGACCTTGATTCACGATTCGGTCACAGCCGACGACATTGCCAATGTCGTCAGCCGAACCACCGGTATTCCCGTCACCAAGCTTATGGCTGGCGAGGTGGAAAAATTGGTCAAGATGGAAGACAAACTACGGGAGCACGTCCGCGGCCAAGATGAAGCTCTCACTGCCGTTGCCAACGCCGTCCGAATGCAACGTGCAGGCCTCAACGGCGAAAATCGCCCTCTAGGCAGTTTTATGTTCTTGGGTCCCACTGGTGTTGGCAAGACCGAGTTATGCAAACAGATTGCCAATTTCCTCTTCAGCTCCGAGTCGGCAGTCGTGCGATTCGACATGTCTGAATTTCAGGAGAAGCACACCGTTTCCAGGCTCATTGGTGCAACAGCCGGGTACATCGGTTACGAAGACGCTGGACAATTGACCGAAGCTGTCCGGAGAAAGCCGTATGCTGTCATTCTCTTTGACGAATTCGAAAAGGCACATCGCGACATTTCGAGTTTACTGCTGCAAGTCTTGGACGAGGGATTTTTGACTGATAGCCAAGGGCACAAGGTCGATTTCCGAAACACCATGATCGTCCTCACCAGCAATCTCGGGGCGGAGATTCTCATGGGCAGCGGCGCCAACGCTGAAAATGTCACCCCAGAGCAAAAACGAGGCGTGATGGAAGTAGTGCAAGCGAGCTACCCCCCTGAATTCTTGAATCGTATCGACGAGTTCATCATCTTCAACAAGCTTTCCAAGACTGCCCTGAGGGACATTGTTGACATCCGCATAAAGGAACTTCAGGGTCGTCTGGACGACCGGAGAATGAAGCTGCTGGTTTCAAACGAAGTCAAGGACTGGCTGTGTGAAAAGGGTTACGATCCAAGATACGGAGCCCGACCACTCAATCGGCTGATTCAACATGAGATTGGTCGCAAACTGGCCGACAGGATCATTCGAGGAGAACTGAAGGGAGGAGAGTCTGCAGAAGTGATCCTAGATCCGGCATCTGACACGCTGGACCTCAAGGTCAGTAATGCAGCATCTGCATGACATGTCAAGAAGTTTTGACCATGCTGTATCATCACACATCCATCATTCTCCTCTCTCACAGACACACACACGCAGCCTTCCAATGCTCGACATGCTAGCGGAAATATGAAATCCGCAACCATCCATCGTGACACACATGGAATCCACGCCAACGCACGGTCCTCTTGGTGTCTGTCCTGCGGGTGAGCCGGGCGATGGCGTTCGTGGCGTTGCAACGTGCCTCGTGGAAGGACAAGCTTTGGGCTTCGGAGTGAGCGAAAAAGCAACATCAGGCGAGAATTTCATGTCTCCACATTTACGCTGTTCGCCGTTCAGGCCCACCACTAGCTTCCGACAAACTCTAATCATGAGAACCCATCCACAACGACATCGGCGATCCTTCTTGCATACGGAGTACATGCGTAGCCGAATGAGGCAAGCGAAACCTTGTTCTTGACCTTCAGAGCTTGGGTGGATGGGCCAGCACAGGTGGATTTGCCCATTAGCCTCAAAAAATACGAAGTCCTCGTGAGTGGTGATTTTGTTAGGCATTTCCACCATGGCCCACACTTTAGTACACGTCCTTCGGAACCGGAAGAAAATTTTTGCATCTTGGGCCCGCTTGCTCGAAGACCATGCGGTCATTGTTACTCATCGTACGATGAGTTAGCCGATGGGGTAGCTTGGGCCCTTAGGGCTCCGTGGATCCATCCAAGAGATGTTGCCCGATGGCATCCCAGTAGTCTTTGAGACGGGGCGACCGAAGGGTTTGGACCGTTGATCTTGGGTGTGACGATGTGCTCTCCACTCTGAGAGTTACAGTTACAGTCTGGTCGTAAACATTGTCATTGACCCTACAATGAACTCCGCCACTGCATTGGCATCATCGAATCTCTACACTGGATTGTACAATATGCGTTAAGCAACATTCAACTCAACATGGTATGCATTGATTGGTGTTAATTGGCATGTTCTGAACTATTTTTGACATTGATCTCATCAAGTTGATTGATTAATGGCTCACAAAAGCACAAGATGAAAAAAGATACCCACCACTTTTGTACCAAATAGATATGGGAATCTCCTGTTGCTTGTACAACAAATGAATGAATGATCGAACAATCTCAATTCCAATCTGTAGAAACATCCTCATCGTTCAGCTTCAAGACCGAAGACCGATCAATCAGCTTTTCTTCTATTTCCAGCCGTCTTTTTGCTGTACGGGTACGGAGAACAAGATAGATGTATCTAACTATTCTTGTTCTTCTCTTTTCGTTGTCTACCTATGTAGTGGTAGCTCTAACCCGAGTGAAAAGGGAGGGGAGTCCTTCGAGTAGTCCATCTATGCACATGGTCTAATGTTTAGGCAACTGGCTACTAAGGGGTCATGCAGGAAGGAAGAAGCTGCTGGGATCACAAGAGCTGCCCAGCTGGGGTTGTTGTTTCTACAGCTCTCGCTCTCGTCTATCTTCTGTTGTAGATAGCTACCTGGAATCAGCATTGTGAGAATCAAAACAATGGAGCTGCCCCCTTTGTTTCTCTCTTCTGATAGGAGGTAGTCCAGCTCATGTCTGTTCCGCCGATGATGACGATGGTGGACCGCCGGTCTATCATTGCATGGTGTTTCCGCCCAGGTAGGCTAGACCAGCCGTATTCGAATCATACCATTCGAGATTATCAAGAGGCATAAAAGGGTCCAAAAAGTTCTCCGACAAGTTATCCGACGTAAACATGGCGGACATGAACTGCTGCCGTGCGCCAAAAGGTTCTGTCTGTACATCGGCGGTCGAGTTTGCATTTTGCTGGTCGAAGATTGGTAGAGATATGGTCGTCTGATTATCATGCGTAACGTCTGGGGTGCTATCCGTTATGTCATCTTGCAGAATCATAGTATTTTCCGGGCGAAGTTGGTTGGGGCCTGACAGCTCCTTGTTATCGAATGCTGCCTGAGATGAGCCGTCTTCAAGCCCCAGCCTGTGCAACAGATTACTGAACAGACGGTACATCCAATCCACAAAAGGCCAATAGTCACGAAATTCGCCCAGTCCCAAGAGACAGATCTCGGCTTTGTGTTGTAGCACTCGCCTTCGTGCGCCCAGACTCTGTTCCATGGAAATAACGTGGATTGTAAAAGACGCGAAAATCACTGCGATTCTAGAACGATCAAAAAAGTCAGCGGGTGTAAAGAGATACAGTATACACAAGCACTGTGCCCAAGGCGTGGCGTCTTTAACATACAAATGTACTTGTGCACGCGGCAGTAGACCTTCGGTGACTAGCTCCTCGACGACTCGCGTCACAGCGTTCGCAGATGCTGGGGCCATCGAGATTGAATCGGCTTTGGGTTTCGAGTCCAAGAAGATTTTGCGGTGCAGCACGATCCTGCAAAAACTGGTATAGTACATTCGTTAGTGATAACCGAGGCGATTTTCATATCATGTGGCAGATTCGGACTCCCACATACTGCAGGCCCAATGTGAGCATGGATGCAAACAACTTCAATTGTGGACTGTGCTCTTCCTCGTGATATCTGAACTGCTCCGGTAGCTGCTTTTCCCACCCTGAAAGATCGTTGTCAATCGTTTTCCAAGAGTCGGCCAGGTCTTTGTTCTTTTGCCCGGAGCGCACGGCTCGAACTGCTCGACCGACTAAATATTGAGATCAGCTGAAATTCGCTCTTAGCAGGAGAGTTGAAACGCATACTCAGAGTGGCTAATTTCGTCATTTCAATGCAGTGACCAGCACCGACTGGTGGCTTATCGTCTTCTCCGTATTCGAAATCAGTCTCGCGCAACGGTTCAATATCACAATCGTCGTCGTTGATCATCATAGGACGGCCAACGGATGCAGCATCGAAATGATCCCGAACCTAGGTAAGTCAACAGATTAGGTGTCATGCACGAAGTTGCGGCGCTTGGCTTGTGCCTACATATAAGGTCCACCAGATCCGTTTCCAGAGTTTTCGATCTTTGATGGATAATTGAGAGTGTTTTGTTCTGTTGAACATTTAGTTTCGAATTCATCATACTGTGTGTGGATGTGCTCATACGATCGATGCATGCCCATCACTTGCGCCAGATGGATAGATGCCGCCAGCCAGTGACTGAAGTCTTTGTCATCCGTGGGACTGCCCCACCAGAAACACATCAAGAAAAGGACTTGAACAATGGTGACACGATTCTGTTCCTGGTCGGCGTCATAGAGAGCCCTGGTCCGCTTGTATTGATCAGCTTGAGCAGATCGGCGACTTGGCCAATATTTCAAGATAACAATCTCGTCACAGCAGGTTGTGCCGGCAAACAACAGTGCTTGGAGGAGAATCATGGGTGCCTGACCTGATTCAAAAGCGCAAAGAAATTGTTGTTTGTCTATGATCGGCTGAAGAGGATGAAGCCATGAAAAGTACGCGTCAAGAAGTTCACGCTGGATGTCCGGAGGTGGCAGAGAAAATGCCCCTTTTTGCTGGAGTAAATGAATTTCTTCTTGCTTGAGGTCGAGATCGTCCTGTGGCACATCTCGAGGCTGATCATCTAGTGTCTGAGGCACTTTATAGTGGATGTTACTGTCCACCGATTGTGCGGTGATCGACTGAGGACTTGTAGAATACCTGGACTTGCCGTTCCGAGCATTTCGAAGGCTATAGAACCAAACGGACTCGTCCCCGAAATAAACGACCTTATTAGTCAATTTGGTACGAGGTTCAACTTCATCGTTGTCTCGTATATCCGTTAGCCGGACCAGAAGCATCTCCGAGCCTTCCTGAGCCGAGTTCCTGCTGGTGGAGGGCGCATAAGCAGAGTCCAATGCTAACGTTGGCAGCCTGGCAGCATTGTTCTGCGGACTGGTGTCGGTTTGCTGATCTGTTGGTCGTGTGGGCAACAGTTCCGGAATCGCGGAAGAGGAAGACTGTTGTAGGATTGTTTTGCGCGTCTCTGCCTGACGTGCTTTGAGTGATCTGGAAGAACTACTGAAATACCAAGCTCTTTAGCACTTGCGCATTGTTTGACGACGGCGGTTGGGCAAGAAATATTCCTACTTTGTATTTGTGGGCTTTTCGAGCTCGCACTCCTCGTTGGCATCTAAGCAAGCTTGACATCGACGCTGGCGGGTGCGGCCAGCGGCCTTGTCATACGGGTCGGCGCCCTCGGGGGTCTTGCATCGTATGTGGCGAGTATTACAATACCTGCATGCCAACTTGCGCTTTTGTCGACGGTACGTACGACTTGAGCTTTGTGAGCTCTGCTCCATTATTGCGGCAATGAGGTCTTGATTTAACGTCCAGGTGTTCACTAAATTCTCTGAACTGTAGGACGATTAGTTAAGACGTGCAGGAAATTCGATCAAGCCACTGATGAAACCCTGGCAATAGGTGTCTATTGTAACTAAATAAGAGGATAGGTCTGATAGAGGAACTGAAGTAGCAGGCCCGAGGGCCCAACACCGCAACCGTCATCAAATACAAGAGCAAAGGCCAACTCCAGGCCTAAGGTGGCGACGGCCTTATTAATATCTGGGGTCGAGGTTACTCCAGGGCTCTGGCGTGCTTGGGGGACAGAGCTTGGCCCGAGGGCCCCTCGGCCCCCTCGGCCCCCTGCTAGAGGCGGTTTAGGCTGCCCCGTCACGGGCGTTGTCCCGAATTTATTCGTAGTAAGTTAGATCTACTTACAGAGTGCAGATATGGGGACGCGATTCTTGGACCAACCCCCGCAATTTCAGGCTTGGTGGGCATCATGCTTTTCGTTAGGCATGCTCGAGACTTTGGGCATGGCATTTTACTGCACTGATCACCTCGCAATTGCTATGGCAAATGGCAACGGTTCATGATGAGGTCAACTGTTGTTGTCATTCTAGCTAATTGAGAGGAGACAATTCAGCTGTCACCAAGTCTTTCTTGTCGTGGTTGGAGTTGATCACAGAATTCCAGTCGAGGTCATTCGTCCTGTCTTAGATTTATCTGCAGCTGAAAGGATCGATGGCTCTTTTTAAATACCTTAGACATTTAAATACCTTAGACATATTGGAATGCTTTGATTTTTGTAGGATTGCCTGGTCTTGAGCATCTATAAGAGATTGCACAATCAGTCATTCATTCCAATCCGATAGACTCTTGTAACAACTTCGCATCCATCCGCCGAATGCAGTTGTAGTTGGCTTCCTCGAGCCAGGGAAAAGCTGCCGCGCAAACCAAGGACGTGCAGGGCGTCCAGACCTTGGTAACTGTCGGACAGAACAAGAATGAAGGTAAGGTTGGGGCAAATCCTGATTGATCACCAAGTTCAACATGTTTGATGACTGGTATATTTGCCCATTGGACAATGCCCGACGATTTCGGCGAAATCTGTCGACATCACCCATTTCGGCGAATGTCTTACGATTTCCCATCATTGTCACGAGTCACGAGATTTACTGCTGTGACCATGTCAGCCTTAATTCAGCAATGGAGCATTAGTTCCCTAAGAAATCTTGGAGCCAGAAGCTGAAGATCAATACAGGAAGCAGAGTGGTACTGTCACTAAAGTCCGTACCAATGAGATAGAGCAGTCCGCCCTGTAGTCTCTCACTATTCAAGCCATCAAAGGTCAATATATCGTATAAAGTTATAATCACGGAGCCATCCGAACGTCAGCCTCATTTTCCCGGCCATGCAATCATTGGCCATATCTGGGCGATCTTGCCCTCCTTGAAGGAGAAGAATACGTGCTCGTAGAAGACCACACGGCCCTCTGCCGATACTTCACCTGAGCTCTCATAGCTCAACCTGAATCTTGCAGAAACCATGCCATTTAGATCCGACAAGGTGCCGGCAGGCTCCACAACCAACATCTCCACGTCGAGACGGAAATCGACCCAGTCACAGGTCAGACCTTCAAGCATTTGGCCAAATTCGTTGGCGGTCATTGGTGGCTTCGAGTCGTAAAGAACGTCATTGTGAACGTAATTGGGCAGCTGTTCAAATTTCTGCTCGCTGATGCAGAGTGCGTAGCTGGAACATATTGTGCGGAGGTCCATAGCTTGACGTTTAAAAGAAAAGGATTAGGAGGATGGGGACTAAGAGCGTCGCGCTGAACGATGAAGGATAGAAGGGCTTCAAGTACCTAGATTTGACTTGCCTTGCATCCGCAATTGAGAAATAGCTTAGAAATTCTAATCCGTGGAAGAGCATCCGGCGAAATTGCGTGGCAAGATTGGAGAGATAGGAGATAGGCAGGGAAAAGAGTCACTTCCAGTCCATGAACCAACTACACTTGCCCAAAGGGAGCGCAGAGGGTTTATGGCTGCAGCAAGACTGAGGTAGCTTCATGGGCTCCCCTCCTTGTATCTGTTACTATGCTTCAAACATAACTACGACAATTGTTTTCCTGAGGACCCGACCCTACATCAATCCCTCAATTGCGGATGAGATGATCTTCGTTCAGGACAGGTTGAAGTCTACAACCATTCGCCTATACACATCAACACCAGTGGCGATAACACACTTCTGCGCATGTCGGATCACGGTACTTACCCTACTACTTGTCCATTCTTTAGCTTTTGAACCGCTTCATTGAACTTGCTCCTCCCAACCACAGTCGGCTCAAGTTGGAGCTTTCCTGTGACTAAGAATCAGCACAATTGTTTCGCCCGTGCCTCTTTCTTGCCTCACCTCGTCTCGCAAACTCGAATGTCTCAGCTATAGCAACGTGACCGCCCGATAACGTCCCCTTGATGGACTGATTTCTCAAACAAAGCCGGGTGGGGGCTGCGTCGATGTGGTATCTGCCCTTCGGGGGGAGCCCAACACTGTCCCAGTCAATATGCTTCGGTTTTTCTCGAGAGGTGAGAGTTGTGCAACGTCTTACGTACCACATGACCACGCCGCCGCGACGTGATCCAAGATAATCAAGCGAGACTGGATAGGATTGTACGGCTGCCAAAGTCAATTGCATGGTGAATGAGTTGCAGATTCTCTCCCAATACATACCAGTGACAAACACCCCATGAGCACCTCCGTCTGTGATTTCCAAGACCCTCTTGACCGGGTCTAGCTCCTTCCGAAAGTCAACAAACTCCTCAGCACCAAGACTGAATGCCAGCGTTTGGCGATCTTCTCCTGTATCCACTACCACAGGTCTTATACCCATGGCACATGCCAGTTGTACACCTTGAATTCCTGTACCACCACCTCCTCCTGGGAAAATAGCCCAGTCACCAGCTTTGAGCTCCGACTCTTTGAGCGAAGAACACATCGTGGCTGCAGAGCACATCGCAGGCCCGGCCACGTTATCTGAAACTCCCTATGTGTCGATACTTAGTAACCCGGAAGTCGCCATAAGTCAGGTTGACAAGGTACCTCGGGGATCGGCTGTGGTCATGGCGAGTCTGTTAGTATCTGTCTAGTCAAATACCCAAAAGCGCACTTCCCAACTCACATGAACGAAGCTCTCCGGAACGGCACAGTATTGCTTGTAAGTACCTATCCGGCATCAATGTGCTGCTTCTCCCGATTTGGGGACCATGTCCACATACCGTCCACAGTCCCACCTGTAAAGACTGCTTGCTGACAGTAGGTCTCTTTCCCCGATTTGCAAGAGTCGCAGAGACCGCATGTACTGTGGATAGGTCCATATGCTGCACGTTGTCCGACTTTGAAGTTCTTCACACTCTCGCCGATCTTCATAATGATTCCAGCACCTTCGTGTCCGGCACATGACACACCCATCTCGGACATTTTTGGGAATTCCCAGTCGTTCATCATGAAGTGTACATCGGTAAGACATAGGCCTGTGACATTGAGCTTGATGAGAACTTCGAAAGGCCCTGGCAAATATCGCTATCAGTCATTGAAGACAGCAAAAATAGTGTGTACTCAGTAATTATACCGACCGATGCTGGGAATTGGAACCTTCTCCACGGAAACAAAGAAATCGGGACCTTCATTTTTCTGTCACACACACAGTCATTGTAAGTTCCTCTGGTTGTACACCTAAAAGAATGTCTCAATTCCACATACTACAACACCTGCCCATCCCTCCGTTGGGATCTCCATGTCTTGGTCGTCCTGTCGCAGCACCTGGCACTCTACCTGATCAGAACTCTGTGATATCAAGGCAGCGGTAAAAAGCATTCATAGGCAAGAAGAATACGACTGACTTACCACTAGGATGGATCTAAAACACCACGACAATCGTGGATAGAAAAGTCCAGGAAGGTATCAGTCAAATCGATTGGAGCGCCGAAGCAACTAAGCTTGTTCCATGAACAATCATGACTCCCTCAGTAGGTTCGTAATTCTCATGCAAGTGTATTACAACTACTTTTCTCCTTTTTCGCCGAATTGGACCAACCCTAGCCCTTTCTTAGACATCAAAGACAACAGACTCGGATGCCTCTGTGCTGGACCGAGCCTCTAGACGTCATTTTGCATTCGACAGTGAGCAGTAGGTGAACGCTTCTTGAGCCGACATCACGCGTCCTCGAGGGCACAATCAGCAATTTTTTACTTTCAGGGCAAATCATTGTTATTATAATTCAGCTTCCAGAAAGTACATACATGCCGCGGGTCTCAGATTCTGAGATAGTGGCCATGCCTTTGGATGCGTCTGCTGCCTTTCCACGCCTGGCAATGGCACCAGTACTATAGATTGAGTGTTCGATTTGCACCCCTGTCCTATGTCCCAATACCATAGTTCACTGATGCCCAGTCATTATAGAAGACCTTAGTCCCTTGAATTCGGGTGTCTTGCCGAGAAGTGAGGTCGTACTACTGGCTGGCAACAGCATCTCAAGCGGTGTGCACAAGCTCCGGTGCATCTGTATGGAAACCAAGGGCACGCTTCTTTTCGTTGAATTCACGTTCCATCTTATAGGCCAAGGGACTGTCGCTTGCAAAGAGAATGTCCAGATCCTCGAGGTGACGATGCGCCGTTTCGACGTAGAACAGCCACACCGGGATGATTTGGATGAAGTTGATGACGGCGAACATAATAAAGACCCACCATCCCACGGCGCTGATGACATAGGGGATTACCTCATTTATGACGGCGCCGAAGACGGCAAATGACACCATGGACAACGAGACACCCTTAGCTCGTGTGGCCAGTGGAAACACCTCCGTAGGGTAGACCCAGCTATTGATTAAATATGTCAGCAAAATCGACGTACTGTAAGTCGAAGGGAGGGGGCCAGGGCGCAGAGCCGTAGTCCTGGAGCGAAGAGAGTAGAGGACTTACCAGCAAGTAATCCATGTACTGCCGAAGCCACAAGTGTACAGAAAGACAAAGGCCACCACCGCGGCACCATATGCCCTTTTCTTGGTCAACTCGGTTTCTGGCGTATTGATGGCCTCTCTGGCCAGAGGGCCTGCAATGAGCAGAGAGGTGCCCATGACCAACAAACCAATCAACATGAGCTTCCTTCGTCCGGCTCTCTCCACGAAGTACATGCCGACTGGCACGCTACAAGTATAGGAGATGAAGTTAAAACCAGCCAGCATGGCCGGCAAATTGCCAGTAACTAAAAGCAGGTAGTAACAATCAGATCAGTCACTTGGTCATATATACCAGTATCGAACGACGTGGGATAAAGTACTTACATCCACTGAGACCGAAGATGATAGGTCCGTAGGCTGCGATGGCATCAGGGCCACAGAGCTTCTCCATCGCTTGAATTCCCATGGCGAGAGCGACGCGGCGACGGGTATGCAGAGCATCCTTTTTCCATATCATTGAAATGAATCCATGAGCTGAGGATGTTGCCTCGACCCGGATGGCATCCTGGATCTCAGCCAACTCTTGCTCAATCGCCTGTTCGGAAGGCCGAAGGCGGCAACGACCAAGGATCTCTCGAGCCTCTTCCAATCGGCCTAATTTGGCCAAATAGCGGGGCGTCTCAGGAAGGAAATTGGCGATAACAATGATGAAGAGTAAAAATACCATTTGGAAACCCTGTGGGAACCGCCAGGCAAATTGAAGAGACCGGGTTTTAAGGGCGGCATATTCCATCCAGTATGTCCTGATCAATATAAGTATAATCGTAGAGTCAGAAAAAGAGATTTCCGGGCTTACATCGTTGCGCCCGCGACACACATAGTAAACTGCACAGATACGTACGCGCCTCGCAAGTTGTAGTCTGCGAGCTCTGACGTCCAGATTGGTGCGATGGTATTGAGGTGGCCGCACCCTATTCCGCTGATGATGCGTCCACAGACCATCCAGGAGAAATTCTTAGCGGAGGCCAGCAGACAGGCGCCAAAAATTCCCCAAACGCATCCGAGTTGAATGGATTTGAGTCGCCCAATCTTGTCGGCGTAGCTACCAGCCATGATAGCACCTATGCAGTGACAATTGTCAGTACATTTCATCCTTGTGTTTGACTGATTTCACTCCGGTGAGTGTTGAATGTTAGAGGTTGTCCTACCGACGAGGAAGCCGAGAAACCAGAAGCTCACAATCCCACCGATTCGTGCAGCATCACTTGAGGTCCCTCCAGCAGAGTCCATGTGCTCCAGATAGTCTTGATTGATATTGACCAGACTCATCACAGCAGCGTCATAGCCGAAGAAGAGAATACATGTCCCGGCGAGGGTCAGAATGCATACCACCATGGGCATACCGGAGAGTTTCAAGCATCTTGACCGTGAATAGCCACCGGGTATGTATTTTGCCCAGGCAGGCTCAGCTGATAGTCATGGTAAACGTTAGTCAGGAAACATTAGGATGGCAACGAGAGTATCTGTAGCACCTTACACTGGAAGAATTGCTCGGTGACCGTGACGTTGGGCTGGACTTCCACATTCTCAACTTCGAACTTCTCGTCAGCCATGATGTCAGATTTGAGATATGATGAATAAGACAGCAAATACTATACCGTCAATATAGGTCAATAAGAAGTCGTGGTAGACCAAAGAGTGCTGGATTTAAGTATATCTGATTTGACGGGACGGGCACCTGGATAGCGTAAATCCTGGGGAAAGCCTGGGGTAACACGGGGGCGTAAGATGGAGAAAGAGAAGATTCCCCGACCAGGTTCCGTCCTCCGCCAGTAGCGGACGTTTACAGACTTGTAGAGTATGAATGCTCTGCCAAGGCAATGCACAATATTCGCCGAAATTGCTTAGGCTAAGAGGAATGGCTGGAGGCCTTCTTGTTCCAGATTCCGGTAGCCGGATGTTGCTATCAGTTTGTAGACTTGTCATCAATTGCTCAACAGTGGATCATGTGGCATTGAAAACAATCTGATGAAGGAACGTGCGGGTGTCGAGAACAAATGTGGAGCATCAGTAGGTTCCTCCCTACCTTTTTACCATGTGGACTTCTGTATGCTGCGAAGACCCCCCCATCCTTTGACGATCGGAACCGTGCTCGGCGAACATTATTCCTGGCTTGGTTCCCGGCCAATTTGTGTTGCGAGTATCGGGCCACAATCGGGGCTGTGGAGGAAACGATGTAGCCTTGTGATAGCTTTCGATGCTGCTGTTCGAGGTGAGACGACAAATTGCTACCTAGTATTGCGCCTGACAAGTGGAGGTTGATCGAACGAGGTTTGTTTCTTGCGTGAATACTACGAGGGGGTTTCTTCTGGCCGTCTTCTTGCCTTCTCGTGAGCCAGTCTGTAAAGCAGTTGCACCATAGCAGACTTCGTGAGACTACGTCACTGGTTTGGAGAATATCACGCAAGCAAGCAAGATCTAATGGGACATACTATTGAATCGGTCCAGGGGACTTGGTCAATCAATTGCAATACTACTTCAGAAGCCAGGCTGCAATGTTCGGCTATTTCAACCTCCGTTCCCAGGGGGAATGTACATCTCTCTCAGATGACCTGCCTACGTCCGTTATGTTTGGAAATTTTCCAGTGACTTGATCGTGTCCATCACCGTGTCTGACAACTTCCTCCACGATACTCCCATGATCTTGACGACTTTGGAATTATCGACCTTGTAGAGCCCACCTTCTGGATACCCACCACCATTACTACCCTCGGCAGGCAGTTGATCATGCGATTGATCGTAGTGCTTTCGAACGATGTCCACTAGCTCCGCGTTGCAGAAGTAGCCCGCAGTAACCAGAAAGCGCTCATTTGCTGCGAGGGCCTTCTCCAGTGCCAGGACGTGGCAAAGGGCGAGGTCGCGCACATCGACCCACGTAAACGTGGCGTTTGGTGGGATCTTGTCTTTAAATTTCCCCTGGATCAAATCGCGGATGATTTGGTTGCTGGTGTTGAGACTGTCCAGGCCGCTAAGATGGCTGATCACGGGTCCCAATACTTGCGGTGGACAGAGAGTGGTCAACGAGAAGGATGGGTTTTCTTGCTGCATGAATTCCCACGCAGCTTTCTCTGCGAATGTCTTGCTAGCCCGGTAACCGTTGGCGGCGTTTTCAGAGGCCTGCTCGAGAGTGATGGGATTCCAATCTTGTTCGGTGTATGTGTGTTCCGGCCACGAGCCTTTGAAAGGGTTCACGACTGAGGCAAAGGACGAAGTAATGACAACTTGCTTGACAGTGGGTGCGTTTTTGATTATGGATTTGAGAATGCCCGTTGTGCCTTTGATTGCAGGATCCAGGAGATCTCGTTGAACGTCGGTCACGTTGAAGTGAAATGGGCTGGCCGTATGAATGACCGCTTCGAAGGGCGGATTGGACACGACGGCGTCGTCAAAGGCATTGTCTTGTGCGATATCTTCCACAATCGCGAAGTCCAGTCGGTCCTTACCGATCTTCGGGTATGCTGCTCTGATCTTCTCAGCCTTTGACGTGGAACGCACAGTCGTCACCACACTGTAGCCTCTTTGGATGAGATAGTCCAGTACATGTGCAGCGATGAAGCCAGAGCCACCAGTTAAAAGAATGCGTCTCATTTTGATCGATTTTTTGTTCTCGTACGTTTACGGCTTCGTCGTAGTCGTCCGTCAAAATGCGTGGCTCGCGGGAGGTATCGAAATAATGTCAGTACGATCCAATATCGGTTCTAAGGAACGGTGTGAATGGACCGCTTCCATTGTGAGATTTCTTTATATCACCAGATACATCTGATGTTTCTGACGTGCAAAGCCTAGTGGAGGTCCTCAGTCGTGCCGACACACGATTCGGCGAAGCTTGATTGTCCCGGCGAAAATGGACGACTCACCCAAGGCCTCCCTGGGGATGATATCCCATGGCATTGACAAATAATAATGACTTTAAGCTGGTGCAGAGACAGAAGCCGGTTCTACTCGATTTCAAAATTGTCTAATCCAGGCACAGCTACTCACGTTATTTGATGAATTTGTGCAGGATTGCATGCCACTGGTTGAAGCATTTGCCTGAGATCAGTGGCCATGTACTTTACAAGAACTGATGTAAATCCAAACTCTCAATAGGAACCCATCCCGTCAATTCCTGCACATAAGAGGCGAAATGATCGACTGACCGCAATGCCCACTGCCACAATCCTCTACTTTAGAATGGTGGGATCATTTTCATGTCCGTGAATTTTTGGAATACCGAGTGTATAGACTCGATCGAATCCACATGTCCGTGCCAGCCGAACTTGCGAGCTTTGTTCATACTATCAGCATCGGTTAGCATTGCCTCTTCGTATGGGGGAAGTAATCGAAGATGGTTGTTACCTAGTCTGCCAGGACCATGTTAGCTCGAGCGCAAACTGCAGGAAAGCAAATGTTTTCTCAGGGTTCTGCAATGGGTCGGTGTTTAGCTTGTGTTCTTCTTTCATTTCGACCCAAGCCTGTCGAGTTGCCGGCTTCTTTGCCCACTCGATGAAGTTGAAGGTGGACCGAAGCTTGCCTTTGGGGCCGTATCTGTAGTAGCATTCAGTATCAGCACAATCGGAGAACGCAGGAGATGATAGATAGATGTACCCCCGTGGCACGAATGGCAGCTCTACCTCGTGGTAGCTGTCGTTTTCCTGAGGAGGCTTCCACTCCAAGCCGAACCACGAGGCCAGAATGGGCCAAAAGTTCCCAAAAGTAAATTCCGACCCGTCAGTGATGTTGAAAGACTCCCCTGCAGTGCCTTCGGTCACGACTAACCACTCATAAAATGTACCGAGGATGAATCCTGTGGAAATGGGATGGTTGTTGTCCCAGGATGTCAGGTCACCGGGATATTCAAGAGGTTGGAGGAGCTTTCGTTGAATGGAAGCGTAAACTGCCAGCGGATAGAAAATAGTCATGTCTGTCCCAGCGACGGCTGCCAAGATCCATTGCGGCATGGTGACATTATAGCTCGCTCCAGGGTGTGTCATAATGTACTTTTTCAGTAAATCCTCCTGAGTGTAGTAAAAGTTGGGTTCCAATTCCACCCTCGCTGCGCCCTCTGTAAGTGGTACATTGACGTGACCTTGGTGAACACCATAATTCTTGCCTCCAGTCTGGAGTATGATACGTTTGGGTTGAATTTTGGCTAGATCCAAGGCGAGAAGGAAATTCTCGAAGAGCCGTCCTAAATTCGTGCGATCAGTGAGCCGAATTATCTACCATCCAGTTCGATTGTCTTACCGTTAATTTCGGCCAAATGGTCGGGATTCCCAAATACTTCCGAATCAGTATCTGGCCTTGCAACTTGTACATAGCCAAAGTAGAAAATATAATCCCTGCAGAAGAGAAAATGTCAGAAACAGTCATTGTCTGGTCTGGTGATCTCCAACTTGGAGCAACGTACGCTTGGACTTCGTGCTTGAGTAAGATACTGGCGACCTGCTCAGGCTCCCACAGCAAATCTACCGGTATATGTTCGACACTCTTTGCACCTGTTGTTGGCGGCCTCCTTGATAACGCGTAGACTTTCTCCCATCTATTCGTATTGGCACTTAGCACGTCAACCACGGGTTGGCCAGATTGACCGCTTGCGCCAACGACTATGGCTCTCAGGCCCTTCAAAGAAGCATCTAGAACAGGCAATCCGCGGAAAATTCCTTCTGAGCGTACTTGGTCCGTCTTGCTCATTGCGCCCGACATGATTCCTGAGAAAAATCGATTTGTCGATGAAATCACGATCTCACGGATAATCTCACGGATACAATAAAGAGAAACTTGCAGAAAAATCGATTTGTAGATGGAATCACGACCCCACGGATATAAGAAAGAGAACTTGCAGAATTCTGATCTCCATCAAGGTCAGGCTTTGCTAGCCTCAATAGTGATCGCACGAGATTTGGAAATATGGAGATGAAGAGGGGCCCGCGGAACCCTTCTGCAGCAAGACTAGTGCATTGATTGCCATTCGGCGAATTGGTAAGATATGTCATCGTACTTTAATTCCGCTCCGATCGCAAGTCAAAGCACGAACTTTGCAAGAAACGTCTTTCGAGGCACTGTGCCTCGATGCGCAGGATAAGCCATCTATCAGCGTGTTCCATTCGACAGCTGCAGGTTCGATTCACTTCATGGTCGAATGCAATTCATCTAACGTTTACAATCCAGTTCAAAAAGCTGGGGGATAGCATGTGCAATGATATTGGGTTCCTAAGCATAAGCAACAGTGTGATCCAAATTGCTATCCACCCCTAAAGCCGTAGTAATACACGAGAGATCATTCCTAAGTTCCTCCAATGTACTTATACCAATTTGGACTGGGGTTGCGAGCAATCCATCCTCCATCTACAACGAAAGCTGCATGTGGTCAGCAAACAGCGGAATGAGACAAATTCTGGGTGGGTTCCTTACGATGTCCAGTGATATAAGATGCTTCATCAGAAGCAAGGAACAGAACCAACTGAGCCACCTCCATTGGATGCCTTCCGCGATTCATCGGTATGCTCTCGAACAATTCTTCCCTGAGCTTCTCGTTTTGCAGTACTCCTTCGGACATAGGAGTGTCCATGAACCCAGGACAGACAGTCACTGCCCGAATTCCGTCTCTTGCATGGTCCATGGCAATTGTCCGCGTGAGATTGATCAATCCTCCTTTAGCAGCATTGTATGAAGAAAGACCATAATCTCCTCCGATGCCGGAAATACTTGCAGTATTTACGATCACCCCCTTTCCAACCAATTTCATGTGGGGGATCACGGCTTTGGCCAGGTAAAATGCGCCACAAAGATTGGTCATGATGACTTTGTTGAAAACGTCAATGTCGTGGTCGACCACTGGAACTATGGGACTCAGCATGGCGCCATTGTGGAACAGGATATCGATCCTTCCAAGCTTTTTAATGCATGCATCAACTGCTGCGAAGCAAGACACTGGATCTGATGGTATTTCGTATGTCAATGGGCAGTTCGATGATTTACACATAGAAGGGTTGGTGTAAAGACCCGACCAAGAGCCCAGAAGAGTATCGAGAATGGTAAGAATAGGAGGTTTACCTACCCGAGACATCGCACTGGTGGAAATGACCATTTCGACCAAAGCGTTGTGAGGCGTTCCGTTCCTGTTCGAACAAGTCTCGTCAGCAGCTTGCCATCAACTGCTATCTGGGTGCGAACTGGAACAGTTCTGGTTAAAGCCTGATCCAAATTGATCCTGAATATCTGAATACACTATTACCTGTAGATCCGTGACAAAGACAATCGCGCCTTCTTTTAAGAACAGCTCGCATGTTTGTGCTCCGAGACCAGAAGTCCCCCCAGTGACGAAAACCACTTTATCGCGAAAGCGTCCTGTCATCATTCCAAGTGGTAACAGAGCAATGCAAGTTCAAGGCAAATGTTTTGTTGCAATATGGACTGGCCTTCAGAAGGCTTGGAGGCAAGGCTGACAAAAGAGCGTCTCAAGTTGAAAATCCGGCTGCCACTACTATCACTAATCCATATTTGCGTGTAGAACAGCGCAAGGTCTTGGTTAACTGCTGTCAAAGGCTCTATCGGAATTTTATGTGCTAGCTTGAGTGATGAGCGACAAGATCGTGCCTTGAACACATACACCGTATGCAACGACAAGAACTGATCAGCATCCTGACTGGATGGTCAGTGACGTTCGCCGAGGTCTCTGCGTCGACGGTCAAGAGACGATCAAAGAGCTCTGGTCTTCTCAAAGTAATGTCCGGTCCAAATTCGTGGCTAATCTGGGGTCTCCGGCGAAAGTATTGACACTTAAAGGGCTTTTCCGAATGAACAAGTCCGGGGCCCCCACGGGGAAACATGCAAGGCGAGCCCCAAGGGTCTCCTGAACACAACCATGTGAAAATGGACACATATAATCCCTCGATTTCACGGTCGTCCAAGTGCGGATCCGGCATTTTTTGGCCCACCTGATTGTGTCGAGCCAAATTCGGCGAAATAATCCACCCCCATTTCACTCCGGCCGGGGCCTTGTGAAACTCTCTACTCGGATTCGACACCTCCCAGCTACGAAAAGTCGGATTCATGGAACCGACAGTACTATAGGGCTGGATTTCAATGTCAAAGGTCACCGTGAAGCTGATTGAAAGTTAATGTACGACCTCAGGATTGTTGGTCCGGACAAATTGCGGTTAAGAAGTGAAAATTATCATACAGTGACTGCCGTGTGTCTGTCTCCGTTGATCACTGCCTTGTTCAACACGTCTTCTCGCAATAATGGCACCCGTTTTGATGACAGGGTAAGGACGCGGCATCCACGAAACAAAACATTTGTACTGACCGGAACCAAAGCGTCGGCCTTGTCACAGGAGCTGCTTCGGGAATCGGGCGAGCCTGTGCTAAAATTCTCGTTGCAGAAGGATGTACGAGGCTCATACTCTCGGACTTGACTCGAGATGGCCTTGAGCAGGTTTCGCAGGAACTGAAAATCATCGACACGACGGTGGAAACTGTTCTCTTCAGCGGTGATATGAGCAAAGAAGCCGATGTCGAGCAGATGGTCGAAGCAGGGGTTTCTAAATTCGGAGCCATTCACTATTGTATCAACAGTGCGGGCGTGACGAGTAAACCCCGGCTACGGACGCACGAACTAGAGACGGAAGCATTCGATCGAGTCATCAACATCAACCTTCGAGGATTGTGGTTGTGCGAACGAGCGCAGATCCGCCAGTTCCTCAAGCAACCCGCGACGCTCAAAACTCGCAATCATCCAGAAGCAATACCTACTCAGAGAGGGGCAATTGTGAACATCAGCAGTATCTTCGGCATCACGGCTCACGCAACGGCTGGAGCTTATCCCGCCTCGAAAGCCGGGGTCTTGGGGCTAACAAGGACGGATGCGGTGGCTTATGCGATCGATGGTATCAGAGTCAACGCCATCTGCCCCGGTTTCATCAACACACCTCTAGTGGAACAGGCCAAGGCAGCCGGTGCAGATTACCAAAAACTCGTCAGTCTCATCCCTTTTAGACGGATGGGTACCGCAGAAGAATTAGCGGAGGCGGCGGTGTGGTTGGTAAGTGAACGGGCAAGCTATGTTAGTGGTGTAGAACTGCCAGTGGACGGTGCTTGGGTCCGAGCGTGCAACACATGAGGGAGTAGTGTCTTTAAGTATCGGAGAGAATTAAGTATTCCATCTGCACTGTCTCATTTTCCTTCGCGCATGCGTTGCAATTGAGACTGAAACTCTGTCTGACTCGTTTGATCTCTAAAGTGTGAGCTCCATTGAGCATATCCCTCTACCTGAGACTGGAGCTTTACAATAGACCAAAGAACGCACTGGCGATAAGGCAGGTTTGTCCGAATCAAAAATCGGCCATGAAAATAAAGCATACCCTATCTCTATGACACACTGCCGTGCTTAGATACTCCGGGTCCTACGATCCAGCCCTGGTAATTGTTGTCCAACGTCTTGCTCAGCATTTGCAAGTATGAGGGCAGACCCCCCGCCCAACTTAGAGGTTGTACCTTTTTGCCTGGAATATTGGCACCGGTCCACCAGCTGTGGAGAGACGTCAGCAACAGAAAAATCGCAAGGGAGTAGAGTAGACTTATCTTGCCCCTAGGGAGAAGCGTTGCCTCCCACTTCTCGCGAATCTTTTCCACCCAGTCATTGGCCGCTTCTTCTGTGGCCTCCATGGTTTCTATGCCCTCGGCCAGCATTCTCTCGATCAGCTTTTCGAACCATTGACCTTGGAATTGGATACAGGATGGACCGTTGCTGGAGATCAAATGTTAGCTGACGATGGAGTAACGACAGTGGGACCCCCTTACGAAAAGGTCGACGGCGCTTGCGGTCCGAAGAGAAAGAACATGTTGGGGAAACCGGGCACGGCCACCCCCATGGAAGTCTTGACTCCGTCGCTCCAGTACTGCTTCAGAGTCCGTCCGTCAACGCCCCGAAAGTCGATATCCATAAACCCGCCCGTGAGACCATCAAAACCCGTAGCAAGAACGATTAAGTCGACATCAACCTGCCCTGCCGCGGTACGAATGCCCGTGGCGTTGATCTCTTCTACGGGGAATTCGTTCAAGTTGATGATGTCAACGTTTTCCTGGCTGACGACCTCGAAATAATTCTGTTCCAGCGATGGACGTTTTGCACCGAAAGGATGCGGTGGGACCTCCGGTGCTAATAGCCTGGCTTTCTCTGGATCTTTGATGCGTTTAAGTACCATGCGCCGCCAAAAGTCGTAGGCGGCCTCGTTGGCTTTCTGGTCAAAATTCATGTCCGCATAACCGGCGACCCAGAATTTGAAGCCGCCGTCTTGTATGAGAGAGTTCCACAAAGCTTCACGCTGTTCACTCGTGTCATCAAAGGTCTTGCGTCCGTTGTTTTGGTATGGAACACCGGCATCGGTCTTCTCGCACGCTTTGAAAGCTGCTTCGTAAATCCCGTTATCTTTCTTTTCCTGCTCTTCTCTGGCATCTAAGCTACGCTGTTGCATTGGGAGGCTAATCAATCGGTCAGACTGTATACTAAAAGACATAGACAGCACTCACCAGAAATTCGGCGTGCGTTGGTACACAGTGAGATGCTTGCAGACCTTTCCCGCCTCTTGAATCACCTGAATGCCACTTGCCCCTGTTCCAATGACGGCAATTCTTTTGTCTCGAAGACTAACTTCGTGATGCGGCCAGTGTGCCGTGTGGTACATCTCGCCCTGAAAATTAGCAGAGCCTTGGAGATAAGGTATATACCTGTCTCTTACTTAGTCGTGCCGCAGAGTGAAGAGGAGATTCAGAGTCGGTGACTTACTCTTTGGCCGCAAAGCCCACGTTTGCGAACAACCATTTACATTTCGTTTCGGTTCCGTCTGAACAACCCACCCTCCAGCGTCGACTGCCTGAGTCCCAGGACGCATATAAGACATTTTTGTGATACTCGATGTCCTTTCGTAGGTCCCACTTGTTCTCGACGTGTTGGAAGTATTTTTGCAGCTCGCGGAATCCAGGGAAGCGTTCAGAGAAGGTCCAATCTTCCCAAATCTCTTTGTCGAAGAACTGATAAGCTGGCGAGTCGCTATCAACGCGAGCACCAGGGTCTAGATCCATGATCAACTCGCCGTTAGATCTGATACACTATCTGTCTACTTACACTGATTCCAATGCCTGCAATACGTGTCAGTCAAACGGACCTTCGTTTTCATCTCCTTGGCATACTGACCAGACACCTCCAGATCCCGAACCTCGCTCGAAAATCTTTGCGCGAAGCCCCAAGTTACGCAGCTTGTGAAGCATAGTATAGCCTCCAAAACCGGCGCCAATGAGGACGGCATCGCACTCGAGATTTTCGCTGATGGAACCCATTGCCTGTTAGGGGTATACGCCGACGGTGGTCAGCTTTTCAAATGCAGAGATCTAACCTCAACGGAACAAATGCAGCTTCTGTATAGTATTTGCGGAACGAATTGACAAGAGTTTCCCACTTCCAAGAGAAGTGTCCGAGACCGTTATCTCTAATTTGCACCCCATGGGGTCATGAACACTCTACAGAGTGTAGAATGTGCTAGGGAAGTGTCCGCACCAAATTCTGGACATTCGAATTTCGGCGATGAAGACCATCAGCTCAAAACCAACATCAAGATGGCTTCTACCCTAGCACTCTCTCATACAGGGCAAATAAGCGTTGAGTAAGTGATTACCCGATTTCGCCGAAATAAAGTTGCGAGCGTACTGAGTTGAAAAACGCCACTCCACTCTAGAGCAAAACACTAGATTTAACCGTTTGCGAGTTGGAGACTCGACTCCGAGGCAGGACTAAAGGGCTGACCTCCATATCGCATTCATTAGCCCATCCGATGGCAAGGCTGTGTGAAAATGACATGGGACAAGTTTGGCGGAGGGTTTATCTCTGCAGCCGATGCCACTTTCTCAATCAGTGCCATCGTGCTATCTTTGTCGTGATATAATCTCACTGGTTTTCAAAAACGCCATCAAATAGCTATGGCACGCATCGTCGATCACTTTACCAATGGCGCTGCCAATGGCGCTACCAATGGTGTTGCCAATGGCGTCGATATCGCAACCGACACAACACCCGACCCAAGTGCACATGCCGGCGATGCCCACCATTTAGAAGATGTGAGCACCGGTTTGAACGATTTACCAGCATACACGTCCAGAAAGCTTCGGGTGGTTACAATTGGCGCTGGTTATTCGGGGCTCACTCTGGCCCACAAGTTCCAGCATGAGCACAGCGACTTGAGCGATGTGATTGATCACACCATTTATGAAGTGAGGTCCGAACTAGGAGGAACTTGGCTGGTGAATACCTACCCAGGAGTGGTCTGCGATGTCCCTTCACACATATATGTAAGGTCCTCAAAACCAAAGGAGCTGAAAGGGTGCATATATCAGACGCTAACAAGCAAAAGGCTTTTCCGTTCGACCCCAATCCTGGCTGGAGTCGCTTCTTCTCTACTGGCCCTGAAATCTGGGCATATATGAAGAAAACGGCTCAGAAGTGGAACCTTGAGCGTGATATCAAATACAATCATCGTGTGACAGGCGCGTACTGGCAAGAAGATCGTGGTCAGTGGCGGATAATAGTCGAACATAACAACATGATCTTCGAAGACTATGCGGACATCTTGATCTCAGCCCAGGGGTTTTTAAAGTAAGCTACCATTGATTGATCTGTCAAACTTGGTTCCCGGTCATCTGGAAAGTTGAAAGACAAGGCTGACTAGATTCTCACAGCACCTGGAATTGGCCATCGATTCCCGGATTGGAAAACTTTCAAGGTAAAAAGGTCCATTCGGCGAGCTGGGACCACGATTACGACTATAGCAACAAGACCATCGCGGTGATTGGTAATGGTTCATCTGGGATCCAAATTCTGCCTCAGTTGGCCAAGCTACCGGGGACGAAAGTGACGAGTTTTCAACGGGGTCCAACCTGGGTGGTCAGCACCATGAGCCCTGCATCACTCCTTGGAAAGGATGACCCGGCGTATAACCCGGAATACACGGAGGAGGGAAAGCAAGCTTTTCTCCAGGAACCTCAGAAGCATCATCAATACCGTAAGAAGATCATTCACGGCATTAACGACAGCTTTAAGATGGTACGTGTTCAACAACATCCAGGATACCCGACGACGGACTAACAAACAATACACAGTTTGTCAAGAATTCGGAACTCAACAAGCAGATTTTTGATCTTGCCCAGCGACAAATGACGGCCAAGTTAAAGAACAACCCCGAACTGTGCGAAAAGCTCATTCCAAAATGGGAACTGGGGTGTCGAAGAATTACTCCCGGAGAGGGATATCTTGAAGCTTTCTTGCGCGAGAATGTTGGACTCACTCAAAGTCCCATCACCAAGATTGATGCCGATAGCGTTCACACAACTGATGGTCAGGTTTACAAGGTCGATGTCGGTAAGTTTCCTTTCAGCAGGGTTGCCTGAAGCGTTCAACCCCCGAGTCAGCAGCAAGCTAATCAAACGGGGAAAAAGTCGTTTGCGCCACCGGGTTCGATGTCTCCTATCGTCCTCAATACCCTATCGTTGGCCGTGCCAATGTGAATCTTGTGGACAAATGGGCTAAGGAACCCTCATCATACTTCTCGCTTGCCTCGCCCGACATGCCTAACTACTTCATGTTCACCGGTCCGAACGCACTGATCGGCCACGGCTCCTTAATGGAAAGTTTAGGCTGGAGTGCCGACTACATGATCAAATGGATAAGGAAAATTGCCTCGGAAGATATTAAAGCGGTCGTCCCAAAGCAGAGCGTCGTGGATGATTTCATCGTCTACTCCGATCAGATCCACCTAACACTGACCTGGACTGGGGCGTGTCGAAGCTGGTACAAGAACAACACGATCGATGGGCGAGTGACAGCGACGTTTGCAGGGAGTGCGTTGCTTTTCAAGCGGCTCATTCAAGATCTGCGCCCGGAGGACTTCGACATTGAGCCGAGAAACAAGAACCGGTTTCGATTTCTGGGGAATGGATTCCTGCAATATGAGTTACAGAAGGGCAATGACCTGGCTTGGTATGTGAAAAAATGAAAGAGAAAATTTCTCTGCTTAGAATCCGTGACATGATTAAAACGGAACCTGCGCAAGAGGCACCCTCGGCCCAGTAAATAAGGATGAAATGTCGCCTCGTGGGCAACACGTGATATCACATATCTCCGTAGCGATATTCACTGCTTCTTTTTCGAACGCTCACTCTTGCTCAGCCTTCCAGACTATTACAGGCAAGGAAGTCGTAGACATACCCGGCGCGCATTGATGGATGGCAAAAGCGAAAATAAAAAAGTGCACAGATAGAACGAGTAAGCGAGCCACCTTGTTGCTTGCTTTGTTGAAACAACTCTAGGTAAGTACTAGAGGTAAGTAAGGAGGTAAGGAGGCGGTTTCGTTAGCTATTGCATTAGCGATTCGTATATAGTACTGACCTACGTAATGACTACTGACCACAGGACCCATAGACCACTGACTTATCTACTGACTACTGAGCCTCTCACAGACCACACTACTGACCATTGAACACAGACTCACAGACCACCAGTAAAAGCCTTGGACCCTGTGCTGTTAACTCCGTACAAAGTAAGTACATACGAACCCACCCCCACTAAACACGACTTGTCACTTGTCAGTTGCTTCATAGCCACTGTCACTTTTGTAGCTGTCAATTTTGCCATTTTCCCACTTTCCATTTACCGAGCGCACTGTCCCTTCGCCTGTCCCCCTCGTAAAGACTGTCTTGTCTACCTGTCTGTACCTGATCGACCCTGCATGGGCTCGGGCTCAGGCGCAGGCTCAGGCTCGTGTGAATGATCGTCGACGTCGACCACGTTGTGACATGCATTATGTAAATACATGATTACCTATGTATGTACATTCACACATAGCATTATGTTCTACCATGTCTATGTGTCTGTGTGCCCTTGTGATCAACATACAAAAGCTCTCCTCACTAATAATAGACATGTCAAAAGTGGCATGAATGGGATGGAATGGATGATCATAGAAGCATGAGTTTGGTCATGTTATTGTCAAGGCGAGACGAGGCTTGGCGGAAAGGAGAGTACGGGGAAGACAGATAGATACGAAAGAATCAGATTAGGGGCTGACTACTGTTTTGATTTCATCAATTCAACAGGTATCTGAACTTAGTAAATTAGGTAGGTAACCTACTCATCAATCAAGTCAACTCTGGTCAACTTTTGGTGAATTGTCAAACAAAGACAGAAAGACAAGACACTCCGTTCCCTGCTCCCAGTCAAACACTGCAACACAATTACTGTACATCTATCTATCCAAGGGGTTCGAGTTTGATGTAGCTCGAGCTAAAGCCCAGTCAAGTTATTCGAATTGATTCATTCATCAATCATGAGATTACCGAGTCGTTAGGGTGGTTTGATTGATTGTTTGGTATACAAATCACAAAAGGCACTAAATGTAGGTAGTACCGTCATGCACCCACAGCCACTACTAGACCACAACCACGACCACGACCACGTCCACGTCCACGTCCACGTCCACGTCCACGTCCACGTCCACGTCCACGTCCACACCACGCGACAGGTGGCAATACCGTCAGCCAAAGTATAGATAAGGATAGACTTCCACGGTACAGTAGAAAGCAAGGTCCAGGGATGGGAAGAGATAGGATGAAACAAAAACCATGTCTTCCGAATCTCTCTGTCCATCTCACTCAGTCACCTCACCTTCAGGGGGGGTGGACCAATCATTCTACTCAGAAGCAAAAGTATACAGATATCATCTTTTCTTGGCTGTACACCGGGCAGTTCGCCGGGCAGTTCGCTTGCAGCTTGTAGCTTGCAGGTTTTTAGGTCAGGGTCCCACGGGATCGACCTCGGGTGATTCTTTTTTTAGGGTTTCGTGTGTTTCTATTTGCACGCAAGGTTGGTCGGAGCTTTTCACGGCCAAGATGCTCAAAGGACGAAGAAGTACCAAGTGCTACTGGAGGAACCAAGGGCTAGGTGCTACTAGGTGGCGTGTGTGGGAGGCCCTGGCCATGGGAAAAGGGACTATGGACCATAGACCATGGTCTATTGCTGCGGAAAGTTGCCCAGGGTAAATTGGGTTTTTTCCCACAGGGCAGAAATGTACGTCAAACCCCTCGGGGGTTAGGAAATTCATCGATTTCTTTCGTCCAGTCCTGTCCAGCGGTGAATCACCGGCAATGGTAGCCATGTGCAAGCGCGCGCTCGTACCGTCCGTCCCTGGCGAATCCATCATTGCGCCATTGTCGCTACTGACCCGGTCCGAGAACCTCGTGTTTCGAAAACAGGTTTCAGCAATTTCAAAATGTACGCTTCAATTAGCTATCTTGTTCACCAAGTCACGATAGGCTTTGAGTCAAAAAATATCGCAAAATGATTACTCTCAACATTGTGCGCCGACAATGAGTGCCCAAGGCGTTGTTGTTTTGGTCAAGGGGTTGGCAGTGTCTTCAGTAGAATGCGCAGCTTGCTCGAGCGAATTTGAATTGACTTGACAAGGCGTGATGAGGCACCCTCAACAAACACGAGGTCGCACAAGGCTATGAATGTCAAGTTGACTCTCTCTGTCAAGTCGCTGAGAGGCTTAGAAAAACGCATAGTGTAGGTGATGAACATATTTTGAACAAAGGTGTATTATGACACGGCCAGGAAATGGCCCAAAAGATATATAATAAAACGACTTAAACATGGCTGCCAGCGCCTTGTCTCAAGCTCTAGCATCTGATCTGGCCAAATGCTGCACAGATTCCATAGGAGATGTAACTTTGTGACCCGTTTTCAGGCCACACAACTCCGTCCATGCCCAGTTTCCGCTGAATGGCGAGTTCGACACACGCACTTTGTGGAAAAGAAATATTAAATCGTCCTTCTCTGGTGTTTCATATTGTCCGTTTCTCGTTGTAGCATGCTGAGCACCTGTCCATTTCCACGACAGAATGTACAGAGATGCGTCGTGATGCAGGTTTATTGGTCGGCACGTTCAAGTCGTGTATTTAATCATAGCCGTGTAAAATAGCTGCTCCTCGTTGACGTCGCCAGAAGTTTGCTCTTTGACCCCATTCGAGGGTCAGGAGCCAACCTCGCCATCTCTCAAGAACTGGGGCAGAAAATTCCCAAGAAAATTCGTTGAGCCAGTCCTCTCCCCAGATTGTCATTTGTCCTGTGTCTTCAATGTCGCATGCGATGGTGCACACTTCTGTTAAAAAGGAGTTCGCGTGTTCTGGTCCCACGGCGATCAAACGGTCTCTGAGGAGGGGCGATGGGATCATGTCGATGTAGGCATGGTGAGGAGTAGTCAACTGGACGTGTGTTGGCTTCAGGACGTTTGGTAAAGTCGGCGCCAAAGCGGCCAGAGTTGCGAGGTGAGTCTGAGGGTTTGAGATGACGGGAATGTCGAGGAGTGGAGCAAACATGTTATGGAGAGAACGACGAATCTCACGGATGTTGTTCGGGACCACTACCACGAGACTAGATGGGTCTGTAGTGGTGCTGGAGAGTGGCGTCGAGGATAAAGGGGTGGGGATGGAAGATGAAAGTGCCATTGACATGGTAGTTGGCATGAATGGAGTGCCCACAGTCGGAGCAAAGGGGGTTTGAGCAGTTGCATAGGTTATATACCCAGCTGGCGATCCTCGGACTTCTGTAGGACTGATCGAAGGTCCTGGCGAACTTGACTGAGAGCCGTAGGCTGCTTTTAACGATTCATTCTCTTGAGCGAGAGCAAAGTTCTCCCGGCGCAATCGTTCGACTTCGTCGTTCTGAGAGGTACTTGCTTCGCGTTGGGCGGCTTCAAGTTTGCTAAGATGTTCTTTCCGCCTTTGACCTGTAGATTGAATTAGTACTGGACAAGGTGCTAGAGGTGGCAATGGAAGTGGCAATGGACTCGCGACGGCGGGTACTTACGGAAGACTCGTTGAGCATTTCGGTTGTATTCTCTGTTGGATCGTCAGTATGGGACAGATGGAGCGGAGAGGAGGTGGAGAGGAAGCGGAGGAGAATGTACCTCTTCTTGTCGGCTTTGGTTGCCTCACTGCCAGATTCTGACATGTTGAAGGTCTGGATGAATTGACGGTTGGTTTGATGGTAGACCTCTGTGGCGACCGATATGGTTCAAGTACCCTGGGAGGCTTGGAGGGTTGACGTATGGTGGCACGTAAAGTTTCGGCTGTCAGGGGAAGTAGCCGTACAGCATAGGAGTGATATGGGGGGGACACCTTCGTAATATGGGTCAGGGTACGGAGCTGAGCGAGCAGGATGGACAAGCAGGTGAGTGCACGGGCGGACAAGCATTGAATATTGATCAGAGGATGTTGGAAGAGTATTGAAAGCAGCGGACAGCTGGAAGTGGGGATGATTGGATGGGTCCCCGGGGATTGTCCAAGTACGATAGCGCAACGGTTGGACAGAAAATCAGGCTAGACAAAGGTCGGCAAGAATGGACTATGACCTGAGTAGGTGAGACCGGCTTGGACGAATGGTTCAGGCGAGGGCGAGGGCGGGACAAGGCTATATCTGTGGAGGATGGGTACCAAGTGATCGGCACAAGGTCATGGAGAAGCATTTGCACAAGACCCACTGGTTTGACGAGCCGACCGAACACGCTCGACGCTCATCTTCGTTTTTTTGTGCTCGTCTTCGTTCTTGGTCTCTCACTGGCGCCTTGACGATGGGCCCTGGGGCCTTATTGCGCACGCGCGGGAGGAAGTGAAGCTCAAGCCAAGGTTAATTAAGTGGAGCTGGCGAGTGACTAGGGTCCATCTCAGAGGCGAGCGAACCTGGTCCAAGAAGAGCCGCGGGTGCAAGGCTGGAGATTCAAGAGTGGGCACTGTCTGACGGGAGGAGAAGTCTTCTGAGAGGAGGCTGGATATTGACTGGAGGATGATGATCGTGTCGTGCTGACCAGTGGACTCGTGGCAAGAGGGGAGGACCGACTCAGCAGGAAGAGGAGGATGAGGTGTCGTCAGGTTGGGAGAGGCTGTGTTGTGGACGTTGTGGTAGTAGTGGTGATGGTGGTGGTATTGGACGTTGGTGGTAAAAGCCGGTGACTGGATAGAGGAAGCAGTAGGAAAACTCCAATTTGGCAGTGGTACCTATCAAAGCTGGACGGCATCCCAGACAGCCGTCCCTAGAGGTTGGCTCTAGGGACTTCAGGCACATCAGGGGTGGAGGCTGAGGCAGAAGGGCTCGAGCTTAGGATGTGGATAGGGAGCGAGTGAAGTGACAGAGTGACAGTTTGAGAACTCGAGCAGCAGCAGCACCCAACATGTGGGTTCGGCAGTCCGGAAACAGGCACTGCATGCTGCACCTGCAGGACGAGGGCCCGTATGCCTGCAGGTCCAGTCAAGCCATCAGAACCAAGGACCAAGACGGGTAAGCGACGGAGCGATGAAGCGTTGAAAGGGCGATTGAGGGCATTGAGCCATGGACAAAACGTCCCAATTCGGAGAGGGCAAATGAAAAAAGAGAGTTGGACCACAGGCCATGGCACCAAGGAAGCAGGGAAGTGACCAGGTGGACAAGGATTGATGGGCTGCATCGGAGGGTTGAAGGGATGGATGGATAGGCACGATGGGCGTGATGGGCATGATGGGTCCCCCCGTTCAGGCCCTACGATTCCCCATATTGCCAGGAGTGTCAGGCAGGGTACGCATACCATACCTACCTTAAGCATAGCATAGGACACCTGGCACCTGGCACCTGGGCATAGTGGCACCCACGGCAGCCTCAGGCAGGCCCGCAGCTACTCATCTGTTGGCGGAACCATGATCCCTGGAGGATCCTCGGATCCATTCTCCAGGCACCCTGGTTACCTGCCATTCGAGCCTTGTACCTGTCTTGGAGGATGACTGGTCAATCATGGGTCCTCTCAGCAAGTGTCTGATGCAAGATCGCCGCTGTCCACAGGCCGGAGCCGCCGTTTCGGCAAGCGGCAAGGGGGATCAATTGGCTGCTGTCACGGATGGTAGCCGACACCCTTGGCCTGATCAGGTGTGTGTAGACGAAGGCATGTTTGCATCGTACGATCAATTAGGACGATGATGATATTTTTTTTCTCCGTTATTTTCATTGTCCTATGATCACGAATCCCAGGAGGCTTAGCAAGGCTGTTGACCTCACACGGTGGCTGAATCTGCTACCACGAGGGTAGATCGCTAAAATAACTCGTCTTCAACGGCTGCAAGATACCCGTTTCAATACATCCATCTAAGTTAGCGACGGTCAAGCTTACAATTGGTCAGCATGCAGCAACAAATTAAAAGAATCCAATCGGTGATGGCATGCCTAGACCTGTGCCCGTCGGTTTGTTGACGAACCTACGAACTTTGGCTAATGTAGAAATATTGATTGGCTGACACGTCACTGGAGTGGTTCACGAATTGATTCAATTTTTTTGCTTTTCTTCCAGCTGGTGCCGTCAGAGGATGATGGCATGGTGGAGACGGAGATCCTTGACGACAAGGAGCAGGGCATACGCAGATGCGTGCCGAGAGTGTTGCGTATTCTGTACGCATACGAAGTTTAAGCATATGCGCACGTACGGAGTACGGAACTCGGTAGGGCAACGGTGTCACGGCCAACTCAATTGAGATGAGGGCTTACGGAGTATATTTCCACCAGGCTGGGTGGACTACTACCTTAGGTACTCTGTAGTTTTCAGTGGATGGGGCGTGTGGGCGGAAGGCAGTGTGGGCCAGCCACGGCCAAGCGTCTTGAGGGTTTTCCTCGGTCCCTCCTCCGCGCTGCCAGACTGCGCGTGGCTGCTTATAGTTTAGTTATGTTATTAGGTAAGTCTGGTTTGCTGATGTTTTTGTGGTAGTCAGAAAAATCAAAAGTCACAAACCTTGTCCAGTGGCCGACGGCCAACTCTAATCAAAAAGACCGGTAAATTCACCTCGTGCCTTGTCAAGTATGCAACGTCATTGTGCACTATGCACTGTGACTACATAGGGGACGGGTCTATGCTAGTGGTAGACGTCGATCCTCGGAAAAAGAACGTATTGATGAGGATAAAAAAGTTGATAGGTCATGACAACCACAAGAGAATGTTTTTGTGCGCTCCAGCCATCAGAGCATCACAAAGACAGACTGGTGGGCCTGTCTGGAGAGAGTGTGCGCGCGTGCGCGTGTGACGCTACCAAGGCTAAGAATTTGCAAAGCGAGAAAGACCAAAGACAGTATGCGTAAATAAAACCGTAGGTAAACGATAGACTTTAGGTGAGGATGCATATCCAGATCAGATGGGTGTGGGTATTGGTATGGGGACGGGGATGACGCCCAGGTGGCAGTGGCAATGGCAGTGGCAATGGCAGTGGCAGTGGCAGGGTCCTCGGGTGTGCAGGCACCAGGGCAAGCAGCTGCGTTGGGTGGTCACTTGGACCTGAGGCCTCGAAGTTGGAGCCACAAGAGCCACAACCAGCCGGGGGCATCTCCTCCATTCAGCTCGATTGGACCCTCGCTTAACCATTTAGGCCAATTTAACCTGTAGATTGGCAAGAGATCGCGAATGATCCCTGTAGAGCTGGACGATCGAGTCCGGCTAACACCGATCTCCAAGACTCCAACACGCATGCACTGGGGACCCATCAGGCTCCACTCTGCCTAAGGCTAAACTATAGGCGAGCCTCAGGGCTCGTTTGCATCCTGAAACAAAATACCTAGGTAGGTCCTCAGTAGCGCCTAGCGTCTAGGGCGTACACTATGCCCATGCGGCATAAACACATACCTTACTCATCTACCTAGGTAACTACGGAGTACATGTGTAGGGCCCGTTGCAGCGCGTACTCCGTAGACACCATCAACACCGTACCTAGTCAGCGTCGCCACCTACTTGTCTATCTAGGGATATTCCTCCTGGACTTGGTCCGAAGTTGGTCTGCCTAATTCGCCTAACCATCATAATTAAATCTGTGAGTTCCGAGACAAAGCATTCAGCATTTGACTACCGAGCCGAGTAAAGAAATCAAGACATGGCTGGTCCCTTTTTGGTTTTTTCTTCATAAACTTGGCCCGATCCATGCAATCCTCCGCAGGCTCATACCACACGGACAAACCATGATCCGCAATCTTGATTCATTTCAATCCTGGTTCCTGATCATTCTCCCAACGGCGTCCAGATTTCAGCCACCAAGAACCTCGGTAGTCAGTGTCACAAAATTTGAACCTTAAGACGTCGACGACATGACCATGAGATGTCATCTATCTCGCAGGTAATTCATCCACCGCACACCTGATTTGCTCAAGGAAAAGAAGCTCAGGAAAAGCAACCTCTGGCATGCATGGGCTGAGGATACCTACTGTACATGCCTCGTCATGCCACCTAGACATCTTTGTTTTGACCGCTTGACATGCCCATGACATGGCACCACGCCCGTCGACCAGGCCATGCGGTTTCCTTCTTTTATCGGGCGACTTGACTTGACTTAACTTCAGCTTTCCATCCTCTTCTTTCCTTCTCCTGTGTCGTTCTCCCTCCGTGCTTGATTGCTCGCTTCGTGCCGACTCGTGACGGACACCGTGGAGGAAAGTACTTGTCGAGCGAACAGACCAGCCAACTCGGAAAAACCCTTCCCTCCCAACTTCAGGTACTCCGTACCCTCCGGTTGTCGTAGAAAATAACAACCCAGTGATCTCCGCCCATGCTATTGATTACAGGCTAATTGTGATGCTTCATCTTCGACACCTTCCACGTGGACCTTGAATTAACCCCTTGGTAAAGAATCAATCCATCCGAAACGCTACAGCCACTTTCTGGCCGTATAAACCACCTTCAGCCATCATTCTCGCTTGCAAAGGGGGTACGGGGGAGAAAATGCTTGTTCGTGAGCATCCTGACGTACAGATCATCATGCTTGAACTCGGTGAGGAGCCGCACTGGCATGAACGATCTGCGACGACGGTCACCTGATCCTCGACGCTTACCTGCCTTAGACTTGATCCTGATTAGGTAGTCTTGGTCTGTGATTCTGTAAGTCTCTGGTAAATATTGACACAGAAGCGGCCAACGACGACCACCCGTGGTCTTGCGCATTGGTAGGTTGTCGTTTGGTCTGGGCAAATCCTCCTTCTCGTCAAATCCGGTCCAACCACTGGCCTGCATCAACCCCGTCTTCACGTACAGCTTCTTGTTTCATCTCATCACGTCGGTCTTCTTACCTTTTCCAACATGTCAACGAGAAGACGGGTTCCAGAAGTCGCACCCTTCCTGGTCCCCCGTGTCTTCCGTTCGGCCTCGGTCGATCCCGTTCACCAACCCGGAAGAGAAGTACTGCAAGCAACTCATAGAGTCTGTTCTAGAATCGACCGCCATGTGTGCTGTTGGGTCGCTCGAAACTCAATGTCGTCGATCCATCCTTCCCCCAGCCCTAACTACGACCATCCCCGCACCCCTTTGCACTCGATGGAGCAGCAGATCTGTAGTTGACAATGCAATCATTTTCATTTTATTCGCCATTCTGCATAGTCCCCGTACCTGGACCCGCTCCTGTCCGGTCGAGGGACAACCACAAAAGACCCCAAGGATGCCCTTCATAGCAACACTGTCCGGCCCAGTGGAGCCCAGAATCGTCCTTGAAATCTGTCTTGACGGAGAGACGTCCCGATGGTTCAAAAGAAAATATTTGTTAGTTCTTTTAGCTCATCTCACTTGATGTAGCCTCATGTTTTTTTACGCATCTCCATGTCAAACGAGCCCCGTAGTCTAGCAACCGCGACATGTCAAACCAAACCACTCTGCTTCATCTTTTAAGACATCTTTACCATGCGTCCGACCGTGTATTGCACATCCTCCTTTGTCACCGTCAACGCTTGCAAGTGATGCGAGCCGATGCGAGCAAACCTTCCTGGCAGTCCGTCGACATAACTTCAACTCTTTCAGCATCCTCAAACCTCTTGTGCCAAGCTCGTATGCAATTTCACGAATCCGAGTCGGTAGACATGTGCGTTCACGAGACCCAAGGCTTTAACCGACCCAGACCCAGATGATGCCGACAACAACATCCAAGCCCTTGCTATCGGCACCGGGATACTTGAAACTCCACATACCATCCTTTTCGTTATTCCAGTAAGCCCCAGACGCGGCATGCATCCCACGTCTCCCACTCAACTTTTTCACCTCAGTTTCCGTGCCTGTGGTGGACGACGAGCTTGCGTGCTGGATAATGGTGCTGTTGACGACATATTTGAAGTTAGGTTGCGCGGGAGGTGGAGGGCTGGTTGAGTTGCTGGTAGATGCTGACGGCTGCTGAGTTGTCTCTTGAACCAGAGCCCCGAGGATTGAGTTGATGATGGTGGTGTTCCACCGTTCTGTGTCGGCGTGTGAATAAGAGGTCACCCCAGAGAGAGCTGCTTCGCATGCCTGTTGTTTGTGCAGTTGGTTAGTGAAACTACCCCTTCGCAGAAACAATGACTGCTTACACTTTCAGTGATATCCTTCAAACGGGTGTATGGAACTGGTGGTGATGCGTGATCAGAAGCCATGACTTTGACCCAAGTATATCTTTCTTGGTCAAGATGGTCGACAGCACCACCTCGTAAACCTGTGATCCTAGAAGGCGAGGTGACTGCCTGCACTTCAGCAGGGATATCTTTCTGTTCTTGGGGCTCGCAGTCGATAACCGTACCAGCAGAGATGCAGGTTGGACGTACGGTCGACAGGGATGAGGTGCTCGTGGAAGCTCTTGGGTGAATTGATTTGAAGCCCGAGTCTACCACAGCCTTGGTGGTCTGCGCTTGGAGAGGGTCGAGGGTGAGGCTGTGAGAAAGAGGATCTCGATAGTGGAGTAGATCTTGTGAGTCTTGACGAGGCTCGGTGTGAGGTTTCAAGTCGACTTTATGACGGCGGCGGCGCAAGGTAAATGTAGAAGCTTTTCGTGTCAAGCGACGTCGGAGACCACCGACAGGCGATCCACTAGGCGCGAGGGTTGGCTGGATGGGAGTAGGACTGGGATTGCGAGGTTTGGAGCCTGGCTTTGACCACTTTCTGGTAGCTTGATCAAAAAGGCTGGAGGTGGTGGTTGTAGGTGAATTGGTCGAGTTTGATTGCGACAAAGCAAACTCGTCTTTTGGTGTGGTGGGTAAGGGTGTGGTGATAGTCTTGTGATTATTGTGGGCGTGGGACTGATGAGAGTGGTCAGCATGAGATTCGAGTGGTGGAGGAGCCTCAGCCTTTGTGGATCGCGTTGCTATGGTGGATCTGGCTTTCCGTAGCAAAGAGAGGGCGTGGAGGGTCGACATGACGCTGGTGGGCTGAGGCAACTCGAGCGACTCCTTGGCCCCTCGACGTTCACAGTCTAGTCCCTGAATGGAGGCGGTCAAGAGGCTCTGTGTGTCTGTGATAATACCGGATTTCCAATGACAGGATGGTTAGGCGGTGAGAAAGGCCAGGATTTTGTAGAGCGAATCAGAGCCTGTAACTCGAGCACCTGCCAAAGTCGATCGATAACGACCAATGATACAATGGCAACTGCTCAAAGACCTTTTCTGAGTACGATGCATGGGAAGGAACTCCCCGCAACTGCGCAGCTGCTGAACTCACGAGCAACAGCACCAACATCAGCAACAGCTGTAAACTTCTGGAAAAGATTGAGATAGCTCAATTTTCTTTTCAATTTTTCACTTTCGGCACTGCTACCCTCTGCATATCTATCTGAGCAATATTTGCTCTCATCCTCTCTTGTTATCAATCCTCCGCTAAGTCGGGCTTGTTTGCTTCGCCCGTCTTCACTCCTCTCACTTAGCCAACAAGGGGCAGTAACCAGGAGCTTAGTGGTCCAAGATACACCAATACCTCCCATCAACATCTCCTCCCCCCGCTCGTCGCTGCGTCCTCCCGTTGCTGCTATCCTCCCGCTTCGAGACAGCGGTCGAATTGAAAACACCTCCTGGTTTCTCCCCAGAAAGTCCTCAGAACGCACCTGTGATTGGAGTCTCCCATAAGGTCTTCTCCTTCTTCCGGTACCAGTCCTCGTCGTGGACAGAAATTAACCTTGTCCGACCCCATTCCTCTTTCTTCCAGCGACGACGAAGAAGCCCCTTTTTTGCGAAGGAAAAGTACAAAGTCGCTCCGGTCTTTCAATACTGCAAGATCTACCCAATCAATCAACGAGACCCAGCTCGCCAACGGAAAGCTCGTGCTCGAGCCCTTATATCCTTACGACCCCTTCACTAACCCAGACATCGCTCCCGCCCCTGCAGATTTAGTCCCTGCTTAGAACGCTCCGGCGCACGCTTGCCTGGCATCTGTTCTGTCCTCGACCAACTCTACCAAAACAATCCGGCCCCAGCCATCCGACTCCGTTGATACCAATATGTCTGAACAGCCTCTACTTCAAAGCGCCCCAGGTACGACGACATCACAGACCCCAAACCCGAGACACCACCACCTGAACTGACCATTACATCTAGGCAAGCGTATCGCCCTTCCTACCCGCGTTGAACCCAAAGTTTTCTTCGCCAATGAACGTACATTTCTATCATGGCTCAATTTTACCGTCATCCTGGGTGGCCTGGCTGTCGGTTTGTTGAATTTTGGAGACTCGGTCGGCCGCATATCCGCAGGCCTGTTCACCATCGTCGCCATGGCTGCCATGATCTACGCCTTGTTCACGTTTCACTGGCGAGCCAAGAGTATCAGGCAAAGAGGCCAGGGTGGGTTCGATGATCGGATTGGGCCTACGGTCCTTGCCCTGGCTTTGCTCGGAGCCGTCGTGGTCAACTTTGTCTTGAGAGTCGTTGACGCATGAAATCGTGGTGCTATATACGGGGGTTTAAGGTCGCTGGTGGATGATGCTATTCTTTAGGACTTGTCTCCACTAAAAGAGCATCGTGGTTCTACCTGGTAGAGTGACATGATATGGAATGTCGGAGGACTTGTACAGGGAGTTTGTCGGCGGTAATGCGTGGCGAGATTCTAGCCACCAAGACTTGGCATATAAATGCCTTGTCCAACATGTAGCAAAGTGAAATGCAACCAGTAAAACTCATTCTCGATGAGGTCTGGATGGATCGTCATCTTCCCGCCCCCTGAACGCAGCCATGCGCACTTTGATGCCCCGAGCCCAAATTGCAATCAAACCGAACGACGAATGGATCCTCCAACCCCGCCAGAGTACCCTTGACTCCGGGCTCAACCAAGACTGGTCTTCTGACCAACGCCGTGATTGGAGTAATCTCCTCCGATCATGTAATCATCTGAGTGCCATGCGATTGAAATCAAACACGTCCTCACCAGCAAGCCGAGATCATGCACAGGAAATCATGACCAGCGACGATCTCATCAACATGTGCGAGCTTGATCGAGACCAGCGAACCTATCATGGCGGGTTACTGTAGTCATTGAGTGCCACACAAACCGCACCTCGATGATGACCATTGTACTGCCGAATGATGCTCGCCGTGCCCAGCTCCCACAACCTGGCATAATGGTCTGAACAAACCGTCACCAGGTATGCCGAGTCGGCACTGAATGCACAGTCCCACACCCATCTCTGATGGTTATCCAGCACAACATCGCAGGGTAGTGGTTTCCGTGTCTCAATGATCTTGCTGATCGCTCGGAACGTGTGTGCTGGCTGCGAACCAGACTGAGAGTGTTTCGAGGACGAGACTGCGTCAGTCGGTGATGTGGCATTCGATGATGTCGAGGAGAGAGACGCGGATGAGCGCCCGTTTCCATTGGATCGTGGGTTCATGGCGCTGCCGTTCAGGGTTTGCGAGGTAACAAGTGCCTGATTGGGTGTACTGGGGTCACTGTGTCCATCCACACCTGTAGAAGGTTGGTCGGTCACCGCTTCCAGGTTTTCTTCTGTCATGTCAATCTTCCAAACCCGTACGGTATGGTCGGCAGAACAGGTGGCGAGGAGTTTGATGTCGGGAGATAACAGCAGACGGGTGAGGTAGTCTTTATGAGCTTTGAATACACGGCATGGGAGGAGGGTGGTGGAGTCGTGGTTCTGATACATGCGCCAGATGTACACGTCGCCCTGGTAGATATGTTAGTGGGTGGTGTGGCGGAATGCCAAAGCATGACGCGGGTGGAGGCTACCTTGTTGTTTCCTGCGGCCAACAACGAGCCATCACTGGCAACACTGACGCTCGAAACCGACACGTCCTCGTCCGGAATGAGTTGATGAGTGCATTTGCTCTCACCGAGGTCCCAGATGCGAATGTTGCCGCCACGATCGGCACTGACTAGTTCGCCTTGATTTGGGTGGATGACCACATCATTGACCGGATGGGTATGCTGGTAGTTCCTTTGTACCAATCCTGACCTTGTGTCCCACACTCGAACAGTCATGTCTTCAGAACTGGTAACCATCCATTTCCCCTCACAATGAAATGCCACACCTGTGACATTGTTGGTGTGTCCTTCGAATTGTTGAATCGGATTGGGATTGCTGGATTTGATATCATAAAGCCGAACCATATGCCGCCCTGCAGCTGCAAGATACTTCTTGTCGGGAGTAATACATAGTCGGTTGACTTGTGATTCGGGGTGTTGGATGGTGCGGGAGCAGATGCCAGAGAGGGCCTCCCAGAATCTAGGCAGGAGGAGACGTAAGTACAAGGCTGATACTAATCGCATCAAAACAGAGGTGATTACCGAATGGTATGGTCGTAACCCGCTGGACTCGCATGTCAGTATGAGTAATGATGAGGAAGTGGTTTGGCAGTGGAGACGGGAACGACTGTACCTGTGCAGAGAATCACACTCATACTGCCTCGATCACAATGTCACAGGCTCACAACATTGAAGTGGTATCTGTGATGACAACCAAGTTCTGCAATTCTCGACTTGAATTCAAGAACCTTTTACGGTTTTGGTCATGTCGCCTTGGTGAGATGTTCATCTCTTGCCAACTGCGGGAAGTTGAAGTCGTTAGTCTGGGTAAACGTCGGCGAAACCTCACGCACTTACAGCGGAGGAGTAGACATCAATATGACGCAATTTTGTTCTACGGAGCAGCAGTCCTACCTGTGATGAATATATTGGTTTTATCTGAGTAGAGAAAATCACAGATTTAAACAAAACCACGTCCAGATCTCCCACCTCAGACCCCTCCCTGACTGTGTGTCAACTTCATCTATTTTTGGCAATTTGAGCAACAAAACCATAGGATCCACAGGAATCGCCAGAAGTGCTTTTGACCTTCGTGAAATCTTCAGAGAAATGGGCCAACTTGAAGGGACTTTTACCTCGAATCGAATAACTCTGTTGGAAGATATGCCCAAAGTCCACCATTCCACCTAGGCAACCTTCATGGTATCACAGAGGGAAATAAACAATTGTCAGATCAGGCGGTCAGTCAAAATGATTCGATCTCGAGACCATACCCCAGACGCTGTTGGTGGTCGGATGGTCCTCACAGGATTGCACTTAGCCTCGATTTGACACTTCTAACCAACCCGCATGTCCGCATCACGAGGCTTTGAATCGGTGGGTGTGGCGGAGATGGGGACAGGAAGATGCTGTCACTGGCCAGGTAGGTGATATGCTTTGGCCTTGTACTTTTGCAGCCACACTTGCGGACGAGCTATTTGTTCAACGAGTTGCAACAGAACTGGATCAAAAAAAGTCAAATCGCTGCGAAGCCACAGGAGTGCCATCCTCGAATGACTGCAGTGGGCCGTATAACTCGAGATCTCTCACCGAGGACAGTGTTCCTCTCTTCTCTACAACTCTTAGCCCACCCACAGTCTTTGCACCTACGCTACTCGTCAACCAGTCGAGGTTGTGAGTTAACTCTATTTCATTTCCGATAGCTCATCTTGACTACCCACTCCGTCGCTGATTCCAGGCTCCCTCTTTGTGTCTTTGACCTCGAAACCATGCAATATAAAATCGCTCTCTTCTTTTCTTATCCCTTCTTTGCCAGTGTTCATCCCTCCAGCATCAAAGTTACGACCGAAATCAACCCTCCAGCAACCTTTCAAGCCCTTTACAAGCCAAAACGCTCAGTCTAGCCTCGTCAAACATCCTTTTACGGTCACCAAAAGTGAAGATAGAGCTAAGGCTTTCCCCCCTAAGTCGCGGTCCTTGCAATGGCTCAAAAGTCAGGAGATGGCGCTGCCCCCCCTCCTACTCCTCATGCCACGGACATGACTCCCAGAGCCATAGCCTCTGTTATCTACTGGATGAAAACGACGCTTTCGCACATACGCGAACAAGAGTTGCTTCGATATGTGCCCGATGACGACGTCATCACCTTGACCCCCAACGAGGTTGCAGCTATGTTACGCCAGCCTACAACATCTTCTGCATGGCAATACAACCCCCTTGATGAAGAGATGCTCGATGAGCAAATAGGCGACACTTCGTCTAGCGATGTCAGCATGGGCGACACTTCGTCTAACGATGTCAGCATGGGCGAAAGGCCAGAAATCCAAGAGCAATCACTATTGGTGGATGGCGACGACAACAATGACGTCTTGTGTCAATATGATATCTACGAGGGAGAGGTGATAATGTGTGATGTCAGCGATATCGACGTTTGTAACGTGTGTGATGACAGCGGTATCGATGTTTGTGACGACGGTTCCGAAGATTGTCATATGACTAGCAACAGCGATGACCATAACGACGATCTGCTGGACGACCTCTTCGAAGGCATCATCGACATGGACATGGTTGACTGTTAAAACGGCGGCGACCACGACGACAACAGCACCAACAGCACCAACGACGACGACGACTGAACGAACTTATGGACGATCTCTTCGGCGAAATCGATATCTACAAGCTAATGGGTTTTGATGGCATCGACAACTAACACGATGATAACAACCACGACGTCATCATACCTCATGCCTGCCCTTAAGATCGCGCCACTCGATACCCTGCGTCAATAAGACAATTCTAGCAAGTTAGGCATAGGCTCACTCAGATGGTCATTCGCGATTAGCGCGCAATGTGAATACAAGTACAATGATATTTAAAGTAACTATGCTTCAACCCAGATGGGTTTCTGTTTTGATTTTTCTTCCCGTGGCATTGGAGGCAGACAACACTGCCTGCATTTATCTCGCTGACAAGTCATATACACTCTTACAGACAAGCTCGCAGCACGTAGCCACTGTACTCCTCATGTCCCATTCCCCATTCCCCATTCCCCATTCCCCTTTGTATCCATGCTCCATCAGCGGCGTTTCTTTCTTCCTAAACCACTGCGATTGCTCCCAGCCTTGCTTGCCTCGGAAAGGACACTGGCACTACGTTTGTGGCCTCTTCCAGATGTGGCACTGAGATGAGTGGACGATGTTGGGGGTGGTGGCTCTGCGACATCCTCTTCTGCTTCCTCTTCCTCTTCATCATCGTCCTCTTGTTCGACATTTCCAGAGGCGGGAGTTGCAGTACCATCTGCCTCCTCCTCTTCGTCTTCTTCCTCTTCTTCGTCCTCTTCAGCATCTTCGTCTTCGTCCTCGTCATTCTCAGCTTCGGCCTCGGCATCCTCTTCGTCTTGATCTTCGTCCTCCTCGTCTGGAGTTTCGGCCACGGCTACAGGATCACTTTCGGCGTCTTCATCCTCCTCCTCTTCCTCTTCATCTTCATCCTCATCTACACCTAATTGGTTCGTGTCATCCTCCTCATCGTCATCGTCTTCTTCAACCTGGGCTTGTGAATCCTCTTGCTCATCTTCTTCATCCTCGTCATCATCATCTTGGTTGTTGTCTGAATCATTTGCGACTCCGGATTCTTGTTCCTCTTCGTCCTCTTCATCGTCGTTGTCGCTGTCAGCATCGGCCTTTTTCCGAGTGCTGGAAGCATCTGCATCAGCATCATCTTCGCCAGCTGCGTCGCCAGCTGCATCAGCATCTTCATCATTGTCGACTTCCATCTTGCTTGAATCTGCCTGGGGCGTGGGCTGTCGATCCTTGGTGCTACTAGCTTGCCGTTCCCCAACCTCTGGGGTTTTTGTCTTCTTTCGAAGTTCGCGACTTGGGGCCTTTGCATCTTGATTGGAATCAGCAGTTGGGGCATTTTCAGTGGTAGCCTTCGCCGGCTCCTCTTTGACCTTGGAAGAATCCACTTCCATTGGCTCGGTCTTCGGTTCAGGGCCTGACGCCGCGGCGGGGGCAGCAGGGGTTACGGTGGTGGTAGCGGTGGTCGCAGCTTGTTGTTCTCCTTCTTTTGGTAGACCCAGCCTGATCCGTCGAGCTTCCTCAAGGACCTTGATCTCGCTACTTAGTTTCTCATTCACCTTCCTTGCATCGAGAAGGATATTGATTTCCGTAGTCAGTCTTTCAAATTCGCGGCAGACCCGTTCTGTTGGCATCAAAAGCCTAGGAGGAATGCCTAGCTCGGTCAAGGCGGCTTGGATCTTGGTTGTTTGAGTTTGGCTCTTGGCCATGGTAAGGCGATTAATCTTTTCATGTCGGAATTGAACACCACTGGTGAGACGTTCTTGAGGGCGGGACACACCAAAGCGGGTTTCTTCTTGAGGAGTGAGGATCCGAATATTAGGCGGCGCAGCTGCAGTTGAACCTTTCTTCTGAGGAACGGGGGTAGCGTCTTCGGCCTGAGTATCGGTTGTGTCTCGTCGTGAGCTGTGATTGGCATGTTTGTTCTTCTCCTGCTTCTGTTCGGTTGGGGTGGAGGTAGCGGCGGCGGCGGTAGACTCAGCGGATCCAGGTACGGCGGGGCGCTTCATTCTCTTCTCCTTTGCGAGAAGGGATTGTAAAAGCATGGAAAGACCGGCAGAGGTTTGATACATGGCGGTGGATTGCTCCTCACCACGCTCAGTGCGACGAATGGGGAGAACAGGTTCCAGCCTGGAATAGAGCTCTTTTCGTGCCTTGATAAAGTCGTCTTCGTTCTTGGTGATGCGATATAACTCCTCCAGCAGAATACGCTCTTCATCGGCTTCATCCTTTGTCCGCTCAAACAGCTTCTCGGCCATGGACTTTCGAAGAGTTTCTGTCTTGACATCGAAATTCCTCATCTTCTCCCACAACTGGAACTCGGCTTGTGTCATATTGCTGGCCGGGGTTTGAACTTCCATCAGTTTAGCAGCGATGCCGTAATATCTTGATTTCAATGCTTCCATAGTTCTCGGAGGATAGACAGGCTGCGCGATGATCTCGGGAGGTGGCTGGTCTCCTTCCTGAGAAGAGGCAGAGGGCTGATTGATTGCCTTTTCATCATAGCGATCGGCGATGAGTAGCCAACGAAGGTCATAATTACGGCAGAGGTCCATCAAATAGTCAGTTTCCCGTCTAGACCAATCGTCGGACTTCAAGAGAGAATCGTATTGATCGTCGTTGTAGGAAGGAATTGCGACCGCAACGTTCCACTTGTGGGAAGGGTACTCGTCTTCGTACTGATATTCAGGTGGAACTGGAAGTTGTTTGGAAGTTTCATCGTCGGTCATTTGCACATCGACATCGGGAGCAGCAACAGGAGGACGATTTGAACCGGCAATGGCGCGTTTCCAGTGCTTCAAAACTAAGCCATCATTTCGTCCGCCATGCTTGAAACTTCTCTCATCCCAGTGTCGAGGAACAAAGGACCGGGCCAGGGAGGGTCGCGACTTGTATTGAGGATGGTCGACAATGGCGATGGGAGGAACCGAGTCGCCCATGAGAGCCTGGATCTCGCGGTTGATGCCAGTCATTCTAACTTGAGGCTCATGGTGTTTTTTCTTCTTGGGTGCAGGCTGACGGGGGCCAGCCTGACCTAGATTCATGATGTCGCGGATATCGCTGCTGGAAGCCATGATGGAATGGAGGTGGGGTGGATGGGAGGGAGGAGGAAGAGGGATGCAGCGAGGTTGGAGGGGAGGCCACGGCGGCCACGAGAGTGTCGACCGTCCTTATTGCTTTTTGGGTGTACGAATACGTGTTGTCGATGAGGTTGATGGGGAATGAATCTCGAATCGAGGATGGAAATGGCAGAATTTCAAAAAGTCGACGCGGCGAAGCGGCGGACGGGGTTGGTTCAAATGACGCGACATTTGATTATTTGTAGGGTGGAACTTTCATGCAGATTTAACATCAGGAAGGAGCAGATGTGTTACGGCAAGTACCTCCACCCTACTAAGTATGGCAGGCACACCGACGATTCAATTTACTTGTCAGGAAACCATCTTGATCCTTGTGGGATCGCCACAAAAAGACTAGACTCTCGTGACTATTCACGAGTCGACTTGAGTGGTTCAATAGATATACTGACATCGTAGTAGTCACGTGGTTACACTCGTGACGAGCAGAGCAGGTGAACGACAAGAGGGTCGTCTTGTGCTCGTCCTGCTCGACACTATCTACTATATCGATAAAGCCGGGGCGTACTCTCTCCAGCTTATCTGATTGATGACGATGCCTGTGGCGTTCATGGCATGAATACTTGACCTGCTTTTTGACAGATGGAGTTCAGAATAACTTGATGTCTTATCTACTGGGGTGGAATGTCCCTAAGGCTGACCGTCGTCAATTTCTATATTCGAGTCGGTTCTTTTGCCGCCTGAAACGACACCGAAATGCGCTCGGCACGGCTCGTGCTTGAGGGAACGCTGCGGGACTTGTTCGCACCGAGCGAGGCGATTGCCCATGTCGGCAGGCATGTCCGTGATAAAATGATGGAAGAGCTCCAGATCATCGACAGTCATGGCTGACTAACCTCTGTTTCGACTGTCTCCATCTGCTTCGATGTGCGCACGAACGAAACTCGATGGCATTGGTGTCGCCAGAGGTGATGGAATTCTGTTCCAACATTTCTGCGTTCTACCTTGCTTCGTCCCGATTCCTGGCCCCGAATTCGGGAGTGCGGTCGGGTCAAGAAAGCCATGATCCACGCTGCCGTCCTTCGGCGACAATTCTCAGACCACCTACAGCACTTCTCGCCAAACATCATTTGACGCGGAAGAAAAGTAATGAAAGGGCATTGCATTGTTATTGGCTTCTGTGGAGCACGAATAAGCATTCGATTAAGCGAGCCTCGGGAGCCAAGCCCGAGGAACAATCCTTGTTAAATATATAACGAAATTATTTAAGCTCAATCAGGGAATATCCAGACCGAGGACTAACTATGCCGATTAAGGACTTCGGGTCGATTTGTGCACCAACCCCGTCACTATTTGCTCTAGAGAGGGCACTAACTCAGGGATGATGAAGAGACTACCATGACTGTTCAAATGATGAATTGTGATCTGCCACTGGAATCCTTCTCAAAACCGTCGAAACATAATACATGCTCGTTGTCGAAGAGATGTCGACCGACGAAAGCTACACGTATCACGATGTTGTCTTAGACATCCAAGGGCAGATTGGTGTCATAAAGGTCCACCACCTGTTCCCATTGCCCGGGCTTGATGCTAACACCGGCGCCTTTTAGCTGAATCGGCCTAGGGCCCTCAACTCTTTCGGCGGTAACATGCAGATTGAGGTCTTGACGGCATTAAGAGTACTCGATGAACATCCCACAACTGTCTTCACCGTCTTGACTGGGGAAGGACGTTTTTTCTCTAGTGGAGCTGATGTGAAAGCTGAAGCAAGCCGCGAGGAGCGAGTGTTTGGGAGTGCGGCCGAGAAGAAAGTTTTTTACATGTCCATGTTTGCCAGCGGTGAGCTTGCCTGAGGCTTGTACTTTGTGAATTTGGGAGCTGCCGCTGACCCCGTTTCCAGCGATGGAGACTCTGAGATCGTTGATAACTCATACAAAGATCCTGGTTGTTGCATTGAATGGGCCTGCAGTTGGTGGTGGGGCAGCTTGGTTCCCAGCGGTTGCTGATATCACAGTAGCATCAGAGACGTCGTACTTGCAAGTTCCATTCAGTCAGCTGGGCTTGGTACCTGAATATGGATGCGCCGTTCACTTCAGACAACTAATTGGCCCACATCGAGCCAACGACTTTTTGATGTTTGGTAGGAAGATCTCCAACCAAGAGATGGTCGACTGGGGGATTGTGAGCACGATTTTGCCAGTGAAGGGATTCGACAAGGCCGTGTTGGCGTTCCTCAAGGATAAACTTGACGTCAACGATGGCAGAAGCATGATCGAGGCCAAGAGACTTCAAAACGAGCCTCTACGGGCTGAGCGACTGCTGGCTGTCTACGAAGCAGCCGATGCATTGGCTGAGCGGTTTGTGATCAACGCTCCCCGGGATAGATTCCTGCAGCAGAGTGCAAAATTACGCGGTAAGACTGGCTGACCTCCTCCATTTGAGAATACAAGAAGTTAAGACGACTCCCAGCAAAATCCAGAGATGAGGGAAAGTTGTGATTGCATTTCAGTTTGGGAGGGCTGTTTTTGCTGGTCAGATCTGATATCACCAGATGAGTCCTGGTCTGAGCGCAGTCTTTGAATTCTTTTTAATCCGTTGTGCCAATTCTCAAGTATCCCAGCGAGTTCGTCATGACTTGCGGCAGCTCTATGTTGCGATTCAACACGGCTCGCAGATGTTGTACGAATTCTCGAATAGTCTTTGCCACTCTATGTCCCACTAATGACTTGTTTCTCCGTATCGTACGATGGTCACTGAATAATATGGGCCAGAGCTACGGCAATTCTTTCCTGGATGGTCCTGTCCATTGTGCCCCAGTGTGCTTGCCAAGCGTATTGAAGTTGTTGCCGACGAGGACGGGGCATTTAGAGTTTATGTATACCTCGGGAAATGGTGTACCGTGATTGGGTATCACAACCACGAGACCGTCAAAGGGCGGGCCCCCAGGTTATCTTCGGGTCGAGGACTTCACATCTGGGTCTCTCCACGATCACCTGGGGTTTCCCCAGTTAGAAATACTGTCGGTCTCCCTGGGTATATAACGCGGGTCACTCCGCCTCCTATTGTCATTCACCAAGTCTGTCTCCAGACCAGGAAAAATTCCAATCATCTGCTATCTTCGTACTCGAAGCACTGCATTTGGCCTTTTTCAAAATGTCGAACCAAAACGTCGAACCAGACATTGCTGATGAGAAAGCCGCACATCTTGAGGCCCGGGTCGAAGATGTCGGCTACCAAGGGCCTCTAACGGAAGCACAGCAGAAGCGGATCATGTAAAGCGCACATCCTGAACAACACCTTTCTTTTTTGTGTCTTTGATATATATGCTCTTGGCTAACGACGTTTCTGCAACTGGTCACAGACGTCGCATAGATTACAGGCTCCTCCCGATCCTAGGCATCATGTACTCAATATCCCTGGTTGACCGAACCAACCTTGGTCTCGCCATGGTTGCTGGTATGTCAGAGGATCTTGGGCTCACGATTGGGAACCGATACACAATTATCGTCATGATTTTCTTTGTAACATACATCATCTTCGAGATCCCAAGTGTTAGTACAAATTCTATAGCCTTGGACGTCCAGCTAATGAAGGTGACCACAGAACCTAGTGCTCCCCAAAGCCGGAGCTGCAAACTGGCTAGCCTTTCTAGGAGTCTCATTTGGATGCATCCTTATCGGAATGGGCTTCACCAAAAGCTGGCAAACAATGGCCGTCTGCAGAGCTTTACTGGGTATGGCAGAAGCTGGGTTCCTACCAGGTGAGACAGATTGAGACCAACAGGTAGAGGATTCGAATTTCTGACAGACATAGGCTGTACTTACCTCATTACTTGCTGGTACAAACGATACGAGGTCGGAAAACGTCTGTCAGCTTTCTGGATCTTGTCATGTCTCACCACCGGATTTGCCGCCATTTTTGCATATGCTCTTTCATTGATGAAAGGGATCGGCGGTCTCAACGGATGGTCTTGTACGCGACTTGCAATTCAACTGCTCGGAAGCTGGCTAACCTGGAGTGCAGGGATCTTTATCATCGAGGGCTTGGTCACGGTGGTTGTTTGCACTGTTGGCTGGTTCATCATCATCGATTTTCCGACCAAAGCCGACAAGTTTCTTTCCCCAGACGAGAAGGAATTCGTTATTCAGCGGATTAATGCTGACCGAGGAGATGGTGAAGAGGATCCCATTACGCTTGCTGTCATCTTACACCATCTGAAGGATTGGAAGCTGTACTTTTGGGCGTTTAATCTGATGGCATCGACCATGCCAGGCTACGCCTATTCATACTTCTTGCCGATCATTTTGAGAAGAGGCATGGGCTTCTCATCAACCGAAAGTCAGCTCCTGAGTGCTCCACCCTATGTACTGGCTGCTGTTATAGCATACTGCTCAGGCTGGCTGGGCGACAAGTACCGGATCCGAGGCCCAATCATTGCAGCGCATCAGATTCTGACTGCTACTGGAATGCTGATAACAGTCTTTGCCAAAGGAAATGGTGCGAGATATTTTGGCGCATTTCTAGGTATGTTGTCATGCCTTCAGTTGAAGCAAACCTTTTCACTAAGCCTGATGTTGTAGGGATCGGGTTCCTGCAGTACTGTGTCCCTGGTGTCCTCACGTACCAGGCCAATAACATCACTCGTCAATCTAAACGGTCGGTCGCAACAGCAATTTGCATCATTGGTGGCGGCATGGGTGGAATTGTTTCTGGGGTTGCCTTCAAATCCAGCGAAAGTCCGACGTACCAGGTATGTTATTGGCTTCACAGAATCGTCTTGTTGAGGATGCACTGATGATGGACCCAGACAGGTGTATGGACCACTCTTGGGTTGTCACTCACGAGTGTAGTCTTGATTGCCATCATGTCATTTCATTTCTATCGATGCAACAGTGCAGTTCGACAAGGGAAGAGGACAAACGAGGAAATAGAAGGCTGGTTTTACACATATTGATGTCGCAGGTAAGTAGCAGACTAGCGGAGCCTATTTACCCGCTAATAAGGTCGCTGCCTATCAACATGGACAATAGGCACTGAAGAATGTGGTTGTCTGAGGAGTGTGGCAAAGGATTGCGAAGAAAAAAAGGGGAGAGTATGAAGTAGAATGAGGAATGAAAATGCTGATCAGGCATGGAGAGGAACATAATTGAGTAACCGTATTGTGCAAGAGGCAGAATCTCGTCCAAAATCGTGCATAGTATGGATCCTGCGTATATGGTTGGCGCCTATGCTCACGGCTGTCTGGGCCAACTAGGATAGGTCTCAAGTAAATTCTGCAGCTGCTCTATTCCGGCGAAAGGCCCATCTGTCATGAAGGTTTCGAAGGAGAAGTTGTCCGGATTCATGCCGAGCTGAGGTAAAGGGTCATCTGTGAGCGTAATGGATGGCTCTTGGCTGCATGCTTGAAGAGCAGGCGGATTTGACGCATTGTTGGAGGCGGTAGACGCTGCTTGTTGGCTTGATCTTCCCTCGGCTTGTTGTCTGAGATTCTCTTGGTTTCCGACCTCGGCAGGGGTTGGGCTCGTTACCGTAGCAGATAGATCTCCTTCAAAGCTTTGTGCAGCCACTTTTGCACTTTTTTCGTCCATTACAGAATGAAGGAAAGCTGTAATCTCACCTCTGGCGGGAGACCGGCCATGAGCGAGAAAGAAGTCCAGTGTGAAAATGATCTGAATATACTTTTGAGGTTCAGAAACAACCATGTCTAATCCAGCAATCCCTTCGACTGTGTGGGATGTTTTGGAAAGCTGTAAAGCATGCTGTTCCTCCATCATAAATTGATCCGAGCCAGAGAGATATGTCGCAGGTGACGTCGTGTCTTTCACGTTTATGCTCTTCAGTAATTTTGACACATTGCCAAGTGCTCTATCAGACCCTTCGTATTTCAACTGAAGAACCCTCAAGGAATCTTGGTATATGTTTGAAGTCGAGCGGCGAGTAACAGTTTGACTGGAGGCTCGTATGGCTGGATCTAGGTTGTAGCAGACTGCCGGCAACGCCAGTATAGCTACCCTTGACCATCGTTAGCTATGAAACTGACGGGACAGACCACGACCTACATGCCAATAGGCAGATAGAATATCATATCTGCATCGATGATTGCGTGAAGGCTCTGTGCGATACTACGAAGGATAGATCGAAGTACAGTCTTCGTCTGCAGCCTTTCAAAATTGTGGTTCTCAAGCTCGTTCAGGGTAAGCATGATTCGATAGTTACAAAGTGCAGCCCTCGCTGACCTGAGCCAGATGTTAGGTGTTGCCATCGTGCTGATACAGAGTGGATGAACATACTGAAAATAAATGTTGAGAAGATTATCGAACAAGACGACAATGTTGAAAGTAGAGTCACTGTTTGCACGTGCAGCGACCGTTTCCAACACTGTTTCGTGCCAGTCATCAAGACTCTCGGTACATCGATAGACACGGGTCATCAGATCCAGGCGGTCCCTGAAAGAATGATGACCATCCGAGGGATACAAGAGCGGAAGCATGTCGGTGAGCAGAGAGCAGAATCTGCACAATGCGGTTGAAAACTGCAACAAGTTGACTTTGACAGTTTCGCTATGCACGTATGAATGACTGATTTCATTCTTCAAGTCGTCATTGGTGAGTTGTGGCCAGATGTGGTCGAAAGAAGGCGAGAATATTGAGATAGGTCTGCGGAGGGACAAGGCCATTGTCCTATCACGAATTATGCAGCACCACCAGAGCCTTTTCAGGCGATTGTGCTTCGCAGGATCTTTCAACGCGAGTATTGTGAATCGATCTGCACCCAAGGCTTTGGCATGGTGAATGGCAATACCATGCCAGTACGCATTCATCAATGGCGCGTCCGCCGGTACGTGATATGTCATCAAGACAGCGGCTTGAGCTTTTGCCATGCTGCTTCCTCCACGATCAAAGTCATACAAAGCCTTCAGCAGGTTAGCCTTGGCCACAAGGCAGGACATGGTATTTTAGTTACCTTGGTACGGCGGAAGTATAATGCCCTTGCGGTGCGGACACTGTTGAAGCCCAGGTCATGGATCACCGATGAATGTACCAGCTTGGGCCATGTTAGCACTCAGGGGTACCCAATTCCGATCTGGTAGGCCCTGGATGCCCAAGTGGACGAACGATATGATTGACAGGGGTTGGTGGAGAAGACTCACACTGCTGGCCACCAGTAACATTGCCTGTAGCAAAATCAACGAGATGTGAGAAGTGCTACGACCACCAAACTCAGCCATCGAGTAGGTTGTCCAGAATTCTTCTTCATCAAGCAGTGGAAGTCCGTGATGGACATAGAGGAAGTAGGCCTCCACAAGGTCCTTCAAATACTGTCTGTCGGGCAGATGAAAGCAGCCACATTGGCGGAGGTAGTTGAAGTCGTCAGATTGTAGGTCGTGCATGAAGTCGAGGTCCAGGAAGGCGTAGGAGGTGACAGGGACGTGATTGTTTGGAGCAGCATCGTTATTCATAGTATTTGAGTGCGGTACCGATGGCTCGGAGCCATGAATCTCACCGTCGTCGAGGAAGTCTGACGAAGCAAAAATGTCGGCATCTCCAGGACGGTCTCGTTCGGTGGCAGCTTGTTGCATGAGGGGCTCTGAGTGCGTCTCTCTTCGAGTCAATGGTGCCTCACGCTGAGGTTGTCGCTCTTGCGTGTGATCATCCCGCTGAGCACCACTGATTGACACCTCTGCAGTAGGCCTGGTCGGAGCCACTGAAGTTGGTAACTCCCCGCGCGGCTGCGCAAGCGACAGGCCGTATGTGGGAGAATTGCCACTTTGACTGAAAAGTCGTATGTCCAGATGTCCCGAAGATTGGCGAACTGGATGTGGTCGCGATCTCTGAGAAAGAAGGCAGGTTTGTGAGTCGAGCCTGCAGTTGGTGCAAGGCGGTCCATGTTGGGCAACATCACAGCGGACTTTTCGAGTGCGACATCGTAGACAGGCCCTCGAGGCACGCTTCCTCCGTGCGGCCAGACCAGTTGGCGGGGAAGAAGACTGTGCTGTGTTGTTAATTAGCCTGGCAGGGTCCAAGCTGGGGTCAGCAGTCGGGGTCATGAAGGCGCGCAAGGGCACGATCGGCGACGGACCATCAGTACCGGCGCTGGGAGTAGACATGCCTGCTGGCAAGGTCCTGGATAAACTCTCATGAGGCGCATTGAAATGATAAGTGCAGCGCGCTCAATTTGGTGAGCACAAGGCCTCGAGTGTGATGGGACAGTACGGATTTCAAGAAGCCCGATACCCAAGCCAGGAAAGTGAGGAGAGCTTCTTAGGCGGAGTCAGATACGGTAGATGTCTTGGTATGGCAAGTTTCGAGCCCGAGGAGCCCGAGGAGCCGCGGTTATGGGTGCTTGTGTCCCCCGGACATGACCTATCACAGATGGCCATGTTGTATATACTCCATACCCGTACTCGTGCTAATCCTAGTTAGGTAGATGTCTTTGATGGACCCACTCCTCACTTGTATGTTGATATTTGTGGCTTGCCTTGACTAGGTACTTAGACTAGTAATTCAGAGTGAGAGGCTTTAGTAGTAAAAAAAGACCACGTATTTGTACTGGGTTTCGATACGCTGTAAGCTTTATTTCATAGTTTTAGCGCATGGACGATGAATGCTTCCGGATGATAGGATTCTCTTTCACTTGTATCCTACTTCTATCTGGCCGTCCTGAAAAGTGTTTCTGCATCGTATATCCACGTGCTGTGGTTCCACGTAGGAAAACTGACAAAAAAGACACTTTGGAGCGTGGGGAGATCAGTGCTGTTTCGCTCTGTCTCCACAAAAATGTAGTTTTGTCCTGGGTGTAACGACGACTTCCAACTTGTCTGCTCCTGTCTTTCGGTTCACTTCTCTTTGGCTTGTCAAAAGATCAGTGTTGAATGTAAGCACAAAGTGCGAAGATTCCATACGATTATTTCCGGCGTATATGTGTAGCCAAAGGCGTTCTGATTCCAGCCAAAGCCGATAAGCCACATGAACATGCTCCACAGAGCAAGCCCGTCGAGCACTTGTCTCGCGTTGTTCGTCGCTTCATAGCTGGCCCTTATAGAGCTGGGTATTAACCTTCCATATGCAGCAACTTGATCAGAGTGCTGTCTGGCTCATCGTCAATAATGCCGTAGACTCGCTGTCAGAGATTGAATAGCCATCGAAAGAGCATTCGATGTTGTTGTTTTCAACTTAGATATACTCTCAACGGACAGGAAAGACTTGCTGCTCAACTCTGTAGGACCTACATTGCTGCAATTCTTTGGGCCGTCAACGAAATCTTCTGTTGTCACACTCAAATAATAACAATATTCAACGTCCGTGTGGACAATGATTAATGCGCGGAAAAGCAGATCGCGAGGTAATCGCGGTGCATATGTACTCTTTCGCACGCCCTGACGAGTTTTACATTCATCAACACTCTGCCCTTCGGTCTGCGGGAGCCCACACTGCAATTACTTTTAGATGCAAGGAGGCACAAACTGAACATTGGACGATGGGTGATTTCCTCGGTTGCGGAAAGCGTGTGCGAACTCTATTGGGTGCCGAGCCGTCCACTCCCGAGGTAAAATCAGCCGCTCGATTGGGAGGATGTACGAATACTCGTATAAGGCGGCGTCCATAGCCTAGATAGCGATGAGGGCGCAATAAGAGTGCAAGTCAGCGATCACTTCTACCCTCACAGTGGAATATGTTCCTCAAGTCACCATATCCGTCTCTAGATATTCCCGAAACCAACATCCTATCGTATATTTACCCGCCAGAGCAGACACCGTCGGACAAGCCGATCTGGATAGACGCGCAAAATGCCAATCACAATCTCTCTCCCCGCCAGGCCTTAAAATGGATCAAGCGGCTGGGCTTGGTGCTCCAGGAGCTCGGCATGTCCCGGGGCGAAGCCGTTATGATCTTCACGCCCAACCACATCTTTGTTCCTGTGGCATATTTGGGGATTACAGGCGCAGGCCTGATCTTCAGTGGCGCCAACCCAGCATATACCGTCGCAGAAGTCGAATACCAGATTCGAAACACCGAGACTCGACTTGTACTCACGCATCCTTCCTTAGCGTTCAAAGCCATAGAGGCTGGTCGTCTCGCCGGTTTATCCACGGACAGGATCCTCCTGTTTTCCGATTATCCCTGCCAGCCATGTCATGGTCTACGTGACTGGAGAGACGTGCCCGTTGAAGATAATGTGGATTACGCATGGGATCCTCTGAAGGAAGCCTCCAGGACCACAATAGCTACCGTCAACTACTCCTCGGGCACTACGGGTTTACCCAAAGGGGTCTGCGTATCCCACTATAACATAGTGGCCAACGCGGAACAGACCATCTTCATGCGTTACCTTGGAGCTTCGCGGAAAGCCAATGAGCGATGGCTGGGATTCCTTCCCTTATATCATGCATATGGTGAGATGTGCTAAAGCGCAATTCCGTTTTTCAACCTCCACAAATTCTTCCATCAGAATGTTTGTCCTCGGCTAATTCGTTCCGCTAAAGGTCAACTCTACGCATGCGTCATGGCACCAAAACTCCTCCTTCCAGTCTACATTATGCGAACATTTACATACGACGACTTCCTCCAGTCTATCCAGCGGTGGCAGATCACACATCTTCAGGTGGCTCCGCCTATACTCGTCATGCTCGATAAAAGACCCGAAACATCGCGGTATAACCTTGGAAGTCTCGAAGGAGTCCTCTGCGGGGGCGCGCCGCTCTCAAAAGAGCTCCAGAACTCGGTTTCTAGAAAGTTTAGTCTCACAATTCAGCAAGGCTGGGGGATGACCGAGGTGACGTGTGGAGCTATCCATGTTCCAGGAGGATGGAATGATGACTCGGGTAGTGTCGGTCAATTAGATCCGAATTCTGAATGTAGATTACTGGATGACGATGGAAATAACGTGGGTCCGGGCCAGCCTGGAGAGATGCTCATCAAGGGGCCGCAGGTGTGCCTCGGCTACTGGAAGAATGAGGCTGCCACACGCGAAAGCATTGATCAGGAAGGATGGTTGAGGACTGGAGACATCGCCGTCACCGATAACGGTGGCCGCTTCTGGATTGTCGACCGCAAGAAGGAACTGATCAAGGTGAACGCCCTGCAAGTCGCCCCAGCAGAACTGGAAGCTATTCTTTTGGAAATGGATCAGATCGCTGATGCAGCGGTCGTCGGCATAACCCTTGACGGGCAAGAATGGCCTCGGGCGTATGTCGTGCTCAAGCAGGAGTCGGATGTCATGAAAGACGGTACGGCTGCAATAACCTCCGCAGATGTCGAGCGGTGGATCGCGGATCGTGCTGCCAAACATAAGCGACTGGTTGGTGGGGTTCGTTTTGTCAGTGAAATCCCCAAGCTGGCCAGCGGTAAGATCCACAGGAAGGTTCTGCGTGAATGGGCGAAAAGAGGCGCAAATGAGGCCACAGCCGACCAAAGGGCGAGACTGTAGTTCTGTGAAAGAAAATTTCATTCATCCTGATGTTAGGCAGAGGCCAACTTTTGCCTGAAAGAGTACCCTATACAAGCTTAGTTGGACACAGCAGAACTGTTTGCGGATCCATAATCACTTTCTATACGAAGTACCTCGCTAGGGCCCAAGTCCAAATGTGGGGGAAATCTGAAGCTAGTATGACAGGGAGTATATATACCTGTCGCTCGGCCCAGTTAAGGAGAGCCAGAGGCCTGGACCCAGAGACCTGCTAGTCGACGATTTAGTATGTCTAGCTAGTTTCTCTCCTCTCTATGAAATAGAATAAGGAGAGTTGACTTTAACATGGATCGTTGCCATTTGCCTTAGCAGGAGGAGTTACTTGCCTCCAGCTTCTTTACAGCTCAAATGGATTTAACAAGATGATGAGACAGGAAATAATAGACAATGAGACAAAAAGCTAACCACATCTTCAACACCAGCATCGCAGCTCTTCAAATGGCCATCACGAAATCTGCTACCCCTTTCTCTTCACTCCACCGTAAATAAACTCCGGCAAACCTGCCTCTTCAACATCCGCCCCTTGATCCAACATCTGGACAGACTGCGTTGAATGTTGAATGCGATTCCTCTCGTGTGTCTGTCTATACAAGAATTTTGGGAACAACTGGACTGCACCTACCAATTGAACAGCCCCCCTTCATCCAAACCCGCCGCCCTCCTCCTCTTCCTCCCCTCGTCCTGGAGAGGACATTGGACACACAATGAAGTCCTTCCTAGCGGCGACGTTGGCTCTGTCCTCCCTCCTTTCTTCGACACAAGCCCTGTACTTTTACCTAGACGGCACAGCGCCCAAATGTTTCTACGAAGATCTCCCCAAGGACACTCTTGTTGTTGGTAAGTGACAATCGACACTCAGCGCATCGCAAATATCACAAACATCACAAACTCCTAACACATTTCCTCCCGCGCCATAGGAACATACCAGGCCGAAGCCTACAACACACAAACCCAGTCCTATATTGTGACATCAGATCTGTCCATTCAAGTGACGGTGGACGAAACCTTCGACAATGACCACCGCGTCGTGACTCAAACGTCCCCTTCATCCAACACACCATCAAAATTCACCTTTTCCGCCGCCGACGCAGGTCTGCATCGATTATGCTTCACTCCGTCTGGCCCCGCGGCCGTGTCATTGGGTGGTTGGTTTTCCGCCGCAGGCGTCACGGGCGGAGGAGTGAAATTGACGGTCGACTTGGCCATTGGCGAGACCAGCAAGATTGAAAGCGAGGACAAGAGCAAGATCGATAGTATCGTGGCCAAAGTTCGCGAGTTGAATGGACGGTTGAATGATATTAGACGAGAGCAGGTTTTCCAGAGAGTATGTCTTCCAAGCTCCCCGCCCACTGAAAGAAGAACAAGGGAAAGAAGAAGGAAAATTCCATCACACCGACATCTTTCAAGGCACTTCAACTAACTAATACCCTTTCTGTTCTAGGAACGAGAAGCCGAATTCCGCGACCAGAGCGAAAGTACCAACAGCAAGATTGTTCGATGGACCTTGATCCAACTCACTGTCTTGGCCGTCACCTGCGCGTGGCAATTGTCTCATCTTCGCTCATTCTTCATCAAGCAGAAATTGACATAACATTTCTTTCGAAACCGAAACCGAAACCGAAACCCCCCCCCCCCCCCCCC